>NW_004524578.1:3310274-3322710 GCF_000260255.1 Octodon degus
GCTACTGGCTACTGGCTACCTGGCTACCTGGCTACCTGACTACCTGACTACTGGCTACCTGGCTACCTGGCTACCTGGCTACTGGCTGCCTGGCTGCCTGGTTAATGAATGCCTGGCTGCCTGGCTACCTGGCTACCTGGCTACCTGGCTACCTAGCTACCTGGCTACCTGGCTACCTGGCTACTGGCTGCCTGGCTGCCTGGCTACCTGGCTACTGGCTGCCTGGCTGCCTGGCTACCGGCTACCTGGCTACCTGGCTACTGGCTGCCTGGCTGCCTGGCTGCCTGGCTGCCTGGCTACCTAGCTACCTGGCTACCTGGCTACCTGGCTACTGGCTGCCTGGCTGCCTGGCTACCTGGCTACTGGCTGCCTGGCTACTGGCTGCCTGGCTGCCTGGCTGCCTGGCTACCGGCTACTGGCTACTGACTACCTGGCTACCGGCGCACAGCGGTTTCCATGGCCAAAGGTGTGCTGTCCTTGGTCCAGGTTCCCCCAGCTGGTAAAAAAGATGAGTTCCCTCTAGGAAGATATTCTGAGACAAAGGGGGCGAAAGACACAGAGCACATGACTTTTATTGCACTGTGTTGTTATAATTGTCCTATCTTATGCCACTGCTTATTGCCATTAATCCCTTATAGTGCTTGAATTACAAGTGAAACTTCAGAACAGGTGCAAATAGGAATAAACATCAGTCACCAGGGGTCTTGGACAGCAAGAGACTAATGCAGTCCCAGACCCCATCTGACCCCCACCCCACCCAAGAGTCCAAATAGCTCAAAAGGGTAAAAGAAAAGGCAGGCACCAGGCCCTCCCATGGCCCTGCTAAGGTGGGCACACCTCCTTGCTTCGTCATTAATACTCCTCGTGGGCAGAGGCCACACATATGTGGCATTCTTCTTTTTCTTTTCCCCTTTCCCTACCCTCTCCCTTCTGGAGTATTCATATTTTTATCCCTGAGAAACAAAAAGTGTGTTCACTAGAAGTCACACAAACAGTCTACACGTTCAGCCTTTCCCCTCCTGCAAGACCTTTCCAGATGCCCGGCTGGCTGGCTCCCAGGCAATTCTGGCTCTCTCGCCTTCTGGAATTTTCCTGTCTCCATCACAGTCTTTTCCTCCATTCCAGGTTCTGTCCTCTCAAGGCCCCTTTTCTCTAGCTTCATCATGGGCAGGCGGCTCCCGAACGCTACTCCTGGCCCTCAGGTCCCCACCTGGGGGCCACAGTTCTGTTCCACTCCAACTCAGACTCTGATCTCCCACGGCAAGGTGGCTTGAGGGCCACGTCACTGTAGGAGGCCCCAGAGCCACCCATTCCACGGCCACAGGGCTGGACATACTGGCTCGAGAGTCCTGGAACTGCATAACGCAACTTTGTGCAGAATAACTCGTCTCTTCCTCCCCAGGGGCAGCATAAAGAGCCAGCTCAGTGTATCTGTGAAGAGTCGATGTAAAGTGGCCATCTTTCTAAAATACTGCCTGTGCTGTGTGTGTCTGAAATCTGCAGCGGCTCCTCTCAGCCAGGCCCTGCTGGCCCCAGCCCCACGTCGGTCCTCATGTGGAGCCTACACTGCGTCCCCTCCTGCCCTTCATTCCTGGTGGGTTCCCACTACCTTTCCAGGGCTCTTTTGGGCCAGTAGACTTGGATTAATACCCCACGAGGTGATCCAAATGTGGCTTTCCAGGAGCAGAAGTGGGGTTCAGCTTCTCTTCTTCGAAGGTCCAGAGGTCAGGTGTAACCTGCCGTGGCCCATTTCCAGCAACCAACTTTGCAGGCAGGGGTCACAGGGAACAGAGTGGGGCAAGACACACGGTTGTGACCACCGGTACCTGCTCCTCCATCCCCAAGGCACCCACCTCCCCCTTCCACAGCTATGGCAGCCTGTCAAGAGGCTGCAACAGAACCCAGCAGCTGCTCCAATGGTCCCCTCTGACACAGGGGTCTGTCCCTTAGCTGGCAGGACTGCTGCATACCCACACTCCACTCTCCCCAGCAGGCACTGCGTAGCACTCCAACGGGGCCAACAAGGAATAAATAACTTGTTTATGAGGTCTGCACTGTAAAATTTGGCAGGAGCTTGCTCTGCAGCAAGGATCCGCACGTGCAGACCAACCCGCACTTCCTGGGCTTCACACCCGCCCACACCCCATGCACCACATTTCCTAGAGACTTGTGCCAGGGGCTGGGCTTTGTCTCAGCACACTGCCCTACTGTACACTTGGCTAACCTTGATGGGTACAGGGATGGCTTTCTATATTTCTGCTAGGCCACTAGTAGTGCTGTGTGCCTGAGAAACCACACTTAGATTCCTATTTTCCCTTTCTACAAGTGACAAAAGGAGGCTCAGAAAGGTAGTGGATTGGTTAAAATCATTCTTCAGCTGATCCGCAAGCTTTCTTCAACACCCACCAGTGTCAGATGGTGCCTGTCCCCTTGTAATAAACTCATGATTCCTAAATGTAAGGATGAGGTGGGGGCCCTTGCTCCTAAAGGGGCAGAAGAGGGAGGTGTCTGGGGAGCAGCAGGCTGCCCCACCCACCATCACCACTGTCATCTCTCAGCAGTTCCCTGAAGCCACCCCTTGGGATAACAGCTCTGGTGATTCCCACCCCTGCAGCCTCCATCCCACTCCAGCATCTAGAACCACCAAGTAGGGCAGGTGAAGCCATATGGATTTCCCAACATGAACGCAGGCCACGAGGACTGGGATCGCACCCCGGGCTCCAGCCTGTCCCCAGCCCAGGCGCACTTCACACTCACCCTCTGGCTTGCCACCCAAGACCACTCTGCCGATCTCCGTTCTCTGTCCTCCCCACACATCCCAGCCCGCCGCCTCCTCACACACAGGGGGAGCCTCCCTGACAATCTCCGGCCTACAGCACAAGGACAGGATGCCTACCCACTCCTCAGTGGACTGCTGCAAGATTTAAGTTTGTAATCCTTTTAGAACTGTGTCTGACACAAAATAAATAAAAGCATTCAACAAATACCAGCTCCATCGCTGTTCTGGTTTGTCTACCTTCTGGGAGCACAGCAGAACCCATTCCATTAGCATTCACCGGAGCAGGGCCCCTCGCACTGAAGAGGGACCCTGAGCTCCCTGGGGCCGAAGCCCTGCTGGCTTTCCCACTCCCTCACGAGCTGGAATCACCTGAATGTACACAGCCCTCCCCTCCTGTTCCTCTGAGCGTCCCCCTGAATGCCCTGGCTGTGTTAGCTGCTGTACCAAAGTACCACCACCCAGCGTGTGGCTCCAGAGCAACACAACTCAACTTAATTCTGGATGTCAGAAACCTGCTCTGAATTCCAGGTGTTGGCAGGCCTTGACCCTTCCAGAGGCTGCAGGAGAGAATCTGTTCCCAACTTTTCCAGCTTCCTTTAGCCCCTGGCTCCCTTCCTCACCCCATTCCAATCTCGACTTTCAGTCAGCAACTATCCTGCTACGGACTCAGCCTGCCACCTCCCTCCTCTAAGTGACATCAGGCTCACCCCGTAATCCAGAATGATTTCCCCATCTTGAGAACCTTAACTTAATCACCTGTGCATAGTGCTTTCCTCAGGTCAGACACACAACCACAGGTTCCAGGGAAGGGGAGATGGGTGAGCCCTGGAGCCACTGCCCTGACCTACACCTGCAACCTCACCACATTTCTTGGTTTCTTAGAACTTGGATTAGCCCAAAGATAGGCTTGCTATAGTTTAGATGTGGGACTTTTCTTCCCAGAAGTTCATGGGTCGGAAGCCTCGTCCTTAGTATATGGTGGTGAATCTTTTAGAAGTGGAACCTAGTAGGAAGTTCTTGAGTCACTGCAGGGGGCCGGAGGAGATATGTTCTTGAAAGGGGTTGGGACATTTCTCAGGAAAATGCCATACAATTGCTGTAAAGGCCTGAGCCTAGCCCACCCCCGCCTCTCTTGCTTCCCACCTGGCAATATAATCTCTCCCTCACTCACACACAAACTTCCGCCCTAATGCTGCCATCTTCCATCAGCTCTGAGGTCCTCCCCAGAGCCCAGCCAATGCCAACGCCACACCCTTCACTCTCCAGGACTGGGAGCTAAATGAACCTCTTTTCTTTACCAATGTAGTTTGCATTAGGTACTTCCTTATAGTCATGAAGAGATGGACTAATACATTGCTCTACTATTACTAAAAGTGGAGCTCAGTAAATTTCACAGTTGCATTATGCAGATTAATCATACATGAAAGGCAGATCAGCAGGCAAAGGGCAAAAGTGGAAAAGCTAGGTGTGGAGTCACCAAAATAACTGGGGCAGAAAACATGTATGGTGGGCAAAAGTATTTTAGAGGAAAAACCCATAGGACTCTGATGATGACAGGATGGTAAGAAGAGAGTATCCAGAGCCGGGCAATGGTGGCACCACTGCCTGAGAACAGAGAAGGAGATGTGAGGCTGCATGGGAGAACGAGGAACCTGGGTTCAGACCTCTTCAATTTCAGAGGCCTGGGATGCATCGGAGTACAGGCAGAGCTGGCAGTGGGCTATTCCAGGGCTGGAGGACACAGCCTCCCAGGGAGGACACTGCGCATGACAGAACGCCTGGCCAGTGATGACGGCAGGCGTCGGGGCCAGTGATGAGCCCTGCGGGCTCCTAGCTAAGGTCTACCTCATCCCACTCCAGCTTTCAGCGTCAGCCCTGTCTCTGCTGCCTTGTCATTCAGGGGCACTGCACAGTCACCATTCCCAGAGCCATGTCACCTTTCACTTCAGACCACACCTCAGTTTAGGGTGGTCTCGTGGACCCAGAGAAGAAGGGCTCCGCAGGGTCCAGCTCTGACGGCCTGGCCCACAGACTCAGCCAGGAGTCTCTCTGCCCACCACAGAGGGCCCTGAGAGCCAGCTCCCTGACTCTTCAGCCCTAGCCATGCTTACCGTATCCCACAGCGACACGGAAACTTCTGGACGTCTTTTTATCCTCACACGGCCCACAGCAAGTCTCACACAGGAGTCAGCAAGCTGTGGCCACTGGTCCAAATCTTTCCTGCTGCTTTCACTACAAAGTTCTAGTGAAAACAGCTGTACACATTCATTTATAAATTGTCCTCCTGCCTTCCATTACAAGGGAAGAGTTTAGTAACTTCCAGAGAAGACCCTTGGGCTCACAAAGCCTACAGTATTTACTATCCCACACAAAAAAACATTGCCAAGCTCTACACTAGGTATCTTCCTCCCCACTGTCACCTAATGGCTCTGTATCATGTGGGGTGATGTACAGAGTGAGGGAACAAGCCACCGCCCCCAGCTCATCTGGTACAGGGACGCGGCCATGTCCTCTCGCAGGGACTCAACCATCCTCTTTGCTTCCAAGTCTCTCACCCACTCCTCTCAATCCCAGGAGGCTTTCTCACTCGCCCTCCTACTTCCTGTTAGATGGGAACATCCTTCTTACCACACCCTCCACCCCACTATAGGACTTGAGAATAAGACCATGCTCAAGCCTTCTGACCTTGCTGTCAGCATATGATTCTTTTTTGAGCAAATTTTTTATTGGAACACAGCTATATCCATTCATGTGTTAATTGTCTGTGTGCTTTGTACTACAACAGCAGAGTTGGAGAATGAGGTTCTTTTTCTCTCGCAGCAAGTCCTGCTTTCCGCAGCTGTAGTCTCTTTAGAGACTCAAGAAAATCAGTGTTGAGACTCAAAGCTGAGCAACGAGCTCTTTGTTCTACATAATTCCTGTTCTTCTCCCAACGCAATGGAGGACAAGTGCTGCAGGGTAACATGATTTACAAGAAGGAAAAAAAAAAAAAAAGGTCAGTTTGGATTGTCACAAATATTATTCTTGTGATAAGTACACTAAAGGCCAAAAAGTTTCCACCTAGCAGTAGAACCTGAGATGTAGAATGCAACTTGGAAAACTGGGGCAGGACCCCAGGGGCAGCTGGCCACAGATGGCTTTGCTGACCATTGCCGGACTCTCATGCGCACCCCTGGAGTTCTCCTGCAAATGCAGCTCATGCATGGAAGATGAGAAAAAGGAGGCTACGGGAAGGTGTGGACAGAGCTTCAGATCAGTCCCAGAGTCAGCCAGAGGCGAGTTTCAGGTCAGCGCCTGTGGGAGGTGGCTTTAGGGGAGCCACGTGCTCCACACCGGTGCGACCCCACAGTCCACAAGTTCCAGGAGCAAAGGGATGACACAAATGGAATGCCAAGGAAATGAAGGCCCCCTCACAGCTATACACGGATCCAGCTCCTCAGACCGCAGCACCTATAACACTGGGAATCTCTTTCCAGTAAGAAGCCCCAAGAAAGTTGTCCCCACCGAGCAGCCTTCTAGCTCTTCGCCTCCGATGTGGGAAGTCATGCCCCAGAGCCAACACCTCAGATGAGCCCAAGATACTGAGAGCACACCTGTGCCCAGCGGGGCCATTCACAGGTGACACGAGCCACCTGATGCACCCTGCCCTCATCCAGATGGGGCTAAGCGGCCTCTGTGATGACAAGGATGGAATACGGAGTAAAACGCACAAGCTACCCCCTTTTATCCGCTCCACAAACGTCAAAGGCCAACCAAGACCATTAAGAAATAATAAAACTGCAAAAGAATTTTTTATATAAACAGAAAATCTGACCCTACCACAAGGAAAAGAATTCTTTTTTCTACTTAATACCAATTAGTATCCTTAGATAGAAATCTAAAAATGATGCAATAACAAAATAGGACAAATATTAAGAAAAAGCAAAAACTACGAAGGAGAGTAATGAAGTTAATCATGGCTACTGTATAAAATAACGTTGACTCCCACCTGCAGTCTCCAGAGGATTATGGAACCACAGTGCACATCTGCAGCCAAGCCGGAAGGAAAGGTACCAACCAGAAATTAATGTCACCCCGAGCTGAGGTCCAAGGCCGAGCAGAGGGCGAGCTGCAGCAACGGGCAGCCTCCGTGCAGAAGTGTTTGGCGTGATGGTTTGCACCTGCTCCTGCTTCAGTCTCATTACTGACCTGATCTTGCAGCCACGGGACCAGATAGGCAGAAAAGACCTCTGCTCTGATGAGCCTGCTTCCCCCAAGGCCCAGGGTCTCTCCACTATCTCAACCACCCCAATCCAAACACAGAACACACTTCTGTCCTTTCCTGTGTACATGTGGTGACCTGGATCTCTTATGTCCTCACCTGTGGGTCTTTCCTCCTGCTAGCCTGCACCGCTTCCCTGTATTAAAGCCTTACGCAAGGCCACACGACGCAGGCCCTCAAATACTTCCAACTGCCTAAACCTGGGTCACTGGTGCGATTACTCATTAAAACTTCAGTAAATGGTCTGTGAGACAGGACTGAAGAAATCAGCCAGATTATAAAGTAAAAGACAAAGAAATGAAAAATAAGAGATGAAGTTAAAATGCTCAGAAAGTAAGGACAGGAGCCCAAACACCCAACAGAGGTTGCATAAAGAGAGAAGGATGAAAAAAAAAAAAAAAAACAAAGAACAGATTTTCAGCATGAAGGAAAAGCCACAGGATGGCTGAGATCCTTCACTAAATGCTACAAGACATCAGAACACCGGGAACAAAGAGCACACCCTAGAGTCACCTGAGGAGGAAAGGACATTAGATTACCAACCAAAGAGGACAGACCCCTTTGCCATCAGATGTATTGTTAGTGGTTAGCTAAAAAGACAACGGCATGCTTGCCACCAAGAAAGCGAAAACAGAAAGGCTGAAGACACAGAACTTTGAGAAGGGAAGGAAAAGAAGCCGAGGAACAGAATTCTCGTGTTACCTGGCACCTTTGCACACTGCCTGAGTTGCAGTTTCCATAAACCTAAATTACTTTTACCATTATCCTCATAATTATCACTTTCTCAAAAGGTACACTGTTACCCTCCTATCCAAGGCTTTGCTTTGTGGTGTTTCACTTTCTCATGGTCAATCATGAAATAAAATGTTAAGTGGAAAATTCTAGAAATAAACAATTCATAAATTTTGAATTACATGCTGTTCTAAGTAGCATGAAGGAATTCCAACAGCAGACTGCTCTGTCCAGCCTTGGACATGAACTACTGCTTTGTCCAGTGTATCCACATTATATGCGCTACCTTCTCGCTAGTCATCCAGTAGCCACCTCTGTTATCAGATCAAATGTCACGCGATCACAGCACCTGCATGCAGATAACCCCAATGTTCCTGAATAATGGCCCCAAATACACAAGACAATGCTGCAAGCAATTCAGATACCACAGAGAAGCTCGAATGTGTTTCCTTTAGGTACACAAGAGAAGTCTCAACTTAGTAGCAAAAGAAAAATACCATGCCAACAGTGGTAAAGAACAAACCTATCCATAAATTTATGAGGAAGGAATAAAATTTGTACTAGTTTTGTTGTCAACACTAAAACTGTTAACATTTAAGCCACAGAGCAAGATAAGTACAAGAAAAGCATATTATAGGCTTATGTCGAGAGCTCCACACTCCCCGGGCTCCTGGCATCTATGAACACTCGCTCACGCACACGGAGAACACAACCACATATACAAAGGAATGTGTTGTCGCTGCCCAGAAGCGGTCACCCCAGGCCCTCTCTCCACATGGAAGCACCGCTTCTCTAAGTCATCCCGGGACTCTGTACTGGAGTCCTTCCCTGTTACTGAAAGCCCTGCATCTGGGCTACTGGGAACAGACACAGGAGTAACTTGACCTCACTGAGCAGGGGGCTCTCACATGCCGGCTCAGGTGGTTCTGGGTTTAGTTCTTTTTGTCTGTCTGTCTGTCTGTCTGTCTGTCTATCTGCCTGCCTTCCTGCCTGCCTGTCAAACTCAGTCAATCAGTCAGTCAGTCAGTCTGTCTATCTATCTTTCTTTCTTCCTCTTTCTTTCTTGTTTCCCACTGATAGTGGAGCAAGAAAAAAAGTAAAGTATCACAAAATGTGTGTGTGCATGTGCACGTGTGTGTGTGTGTGCGCGCATTACAAGGAGAATGACAGCCTTGCAGAGGAGCTCTGTACTACTTGTCATGACAGACCTGCAGCTCTGTCAAGCAAACTACTCCCTTGAAAGTATTTCCTCACTTTTTAAAGGGAGCCTGCCAGGCCTCTCGTCTTCTCAGGCACCAAATGCAAAGCCAGACCCCAGAGGGGCCCTGGTGACATCGATGCTGCATCTGACAGCATGGAAGGTGCCAAGCAAATGCTCTGACTTTTGCTGGCAGTGTATCAAAAATCAGTGGGGTTTAGGTGGGAAAAAACGTCTGTTGCATCAGAAGGTTCTGAAGAGTATACGTTCATGGTGACTAAGCGGCTAAGATCAAACAGGTAGAATTAACAGAATCATTTCAAGTTCTGCTGAGGATTCCAAAAATGTATTGGAAAAGCACTGTTTGTATTCACCACCAGGGATATTCTAGTCATCCCTCAGTATCTGTGGCAGGGCGTTTCCCAGGAGGTCCTTTCCGAAGGACCCTAAAGCCTGTCGATGCTCCAGTCGCCTGTATAAAGAGCTACCTTATCTGCACAGAACCTTGTACATCCTGCATTCGTAAGCCATTTCTAAATGATTCATGCCTAATGCAGTGCAATGCTATAGAAATAGCTGCCATCCTCCATTATTCAGAAGAAAAAGACAAAGAAAAGTCCTGGGGCCCGGGGAGATGGCTCAGTAGAATAAGCGCTTCCCTGGCAAGCACAAGGGCCTGAGTTCAATACCTAGTTTCACTAAAAAGAAAAGAAAAGAAAAGAAAGAAAAGTTCTGTACATGTACAGGCACAAATTTTTCCTAATATTTTCCATTTGTATTGGTCAGAATCTATACATGGGAATCCGTGGATACAGAGGGATGACTATGTCTATAATTTCCATTATAGACACAAAGCTAGCACCTCTGTTACAATTAGATAAAGTCAAGGCTTACTTTTTAAATTTACTTTTTCATAAAGTTCGGGATTTCCGTGAAAGAATTTGCCTACGTGCTTAAGGATTTTTGGACAGTTCACTTGCATGGCTAAATGATACAGAGCCCAGCCCCAGGCTCTAGTAACTGCAATGCAAGTGGTGTGTTTATATTTGTTAGGTTCTCAGCATTCAACTCACCCACTTCCTCCTCCTTCCTCGGCAGCCAGTACTTTAACACCCCAATTCCTGCAGGCATCATTAACCACCATCCGCCTCACCATACTGTATTTTCGAGGTAAAATATGACACATTCATTAGCAGGTGGGAAAAAAAGAAGGTAAGAGCAGTCCATGATTAAACGGACGCTATAATTTCAAAAGATGATATAAAAGGTAGAGAGAGATGAGTCAGAGTATAGAAACCCTCAAATGTAAGGTGAGTAAGTTTTGGGGACCTAATGTACAGCTTGACGGCGGAAGGTAATAATAATGTACTGACTATAAAAATTGACTACAGGAGTAGGTCTCCAATATTCTCACTACAAAAACAAAAAACAAAAAGGTCACTGTGTCAGGAAATGCATACGTTAATTAGCTGAACTGTGTAAATCATTGCATAAAA
This sequence comes from Octodon degus, assembly GCF_000260255.1. NCBI lineage: Eukaryota > Metazoa > Chordata > Mammalia > Rodentia > Octodontidae > Octodon > Octodon degus. The sequence goes on from NW_004524578.1 coordinate 3,320,741, forward strand.
CATATGAAACACTATGTTCTCCACCTTAAATACATACAATCATACCTCCAAGAGCCCCTGGAGGGCCAGATAACCCCCTGGGCAGGAGTAGAAGTTAGGTAGGTCTGATGCCTCGGCATGCTGAGGGTCCCTGAGTCTGGAAATACCTTCGATTCAGCCAATCTCCCTAGGAAGGCCTGCAGCTGCCTCAGGCCAGCGTGCAGGGAGGCATGGAGCCAGGAAGGCTAAACAGGACCCACCCGTGTCACCTGCTCCTTAGGCCTTAAGTGCCCCATGCGCCACATGGGGAAGGCAGGCTCCCCACAGTGATGCTGCTGATAGGTGGTGAGCCTTAAGAAATGGGGCTTTGGGGGAGGGCTCAGGCCCTGATGTGCGCCTCGAAGGGGGCTTTTCCCCCTCCCCCTGCCCTTCCCTTCTCCTCGTCCCCTGCTCCCCATGAGATGAGCACACTATGCTACCACACGCCACAGTCATGATGAGCTGCCTCGCCCCAAGCCCAAGAGCAACGGGGCCAATCAATCAGGGACTGAAGCGTCTAACACCAGGAACCAAACCAAACCATGGATCTTCATAAATGGATTCTCTCAGATATTTTTTAAAGTAACAGACAGCTAGCACACTACCCCTGCCAGAAAGGTAAAGGTGGTTGTGCAAAGGTGCTGAGAGGCGCACCGTCCAGAAGCAGTTGCCAGGCTCCTTCTCCAGTCTCCATCTTCAGTTCACCTGCCTCCACTCCAGCCTCCACTATGTCCATAAGGGTGAGCCAGAAGTCCTACAAGGTGGTCACCTCTGGCTGCTGGGCCTTCAGCAGCCTCTCCTACACCAGCGGGCCTGCTTCCTACATCAGCTCCTCCAGCTTCTCCAGAATGGGCAGCAGCGGCAGCTTCCGGGGCAGCCTGGTGCTGGGTGGCTATGGCGGGGCTGGTGGTGTGGGGAGCATCAGGGACACCCAGGTGAACCAGAGCCTGCTGAGCCCCCTGAACCTGGGGGTGGACCCCAACATCCAGGCTGCATGTATTCAGGAGAAAGAGCAGATCAAGAACCTCAACAACAGTTGGCCTCCTTCATCAATAAGGTTCGGTTTCTGGAGCAGCAGAATAAGATGCTGGAGACCAAGTGGAGGCTCCTGCAGCAGCAGAAGACTCCTAGAGAAACATGGCCAACATGCTCGAAAGCTACATCAACCTCCAGCGGCAGCTGGACTCACTGAGTCAGGAGACACTGAAGTTGGAGGCAGAGCTTGGCAACATGCAGGGCTGGTGGAGGACTTTAAGAATAAATATGAAGATGAGATCAACAAGCTTACAGATATAGAGAATGAATCTGTCCTCATCAAGAGGGATGTGGATGAAGCTTACATGAACAAGGTAGAGCTCGAGTCACGCCTGGAAGGACTGACTGACGAGATCAACTTCCTCAGGCAGCTGTATGAAGAGAAGACACATAAGCTGCAGTCTCAGATCTCAGACACATCTGTGGAGCTGTCCATGGACGACAGCCGCTCCCTGGACCTGGATGGCATCGTCGCTGAGGTCAAGGCCCCGCATGAGGAGACTGCCGACCGCAGCCGTTCAGAGGCCATGAGCATGTACCAGATCAAGTACGAAGAGTTGCAGATTCTGGCTGGGAAGCACAGGGATCACCTCTGCCACACGAAGTCTGAGATCTCTGAGATGAACTTCAGCATCAGCCACCTGCAGGCAGAGATGGAGGCCCTCAAAGGCCAGAGCATCCTTGGAGGATGCCATCACTGATGCCAAGCAGCGTGGGGAGATAGCCATTAAGGATGCCAATGCCAAGCTGGCCCAGCTGGAGTCTGCCTGCAGAAGGCCAAGCAGGACACGGCCCAGCAGCTGCATGAGTACCAGGAGCTCATGAATATCAGGCTGGCCCTGGACATCGAGATTGCCACCTACTGCAAGCTGCTGGAGGGCGAGGAGAACAGGCTGGAGGCTGCCCTGCAGAAGGCC
>NW_004524578.1:3323185-3326713 GCF_000260255.1 Octodon degus
TGGGGAGACAGCTGTACAGGGAAGCACTGGGAGCAAGAGACCCACCTGAGGCTCAGCTTAGCCCTCGGCCCACCCTTCGGGGAACATTACTGCCTGGGGTACCCCTTCTTGTCCGTGCCCTTCACCAGAACCCAATTCAATTGTTTTTTCCAAAATAAAGCTTGGTTTTGCCACCTGAAAAAAAAGCTGCTGAAAGACACAGGCCTGCAGGCGATGGCCCTAGCAGGGAGCACCCCAGGGTCGAGGTGGGTGCCACACTCTGCCGCACCCATCAACACTTTTCCTTTCATGACTGTCATCCTGCCTGCAGCTCTGCAAAAGCAAGCTGCCTCCCCTTGGTCTGAACTAGTCAGCTAGTACAGAGACAGCAAAAGCAGCCTGAAGAAGGCAGCGCAGCCTTTATTATAATAAATACCCTTGATCTTCAATAAAACCACAGGATACAATCCTTTTGACCTTTTCAAAATTCCTATTTGAAATTCCACCAATAAAAAAATGAAATATAAAAGAAAAAAATGCTCTCTCACATATTCAAAGTGTGTAGACTTACAATATTCAAGGTGGTTTTCGTTTGAAGAAGTCTTTTAAGTGAACCAGGGACAAGGAGAGATTCCAAAGGGCTCTTCCTGTGGGACTCAAAGGCTTGAGGGTGGTGGACAGTAGTTACGGAGGTATGGTAAAGTAGAAAGAAAGAAGTTGGCTTGAGAGAGGACAGGATCAGATTTATCATTTAATGGCTATTGATCAGCTTTCTCATCACCAGGCCAAAAACTATTGATAATTCAAGGGGAAGAGGTTTAATTTGGCTCTTGGAGGTGTCAGAGCGCGGTCAGCTGGCTACATGGCAAAAAAAAAAGAAAGTCATGATACTGGAATATTTTGCTGAATTCACGCACCTACACTATTTAAATGACAATGGAATACCCTTCTCTGGCAAAACTAAACAAAAAAGGGAGATACAAATGAACAACCATTTTATATCATTATATTCAAAATAGGATAGATATACAGCTGCATTCTCTTAACTGAATGAATGGAGAGATTTGTCCTAATAGTGTTTGTAAACAGGATATCATGTCTGTACCTTGTACAATGAATAACCACTGAGACAACAATATGTAATATATTAATTATTGAAACTGCTAGTAATCAGTTTTGAAACTGTCTCATTGCTATTTGTTTCTCAATGAAATTATTTTTTAAAAAAGAAATAAATGTCATCACATACAGAGAAAAAAAAAAAGTCATGAACACCTAACACCCTTAAGTGTCCCCTGCTGGGGCCGTTGCCTGCAGACCTGTGTCCCTCAGCACCTTTGCTAAACCACCTTTACCTTCCTGGCAGGGGTGGTGCGCTAGCTCTCTGCTACTTTAAAAAGAAGCAAGCGGTAGAGCAAAGCTCTACTCACTTCCTGGTGGCCAGAAAGCAGAGCAGAAAGGAGAAGGGCCACCAAGCACCTGACACTCTCCCAAGACCCGCCTGCATGTCTTCTGACTGGGCTCCACCCTTCACAGCGTGAGTGTCCCGAAGCCACTGCACTGGACACCTGAACATATTTAAGACAGTAAATTGTAGGTACGGGGAGGAAATACCCGGCACCCCCAACAAACGAGATACTGCTTTGGGCTCCATTTCCAGAGGATTCAGCCCCCTGTCAGCTGGCTCCAAGGCAGAGATATCATGGTGGAAGGACACGGCAGAGGAAAAGCGCTACCTCAGGTGGGCAGGAAACAAAAAGAGAAGAGGAACCAGGGACTGGCACACACCCTCCCAGGTCACAGCCCCGGGGACTCGCCTCCAGCCAATTCCCAACTTCTGATGGCAGAGCCTTCAGCCAAGAAGCCACCAATGGACGACCCGCGGATGGGGATCGCACCCCATAATGCAGCCACCTTCCAAGGCTCACCTCTGGACACTTGAGGACTTGGGTGACATTTCAGATCTAAACTCTATTAGATATGTATCTATAATGAAAAAATTTAAAACATTTCTTAAAAATCATCTGCCGCACCCATCAACACTTTTCCTTTCATGACTGTCATCTTTGGCCTAGCGAAAGAAGTAAAAACAATGAAATTAAAATGAAGCAAAAAGAATGAAACTAAAGCTATCAGTTATTTTTACAAATGAGAGTGGCCTGAATTCCCTGCATCGGATAAGGATTGACAAGTCATATTTACAAAAGCCAGCCATGCTCTCTATCCACAAGGTGCACACCTACAACAAAATTTTTAAAGACATTAGCTTCTAATTCAGGTAAGATAACAACCTATGCAGGTATAGGCACATTTCCATCACAGACACTGATAGATACTGAATGTTAACCATAAAACCACGCTGAACATCCTTCACGGGAGACCAGAGTGGAGTGTGCCTGCAATCACAGCAAGGGCTGCAGCCAGGGGCTCCGATTTGGATGTGCAAGCAAGAAGAGCCAGGGCCACAGATCCACAGAAGGTGGACAGAAGTAACTAAAATCAAAGCCTAAAACTGTCATTCACTAACCAGGCCTTAAAACCTGGCAGAAAGTTAAATAATAGCATTTTCTCTGGCCAGAGTGTTATGAAACTAGAAATCAGCAACAAGAGGAGAAAATTTCGATATACTAGACCAATATCATATCTATATATAGACAGTGACTACCCCCCAAAATAATCAGGAGAACAATCCCATTTATAATACCTACACAAAGCTAAATGGATGAAAGATTTGTATATTGGAGAAAAAAGAAATGAAAGAAATGTAAGATGTGAGGCCAGAGAGATAGCTCAGTAGAATAAGCACCTGCCTGGCAAGCGCAAGGTCCTGAGTTCAATTCCCAGTATTGCAAAAAAAGAAAAGAAAGAAAAAGAAATTTAAGATGTGAATAAATGAAAAAAAATCCTATGTTCATGATGGAAGAATATTGGTAAAATGTCTATACTACAAAAAAGTGAACAATAGATTCAATAATATCCCTATCAAAATTCCAATGACTTCTTCACAAAAATAGGACAAACAATTCCACATTTAGTACGGTAGCACGAAAGCCCCCGGATAGCGAGAGCGATCTCAAGAACAAAGCCAGAGCCATAGCACCATCTGATCTCTGGAAAATAGTGCTGGGAAAACTGGATCTTCACACACAGAAGAAGGAAACTGAGCCCTCACCTCATCTCATAACCAAGAGCCAGCTCAGAATACACTGGAGACTTAAATATGAAACCTGAACCCACAAAACTACTTGAAGAAAACACGGGAGAAAAGTTCTTGCCACGGGCCATGGCCATTTTTTAAGTACATGACCCCATAAGCGTAGGTGACAACACAGAAATAGACAAATGAGATTTCATGAAAGTAAACAGCTCGCAGACAGTCAACAAAGTGATGAGATGACCTACGACGGGGAGAAAAACTAAGCAAGCCGTGTATAGGAGAAGCAGGTAAGACTCAAAACATACAAGGATCCCAGGCAACTAAGTAAGAAGAAAACAAACAATTCAATTTAAAATGAGAAAAAAAAGAAACACTTAATATATTTTTCCACA
>NW_004524578.1:3326937-3328541 GCF_000260255.1 Octodon degus
AAATAAATAAATATAATTTTTTTAAAAAAAGAGATACAAATGGCCAACGGCTAAGTTTAAAAACTGCTAACTACCACTCGTATGCAGAGAAAGGCAAACTCACACCACAACGAGATATCCCCTCACTCCATTAAGAATAGTTTTTAACAAACAAACAAGATAACAAGAGTTGGTGAGGATGTGGCGAAAAGAGTAATCCTGTACATCACTGATGACAATGTAAATTAGTACAAGCATTATAAAAAATAGTATGAAGGGCCACGGATATAGCTCAGTGGTATAAGTGCCTGCCCGGCAAGTCCAAGGTCCTGAGTTCAATTCCCAGTACTAAAGGAAAAAGTAAAACAGCACAAAAAGTATTCCAAAAATAAAAAATAGAACTATATTATGATCCAACAATTCCACTTCTGGGTATCTATGCCAAAGAAAAGAAAATGTATGCCAAAGAGAGAGTTTCACTCCCACATTCACTACAGGATATTCACACTGGACAAAATGTAAAATCAACCTCAGTGTCATCAACAGATAAATAGATACAGAAATATATGTCTTAAAAAGAAAGAAATCCTATCATTCGTGAAAATGCAGTATGAGCCCAGGAGACATTACGCTAAGCAAAATAAGGTGGGCACAGAAAGACAAATACAGCGCCATGCCACCGCGCTTGGAGTCTAAAACAAACTAGATTCATAGAAGCAGAGTGAATGGGGGTCAGCAGGAGACGGAGGAGAGCTCGAGGGAAGGAGCCGGGGCAGGTACCACGTTAGAGTTAGGAGGAGCGAGTTCCAGAAACCTCTCACACAGCACAATGACTAGAATTAATGAGTAATGCAGATTTGGAAATTGCTGCGAGAGTAGATGTTAAATGTTCTCATCACAAAATTATAAGTATGTAAAGTGAGAAATATGTTAATCAGCTTGATTTAATTATCCACAATATACACATACATTAAAACACCATGCTGTATGCTACTTACATAATTTTTATTTTACAAATAAAATTTAAAAGCATAGCCAACCATAAGCTGCCTAAAGGAACTCACCACAAATATAATAATATAGTCGAGTGAAAAGTAAAATTTTGGGGGCTTTCAGCTTTGAAGTCCCCTATCATCTCTCAGTAGCTGTCTCTTCTCTTTCTTTTCCATCTTTTTCCTCAAGCAGACCATATTTGATTATACAAAAAAAAATAATAAACATTTAAAGTTATACAACGAAATAATAAAGAAAAGCTGGAGTACCTATGTTTGAATATCACACAAATTGTACTTCAGAAAGAAAAAGGATCAAGAGTAAAAAGACGTTACCTTACAATGAACATGTCAACTCCTAAAGATTTGCATGTTTTGCAAATTATAATGTAAACATAGATGTACTCACAACAAACCCAAAAAAAGATAACACAAAAACTGATCAAATGGAAGAAGAAATAGAAAAATCTAGAATGATACAGACTCCAGCATTCTTCGCTTAGTAATAGAGAAAACTAGTAGATTAAAAAAAAAAAAAATCGAAGGTGGGGGGTCTGTTAGTCACAGCCACCACGAGAGCAAGGAAGCCACGACAGCCCCACAACGCCCATGCTGAGTGCCTAACGTCAACTT
>NW_004524578.1:3329051-3338872 GCF_000260255.1 Octodon degus
GCCTATAATCCCAGCACTGGGGAGGCTGAGACAGGAGGATCACTACAACTCCGAGCTGTATAGCAGGACCCTGTATGAAATAAATAAACAGAATTTAATAAATACAGAAAGATGAAAATAGAGCAACATGATGCAGCAACCACCAGGAGGAGGCTGGTTCAGGTGGCTCCTGGACAGATACTAAAGTTCACTGGCAGACGCTTGACCTTGACCAGGCACAAACACCATCTGAGAACACCACCCTACGAAATAACTGTAGCAAATAGAAAATGCTGAAGGCAAGACTGCAGCAGCTGCAGGAGCTACGTATGACTATCACACAGATTGTATTCCAGAAGGAAAACTGATCTAGCGATAGCGGCAAAAATATCAACCGATCGAGACTAAGATCACAAAACGAGGTATATGAGGTAAAGCCATGTTAATACGATGAGCTGAAAAGGGCTCAAGTCAATAACTTCTTGTGATCAGTTAGCTGTAAACACCACTGCACTTGGACCAGCCTGCACTCGGACCAGCCTGGTTCTGCCAAATAAATAAATAAATAAATAAATAAATAACTACCATGAAGACAACAATATGCAATGTATTAATTATTGTAACTGTCTCACTAACCTGTTTTGAAACTATTTCATTGCTATATTTTCTCATTAGAATGAATAAAATTTTTTTAAAACAAACAAATAACTTCTGAGGATAACCCACTAATATTATAGACTGCTGGACAGTGTTGGATTGTTTAGCTGAATTCAAACACCTATAGTATTTAGATGCCAATAGAATATTCACCTCTGACAGGACCAAAAAAAAAAAGGATACAAAGGAAAGATCATTTTGTATTTATATATACAAAATAGTTAGGATAAATATACAGCTACTTTCACTTAATTCAATGAGAAGAAGATTTGTACTAACAGTATTTGGACAGGATATCCTGTCTGCTTCTTATCCTATGGATAACCACTAAGAAGATAACAATGTACAATGTAGTGATTATCAAAACTGTCCTATTTATCAGCTTTGAAACTGTCTCATTCATATTTATTTCTCAGTTAAAAACAAATAAAAATAAAATAAAGTAGTTGTACCCCCAAAAAATCATACATCAATAATTAGAAAATAACTTTTTTAAAGAGTAGGTAATTAGGACGAATAAAAGCTTACAGGCACCGAAATGATTTTACACAAATATTTATAACAACATCATTAATAGTGAAAAATTGCAAAAAGCCCAAATGTCTGTCCATCAACTGGTACATGAATAAATAACCTATGATATAGCCATGTTATGGGTTAATATCACTCAGTAATAAAAGAGATGAAATACCAAAAAAAAAAAAAAAAAAGACTAAGATCACAAGTATACAAGTGTGGACAACAAATGTGTCCTGGTGGGATGCGCCACGGAAACCGTGGCACTGTTGCTGGGGAATCCAGCCCAGAACACGCGAGCTGCACTTGACCATGAGTGCAAACCACAGGGGCCCTGGCGCAGGGCATCCTTCAGGACATAACCCGTAGTCTGTACAGCCGTGAACAACAGCGCAGACATGACACACACCCTGGACAGGGTCCCGGACCCAAAGCAAACACTCTATAGACAGCTGGTGAAACCGGAATGGACTCTTTGGATTGGGTGAATCTGCCGCAGCGGTGCCCCCCCATAATCTCAGCTCTGTTGGGGGCTGAGAAGAAGGATTACAAGTAAGAGCCTGTCATAGGCAACAGAGCAACTTAGCCACCTTGTGGGCCAAACAAAAATATAAAAGGGGCTGGGGGTGCAGCTCAGTGCAAAGGCCCTGGGTTCAATCCCCAGTACGCCAGAGAGGTGGAAAGGGGAGATGCTGCCAACGTGGCTCTTCCCAGATGGAGAGATTTTGTGGTTGAAAAGAAACCTTGAGTGGGGAGAGGTACGCTGGCATTTTTAGGAGTGATGCTACGTGGCAGCAGCAGTTTGGCAGACAGTGAAGGAAAAGGTGCACATGCTAGATTTCCTTCTCATTGAGAAAGACACTGCGCAAAAGCACAGCCCTGCATGGTACAGCACAGCACAACGCTCACAGTGAGGGAATGTAAATGAAGAGACGCACGATTCCTAAGCTTTGTTTTGTACCTCTCTGTACAAAAATTACTTAGAAATTTCTTCAAATCTTTCCAAAATAACATCTCTACAAATACAATCCCGTTTTTTTGCCCATAGCAACTATGATTTTGTACTTGCATGTCCAAAGGATTTCTTATCTTTTAAACCCATTATTTTAGGGAAAGTCTCAATTTCAACTACCTGTCCCTGATATATTTCTGTTACATGGTGCATGTTTCCAAGTTTCCTTTTAAAGATTTTTTTGCATTCTATTTCTCAATATTTATTTTATTCTCTTGTTGTTTTTCCTCCCCTGAACACTGTAATTGCAACTTCCTGGCCGGCTTGCTCCAGTTTTCCTCGCCCACTTGATTCCTTTGATTTTGCTTTCATTTTTCTCCTTTTCATCTTCTACGTGTATTTTGATACTTTCTATGATAGTACCGCTCTTGTTTTTCTTCTCTTTTCCTTCGTTACTGAAATTCATTTATTCTAGTTTATTTCTGTCATCACTCTGTTCTTTCATCATTAGACATATTTTTATAATTCTCATAATTTCTGATATTTCCCTTGCAAAATTGTGTGGGGTTTTTGTCTATTTGGATCTTGGGATTGGCTGGTTGGAATGGCAGCCAGAGCCTCAAGCACCTAGCTGAGGAACTGTCACTGAGCCACACCCTCAGTACTTTTTATTTTAAGAGAGTTTCACTAAGTTTCCCAGGCTCCCTGGAACTTTTGATCTTGCTGCCGCAGCCTCCAGAGTAGCTGAGATTACAGACATGTGCCACTGTACCCAACAAAACTTTGTTTACTTTTAGTTTGCATTGCAGTATTAATTTATAATTGTTCTGCCATAGGGCTGGCCAAATAGCTCAGCAGATTAAAGCGCCTGCAAACAGGAGCAGGGGCAGGGGGTGAAGGGGTGTTCGATCCCCGGGCCTGCCATGCTGGCCCCGCCCTGGGGCACGCTGAGAGGGCAATTGAGACTGGGCGTGGTGGCGCGTGCCTGTAATCCCAGCTCTTGGGAGGCTGTAAACAGGCAAATCACTACGAGTCCGATCTAGTAGTGAGACCCTGAACACCCTGTAGACCCTTCCATAAAATACAAAAACAACAACAACAATATATATATATAATTGTTCTGGCATGCTTTCATTTTATGTAATATCGTTATGTTCATTTTCACCATTTTTCTTTGAATACAACTTTGCATGAATCTGAATCATATTTCTCTTTTTGGTTCTCCAAGTTTAAAGGTGATGGACTGTCCTGGTCTATTAGACAGAAGCACCTCACAAATGGGGCAGGGGGCTGGCTGTAACAGCGACCCCATGAGCCCCTTGTGCATCAACTTATTTGTTTTTCAGTTAAATCTAGAACTTTTGTGAACCTCTTTACCTCTGTATCTTTTTTAAAACAAGGCTACAATATAGTAATTAAAAACCCCCAGAAATGATGCCAAATTTCCCTAAACAAAATAATATGAGTTCAGCAGCATTTGTTGTATTACGCCCTGCTGGCTTCAGCTTTGCTGTTCACATTCTTCCTCGGGATCTTAGAACTTCTGGTGCTCCAAGGCTCTCCCCTCAGCCTTTCACGCTGCTTTGTTTGGTTGTTATTAGAGGAGTGCTACAGCTTGGACTGTTGTACCCCGAAGGGGTCCGTGTCTCGACTGCTTGCTTAGGAGCCGGCAGCACTGCTGAGAGGCTGTGAACCCCGAAGAGGTGGGGCCTAGTAGGCGGCGCTCACGGTGCTGGGGTGGGGGTCCTTGAAGGAGACCTTGGCTTTCTAACCCCTTCACTTCTCTCCCTGCTTCTCAGTCACCATTAGACCTCTTCTGCCCTGCACTCCACAGTCAGCACGTGCCGTCCCACCACTAGCCCAGTGCAACACGCCAAGAGAGCGTGGACTGAAACCATTATTCAGTATTAAATTTTCTCCTCATAAGCATTCTGTTACAGTAGCTGAAAGCTGACTAACACAAGCAGCTTCTGAGATATTTTAGAGAAAGTTTATCTCCTTACCTCTACTATCTGAACCTACTCTCTCTTATCATTTGCCTTCCTGTCCTGCTCAATTTTTTTTTAAATGTATTTAGTACAGGGTCTGCAGGGTCTCACTACACAGATCAGACTTGTAGTGATTCTTCGGTTTTTAGCTTCCCAAGCCCTGGGATTACAGGCGTGCCACCACGCCCAGTCTCAATCACCAGCTCAGCGTGCCCTGGGAGCAGGGTTGGCACGGCACACTGGGGACTGAACCCCAGTCACTGTGCTCTAAGCAGGTGCTTTAGCCCACTGAGTTATCTGGCTGGCCCACACGTCCTGCTCAATTTTATGCATATTTAAAGTAATTTCTGCTCAGAGTAAGATTCTGTCCTTCAAGAAGAGATGGGTGCTGTGCATGCCTATGAGTCTCCAGGGCATGATGCAGACTCTGTTACAACGTTGTGCCATTTGCTGTTCTCATTGATAGACAAACCTTAGAGGACCCTTCCAGCCTTACCCATCCAGGCTTGCATTTTACTGTGGGGAATGAGTGCCTCGCGGTGATCCTCCCGCACTAGTGTGGGGCCTCACCCACCCACTCACCCCGGGGCGCCCCACCACCTCGGCTGACCATCTCATCCCTGAGCTTTTCTTATGCCTGTCTTGATGCCTGGCTTTCCAGAAAAGTTAAGGGAAGGGGGAAAAGCTTCTTCCACAATGAACATCTCACCATAAAACATCCTCTGAGAGACAAAAAACAAGCAAGTAATGAAGAGATCATCATGTTCCTAAAGTGGAAGGTTTAATATAAAACTCAGTACTTCCAAAGTGGCACATGAAGCTAATGGAACTCCAATCTAAATCCTGAGAAGATTGCATAAGAAACCAGACATAGCTAGTCTAGATATGAAAAATGACAACAAAAATTAAGCCAAATGAAGGAACATTTGCAACACATAATAAAGTAGCCATCACAATGTAGATCAAATGAAAACAATGAAATGATGGGTTTTTTTCATTAGATTAATAAAAATGTTCAGGACCACTAACCTCCCCTGCCGAGCAGGTGGGGAGACAGAACTATCATGTAGTGTTCCTGTAGGTAGGAATGACCGTAGCCTTCTGTGAAAATTAAAGCAGCACTACCTGATGAAATTCCAAATTGGAACGCCCTGTGACTAGGGTATTTGTCAGCTTTCTGTCACTATGACGAAATGGCCGAGCAACTCAACTTACAAGAGAGAGACATTGCTGTGTCTTATAGTTTCAGAGGTCCCGCTGTATGGGTTGATTAACCTTTGGAGACGGGGTGGAGCAGAACAACCTGGTAGGAAACCACTTACCTCATGGAGTTCAGAAAGCAGAGAGAGATGGAGTAAGGGGCTGAGGTCCCAACGTCGCCTTCAAGTCTGTACCCATAACAGCATACCTTCTTCCCCTCCAGCCCCATAATCTCTCCATAGCACCACAGGCTAGCAACCAAGCCTTAAGCACGAGAGACTTTGGGGACCACTCCAGATCTAAACTAGAACTAGCAACTCCACCTTGGGGAATTTATCCTTAGAAACAATTGACTGCATCTAATAGTAGCAGCACTGTTTGTTCAGAGATAGAACTAATATAATCAAGATGTCCTCAGCAGGAGAAGAACTGAATCCATTATAATAATCCACACTGTGGACTATTATGCAATCATAAAAATTGTTTAAAATAGTAACCTATTATGATGGGGAATATTCATTACACATTGCATTTTAAAAGGAGCTAGATGCTATCACCCCATTTGTATGTTCTATAAAAGACAATAAACATTCCATACATAAAGTTCTAAGACATGTTTGCTATTGTAAGGGAACATAGAAGAATCACGTTATGGCTTGTATGTAGATGTCCCCCAAAAGTTCATGCAGTCATAGGCAGGGTCTTTCAGGGTGGCTGGATCTGGGGTTTGTCCTGGATTGATACAGAATGTGATGCTAGGATCAAGGGCATGAGGGAATCTACCGGAAGTGTGGAGAGCCTGGGTAAAACCTAAGGGGCGGAAAGAGCTGCGGCCGTGCCTTGTCGCTTGCTGCCTCGCCTTGTCGCTTGCTGCCTCCTGCCTGCCCTGCGTTAGCATGAACTGTTTCTTCTCTACAATGCCTCTGTGAGCTAAATAAACCTTTCTTCGTTGTGTTTTGGGTGTTGGGCACTTTGTCTCAGCAACGAGAAAAAGTAACTGAGGGAGATCATATTAAATATCGCTGGCAATACTGGTTACCTTTGGGTAGAGAACTGGTACAGAAGAAAATGTATTTTTTCACATTTCATTGTTTTTAGTCATTACAACAAGTACATATTGCTTTTGGAGCATGAAAAAAATAGAGCCGGGTTGCTCTTAAGGGAAACGTGCACACACACGTACAGTTAGCTCACAATGACTGTCAGCAGATGTAACTGTCAACGTGGCTAATTCACAATGTACTTGTTTGATGTCCTGGTCATTAATAAGATTTCATAGAAAAGAATGAAGCCACTCTGAAGACTTCCCCCCAGCTCTCTTCAGCCTGTAAACGGTTCACTCGTACAGTACAGATGGCCACCGCTTCACAGAGGCAGGTGCTCGCCACGAGGGAACTAAGCCAGCTCCTAGCTCGGTGAGTGGCATGGCCCACCGGGATGCCAGCTGAAGGCGTACTCAGGTGAGCGAAATGGGCTCCGCTGCTCCCCGACCTGCAGCCAGGCCTGCCTGCCCCTTCAGTCTCCTGCTTTGCCAGCACCCAAAACTTAAGCAGCCTCCAACTCTAGCTATTCCACTCAGTCCTCAGCTCAGTGCTGCTGTGGGGAGGGGCTGCTCGGAGCCCTGGAAGGGGACAGTAGGACCTTAGCCCCCATCTCTTCCTCGGACTTTGCGCCCTGGCCATGCGGTAAGCAGTGCTCCCACCACGTGTACTGCCGTGATGCGGGTCATTCCCAGCACACGCCACGGAAAACCCATCTGCACATCTAACACACAGTAAGTGCCAGTAGGAACAGTTCTTTTCCTTGGCTATCATTTTTTTTTAAATACAGGAGAGCTGTTTGTAGAGTGATTCTTTGCCACGTACAGGCCCCAGAGACAGTGGGCTGCCTGTGCAGCACATGGGTCTCCTTTCAAGAGTCCAAGAAAAGACAGTGCAGCCCTCGGCCCCACAGTGCGAGCTGCCATTTTTAAAAAACACCAGCCTCCCTACCTATCCTTCTTAAAGGAAGGCAAGTGCAAGGCAGTCTCACCAACTCCCAGTCCTAGAAGGCAACCTTGTACAGCTCCAGGAAGCCTCCAACCCCTCAAAAACAAAACCCGTGAATACGGAAGTGCCTTACGTAAAGCTGTACCGTGTGTGCACGGCACCTAGGAAGGCTCCTGTGTGCTTTCACTCATTGCCAGATGACTTACGATACCTCACACAATACAACGGAAGTGCTGCGTAAACAGCGGCTACCCTGCACTGTTTAGTGAATGAGTCCCCCCAAAAGCCTGGGTATATTCATTCAAAACAGACGCAGGGTTTTTTCCTGAACATTCTCAATCCTCCGTTGGTTGAATCCATGGATGCAGAGCTGTGGATTTGGAGGCTGACTGTGTATGGCAAGGTGCCAATCCTAACCCTACAAACCTGTCCTGGCGTGCCTGGGGCCAAGCACCCTTTCTGCATAGAGGCAAGGTATGGAAAACACTATCTACTGTATTGAAAGAATTTTAAAGGTGCCTATTGGTGATTAAGTTTAAAGATTGAAAAACCCCATGAGAAAACAGATGCAAGGCTGGGAGGGTGAGATTTAGACACCAGGCAGACTTTACCTGAAAATCTCTAAAACGTAAGCGGGCTGTGCTTGGTTTACTGCTGCTCTCCAGAGTCTAGAAAGAGGTGTGCACACAGCAGAATTCTGCGGTGTCACTTTGAACCACAGAGAGCAAGAACTGCTACTTTATAGATGTTGAAGAGAAAAACATTGGAAATGCAAACTGATATTTTGCATATTTAACTCTTTCAAGGAAAATGCAGTCGAAGTGCAGTGTTCACCTGAGTAGCTTCTCTACTGTGTCCCGTGAATGCGTTCCTTTTTAGGGTTATTACTGAAAGGAAGTCTCTTCCCAGACCCCTGGTAGTGCTAAGGCTTGGCAGGGAGAGGGGAGGCTCTGGGAGGCGCCCGGAAGTGGCACTCAGCCACCAGTCTGCCACCTGTAGGCTGGTTCTAGCAGACTGAATGCTCAGCGCCCACTCGCCCACTCGCCCACTCGCCAGGCAGGAAAACAATGCACTCTAAATAATTCTAAAAACTGAGCAACAGATGTGTTAAGACTACACATAGGGGAGCCTCTGAGTCACAGCCCCCACGTGCCTGACACCCACCGCCCTCACTGATTTCAGCGCCCCAAGCTGTGACCACACACGCTCTCTTGCTCCTATTCAGCCCTCCAAGACTGGCCCTCTAATCTGAAAGCTTTGAAAATTAATACTCCCATTAGGATGAACAACCACACCTGTATCGATCGGTTTCCAAGGCAGTTTTGCTCGGATCTCCTTTTAAGAGCCAAGAAATGAACTTAGAGAACAAAGACCATTATAAAGGAATAAATAAAAGCAAATTGTATGGTTTTTGTTTTAATTTCAAAACTCCAGAGCAAATCGCAGACACAGATTTCAAAGCTTTGCTATGGGATTCTGTAGGTGGCATTTAAAGATACAGAGTTTGCGACTTATTTCGGCACCATAAACCAAATAAATGCACTCACAGATGTCAAGAGTTCTCCAAATAAGTGCCTCTATATATCCACTCCGAATCTACCTTGCCTATTTCCATTTGTTCATTCTTTATTAACACAGGAAGAAGCAATTTTCAGCAAAACGCTACAAAATGCCAAAACTAACGTCGGGTACAATCACTGGTTTAAGGGACATTTCCTGGTGTCTTTTTCCCTACAAAGGTTTCTTAGTCTCTGACTTCTCTGATTTGGCAGTCAGGAGCCTGAAAAGCATTCGTCCTCGAGGTCCAGAAGTCAGAAAACACGCCCCTCCAACCGCTGGCTTGAGTAGCCTCCTCCCTGCCCAGACCTTGGGCACAGTCCCCAGCGCCAAGCCAGTGAGTGGCTAGAGGGGGCCAGCGGTCCGCGCCGCCGGACTGAACCCCAACCTAAGCCGACGCACCTCGCACCTCAGACCCAGGAGAGGCCCCCACCGAGGCAATGCACGCGGGGACGCACAGGCCGGCTGTGGATTCGGATGACACCTTCCCGCGTGGGACGCGGCAGCGACGCCGATCTGCACGCGCGGAGTTCCGAGGGGCCCGTACCCGCCAGGCTCGGACACGCAGCTGGGCGCCGGGTCGCTGCCCACGCCAGCCGGGTGAAGGGTGGACGCCGGGCTGCGGCTTCCTCTAAGAAAAGTAACTCCGGGGATCCGCGCGACATTGACGGGAGCAGCGAGGCAGTACCCAGAGTTATCCTGGCCGGAGTTTCCGAGCCGCGCCTCGCACCCCGCCACCCGACCCCGGCGTCCCCGCGCCCGGCCCGCAACCTCGCCCGAGTCCGGCTCCCGCGGCCGCGGACACTTACCGAGAAGCCGGCCCAGAAGGGGCAGGAGTGGCGGACGCGGGCCGAGGTGGTGAGCGCCAGGGCGGCGAAGCTGACAGCCACGATGAGGCATCCGAGCGCCATCTGCGTAGCCCCGAGCGCCAGCACTATGCGGGAGCGGCCCGGGCATTCGCGCAGCCGGGACAGGCTGCGGGGC
>NW_004524578.1:3339480-3342656 GCF_000260255.1 Octodon degus
GCGCGCGGTAGCCGCGTGGAACAGGCGGAGGCCACCGGGCGGGAGCTGGGGGCTGGGGGTTCCGACCGCGGGCTGCGGCCCGGCCTCTCCGCAAATGCAGAAGCCTAAGCGAGGTCCCAGAGGCCGCTTTACTGCGGCTGCAGAATCTCCCAGGCTGTGGCCGGCCACCGAGAACTCGGTTTCCGAGGACCCGGCATTTTAAACATTCCCAGGTCAAAAAGATGTCTCGTGTCCACCTTTCGTTTGCAGGGCTCCTAATGCGAATCAGAAGTTTGGACGTTTTAAGGAATTGCGCAAAAACGTATTTAAATGGACAGCATCTTTAATAACCTATCAATTCATCTCTAGTCCCTCTTGGAAACATAGTTTTAAATAAATATTGCTTGTTGTGGAACACCAAAAAAGAACCCCTTGGACGTCTCAGTCGTCTTAATTGCCTCGTTGCCCTTGCCGGGACAACTTGAAGACCGCTGGACATCTTGCTGCCTGCCGGGGTGGGGAAAGCTGGAGGGATCGGACACGTGTCAGAGGCCAAAGTGGAACACAATAAAGGGACAGGAACAGCGGGTCATTTCCCGAGAGCATTCTTCTGTGACCTTCTGAATGGACTCCCCGAGTCTCTGTCGGATCAGGAACGCTGAAGAGTCTCACCCTAGAATATTTCAATTGCTAGTGCTTCAGATTTTACAGTTAGAGATATTGATTCCTTTGGGCCTTGACGAGTCTCTATTAAAATGCAAATTCCCCTTGAAGGGGCAATAGCTCAAGCCTTTATCAGCCAACACCTTACCGGGGATGGGATTTATTTTCCAATTTAACAGGATGGCCACGGGATGAGTAGGGGGTGGGGAATTCCACAGATAAAGTGGTTGACCTCAAAACACTGGCCCGTGGCCAGACACTGCTTTCTCCCCAGTTCTTTATGAAATTACTAAAGCTCTGTCGGGCATTGTTTAGACCGCTCCGTTACAAATTCCAATTTCCTGGAAGCATTTTCTATCTAGAAATTCACAGGGCAGCGCTTTTTAAGGTCTTGAAACACGAGCCGGAGCATGATTCTGGTCTGCAAAGAAATTGGATTTGCATCGCCCTCACCTTCATTGTCCATCCACCTATTCATTGATTCATTCATTCATTCTTCCCACAGCGGTTCATGGGGGGATGCGGTTCCCGTCCTTTCGGACCCTTTGGTGTACATCAGTAGACAAAGCAGACAAAAGTCCTTGCCTTTGAGGCGCTAGCAGCAAAACACAATCAGCATTACAAATCACCAAAGCACATAGAGTTTATTGATGTTGTATTACTATTTGAAAAACATGTTAAATACCCACTATGTATACCAGGACCAGCAAAAGCAGGCAAACCTCTGGCATGGAGACTTTGTGCATCCTGGGGGGTGTATAGTTAGACAGAAACACAGAAGCTGAGAAAACCATTCCTTTCACTTCATTCCACTAGAAGCAGGCCACCAACCTCATGATTACCCATGTTTAAGCTTAGTTCATGATGCCCAAGGTGGCAGGTCATGGGCACCAGTGAGCGACAGAATGGGAGGCAGCTGGCCCTTAGAGGCACCTGGTCCTTTACACACTGAAGCCTCAGTGACGGGGTTCCCCTTCCTTGGCTTCTCCTCCTTTTTCCCTTTCCCCCTCTGCCTGATCCTGCTGCTACTGTCCAGTGATCTTCCACAAATCTAGCTACTTACTACGAGACATGTGCTTGGCAAATCTTGCCGTGCACAAGAACCTGGACGATTTTTGGTCCATTCAAGTATAACACAGCTCTGGCAGCACACAGATCAGTGCACCAAGCCCAAGAGCAGCAAGGTTCAGCAGTACAGAGAAAGCTGTACGGTGCTCCCCAACAGCAACAACAACAACGACACAAGTGATGAGATTTGAAACCAACTTCCATATCATGATGCTCAAAATGGCTTGAAGGATGCCCACATGAAGACAAGACAGTCCAGGAGCGGCTGCGGTCAGCTTGGTGAGAGGTGACAATGTTTCCAGTTGAGATGGGGAGGGCAGAGACACCCAGAACTGGGCAGATTTTGGAAACATTTGGTGTCCGTGATGATTTAGATAGAAATAGGTGCCAGTTGTTAGCTTCCAGTGAATTCCCATTTTAATTAAATGTTCTTCCAAAATAAATATGAATAATACCGAAAGAGAGGTCCGAGCAGCAGGAGGCTCTGGTGAAGGCGTGTTAGGAGAGGACTCTTCTTCACTGTGAAATGCTCTTGGGATGCAGAGGGAGATACCAAGAAGTTAAACTTAGTTCACTGTTTTAAAAATCAATTCCAATAGTAAAATAAATAGTCAAGACAAAATAAATTTAACAGTTCAATTGAATAAATACCAGTTTGTGAATTAGGTAGCCTCAGAACCACAGAGGGCCAGAGATTTCTGCTCCTTAGGCCCAAAGGAGAAGGAAAAAAAAAAAAAAAAGCATAAATGACAGAAGAAAAATGTTGGTCACTCAAAAGTACTTTCCCAGGCAGGACATGGTAGTGCACAACTGTAATACCTGTACTTGGGAGGCTGAGGCAGGAAGATCACTGAGAATTCAAGCTAAGGTGGGCTACATAGTTCCTGGCCAGCCTAAACTGCATAACAAGATCCTTCTCAATAAAGCAAAAGTACTTAGTTTGGTGCAACCATTATGGAAAGCAGTGTGGATACTCCTCAAAAACTAGGACTGGAAATCCCATTCAATCCAGCTATCCCCCTGCTGGGAATTTTCCCAAAAGAACTGAAAACATATCATAGTGATATATGTGCGCCTATGTTCGTAGCATTACAATTGGTGATAGCCAAATCTTGGCAACAACCAAAATGCCCACCATCTGAGGAATGGATGAAGAAGATGTGGTCTTTTTATACAATGGAGTATTACTCCGCTATAAAGAAAAAAAAGGGGGCTGGTGAGATGGCTCAGTGGTCTAAAGCACCTACTTAGAACAAGCTTAGTAAATCACAGGGACCACGGTTCAATCCCCCAGCACCACATGCCAGCCAGCCCCGCCCCCTGGTGGGCTGAGCTGGCCACACACACACATATAAATAAATAAAAAAAATTAAAATTTTGCAGTGTGATAAATTTTTCCATGTTACACACATAGGAGATCTTCAGCACAAAAATGGGTGTCATCCCCCAGATTTATTTCCAGTAAC
>NW_004524578.1:3342756-3344432 GCF_000260255.1 Octodon degus
AAATAAATAAATAAATAAATAAAATTTAAAAAAAGAAAAAAAAAAAACTCAAAATCTTTGTAGGTAAGTGGATGCAACGTGAAGCTATACTCATAAGTGAAATAAACCAAACCAACATGTGTAAGTATTAGATTGTCTCCCTAGTGTAAGAGCTCAAAAGAAAAAATAAAAATTGAAAGGTACAACACAGTTCAATGGAAAGAGAGAACATAAGGATTGAACAACAAAGAGAGCGAAAGGAGAAAAGTTAGGAAACATAGCAGGGGCAAAACCATACATTTATACACACAAGATGGTTAAGGAGTGGCCCTAAGAATTTCCATACAGTTTTTGAAAATAGCAGTTAATGGGTAGAATTCTCACGCTGACTAACTCTATATGCTGATATCTGTGAAGTCAGCAACTACATTTGAGGGCAGCAACATGTGATACTAAAACCATGCTTGAAATACCTGTCACTTTGGTCTTCTAAAAGTGTACTGCTTCTAATGTCATATCAATTATTGCTATACTCTCTTTAAAGTAAATGTTTGTTTAAAAAAAGGTAATAAAAGAAAACAAGAGATAAGAAAAAAAGTCATAGGATTGTCCTGATACAATGTTGTATATGGATTGATTTCTAAATTTCTGTGTAAAAATGTATAGTTGTTTTTTCACATTCTATATGGATTTAAATTTTAGAATATCCATAGTTTTTGGAAAATAACAGTTCCATTTTATGTCTAAGGCATTTGATATGTAGACAGATAGTGATATTAAGCTCAACTGCCTCCGTTACAGAGTAATAAGATCATTAAGCTTCTCTTCTCAATGTTTAAAACCTAAAGTTTTCAGACCAAAAATTAGACAGATAAATGGGCCAAAAGGATACCCATATTTTGGCCCTAGCCCTTCAAAGTCAGTGAGGACTCAGGACATAAGAGAACCTCTGATGTGAAATCCTGTTATACCAAATTTTCTGATCAAGATTGAGGAAAGTGATCGATAAGATATAGTGTGCCTAAGGAGACTCACCGAGAAAAAAAAAAAAAACATTCTCTCAGGCTTTCACAGAGAGCAAATTGGCCAAGCAATGGCTGTGACTCATCCAGATGGCTGGCACTGACAAAGGATCTACAAGGTGCTGTACATGGTTCCAGGGTAAATCCTGAGGGGATTTGACTGACCTTATCAGACAGCAAAGGCTACATTTTCAGTTACACAGGTCTTACTTGGTCTTAACCATCCGGCAGAAAAGTGTATCCACAAGTTATAAAAAGTAGTGCCATATTAATATGCTGAGCTGTAAAAGGCTCGTCAACTTCTGACAATTGCCAGCTGTACTGATAACTCACTACTTTTATGGACTATTGGACTATATTGAGTTGTTTTTCTGAATTCAAGTATTTGGACTGGCTTCAAGTAAGAAAAGATCCTTTAAAGACTTCTCCAAATACAGCTTCTATAATAGCAATGGAACATCCATCTCTGACAAAACAAAACAAGAAATGTGGATATGTTAGGAGACATGAATTGCTCAAATATGTGTAGGTGGGACTAGGCCTCAGTGCCTAAAGCACACAAGCTACCTCAGTCCTGAGATAAACATCCTTTCTGGTTAAGGTCAGCTATTGGTTGCTAGGCAACCTAGTGTCATTAGTGTCATGTGTTACTAACTTTGCAATAGTATAAATAAA
>NW_004524578.1:3344604-3345891 GCF_000260255.1 Octodon degus
AATATGCAATGTATTCATTATTGTAACTGTCCTACTAACCTGTTTTGAAACTATTTCATTACTATTTTATCTTTTTTCTCATTAAAATGAATTTTTTAAAAGCACTTTTTCTATAAAGGTCAAAGCAGAGGAAACTTCCTATTCTGCCAAGTAAATTGGCCGATTTGGGGTTATGGCTATTCTCTCTCTTTCTTAAGTGTGTGTGTGTGTGTGTGTGTGTGTGTGTGTGTGTGTGTGTGTGTTTGTACCAGGAATCAAACTCAGAACCTTGCACTTGCCAGGCAGGCGCTGTGCCACTGAGCTACCTCCCCCAACCTCTTTCCTAACTTCATAGTCAGATAAACAACGTAGTCTCAGCTTGGAACTTTAGCATGGTTCCATTTGGGTTTGGCCTGGTGGATTGATCAGAGGGCGGGAGCATAGTGCAAACATTTTAATGCTGTGTTTTATAGACTTTTAACCCTGTTGTATTAGGGCAGCAGCCAAAGTTATCTTGATGAACAGTTGGAATTTGGAGGTAAGAAGAGTTAGCGTTCATTTCATGGAAGTGATCTATAGAAAGAGAGCAAGGAAGGAAGGGATGGGAGGGAGGAAGAGAGCATGGTGCCGAGTCTATCCATCTGGCTCGGTTATAGACACTTCTCTTCTGCCTTTGGTCCTTAAGAGTTTTTGCTTATAAAAGAATTTTAATAACAGGGAAACTTAGTATTATAGCAGAAGCTGAGGCACCCCAGACCTACTTATGGAAATATTTTCTCCCCTAGATCAGACAGGATTAAGACCATTGTTGTTTGGACCAGAGAGATGGAAGCCAAGGCTGTGAACACGCTGGAAAATACCCCGCCACTGAGCTACATCTCCAGGCTGGGAACATTGTTCTCAAAGCTTGACAGGAGCCTGAGCCTTTGCTGAAAGGAAGGTGGAGTGTCTGCTTGCACCATGGGTGGGTGAGTGACGTTCACAGGTGTCTCAGTCACCATGCACCTGATCCAGATTCTTGTTCTTTTTGACAGGCGCAGCCCGTAGACAGATAAGAAACAGTCTTGTCCCTGTGTACTCTCTCTAGGCAAGAAGGAAGTTGTACCTGAATGTTGCAGTCTCTGCTTTAGGGGAGAAACTCTCCTCCTAGGGACTAGCTAGCCTGCCAAGGGCAACTTAGAAAGATATTTGAAATTATCTCCTTAAAAATATCAAAGAATTACGGCGATAATAAGGAACAGCAAATCAAGATTCTGGAGGGGAAGGAATCCAGAGAGGTGTAGGTGTCATGGGGTTAGGCAGCTGAAT
>NW_004524578.1:3346981-3360154 GCF_000260255.1 Octodon degus
CTGTTGTACATTTATGTTTTTATTTATGCCTCATTCCAGAAAGAATGTCCGTTATCAAGAAAACAACTAATAACTAATGCTGGCAGGGAAAAAGAAACCCTTCTGCACTATTTGTTGGCAGGAATGCAGACTGGTGCAACCACTGTAGAAATCATTGTGGGAGATCCTCAGTAAGATAGGATTAGAAGGTTCATGTGACCCAATTATTCCCCTTCTGGTATCTTCCCAGAAGAATGAAAAGCATCATTCCACAGCAGTGTATGTGCACCCATGTTTATAGCAGCACAATTTATAGTCCTTATGTCTTGGAAGCAATCCAAATGCCCATCAACCAATGAATGGATAAAAAAGATGTGGGTTTTTATGAAATAGAATATTATTCAGCCATAAATAAAGATAACATTGAGACATGTGTTGCTAAATGGATGAACTTTGAGGCCATACTCTTAAGTGACATAAATTGGACACACGTGTGTTACATTATACCTCTGCTGTGAGAAACGGGAAGTGTAAATAAAACAAAACACCCTTTTGCAGAAATGGAAAATGCAAACTTCAAATTCATATAAATTACACATTAGGGGCCACAAATTGCTTTTGAAAACCAATAAATTTGGAAGACTCATACTTTCAGCTTTCCGTATATACTCCAAAATTATGGTGATCAGAATGTGTAGCACTGTCCAAAGGATAAACACACAGACCATCGGAGTAGAATTGAGAGGGGCTGGGGAGGCAGCTCAGTAGCATAAGCGCTTGCCTGAAATAGAATTGAGGGCCCAGCAGTAAGTCCCCACATCCGAAGCCAAGTGACTTCAGCAAAGGTGCCGAGTCCACTCAGTGGAAGAAAAACAATCTTTTCAACCAATGGGATGGCAAAAAATGGATTTGTGTATACAAAAGAAAATGTTGGACCCCAAACTCCCACACCACATACAGAAATTAATTTTAAAATGTTTTAAAACATCTAAATAAGAAAAAATATCAGAAAACTCTTAAAAGAAAACACCAGTATAAAACTTGAGGGCCTTGAATCTTGGATCTGTGCCTGAGAGTTCCTGGAAATCTTTGAGAGGTAGGGCCTGGTAGATCTCTAGGGCACTGGGCCTGTGTCCTCAAGGGGGTTGTGGCCTCCAAGACCCCTCCTTCTCCTCTTCCTCCTCCTGACCACAAGGTGAGTGATTTGTTTGCCGTGTGGCCCACATGCAGGATCCCAAAGCAACATGTCTGACCCGTCTTGGATGGAGACCTCCCAATCTGTGATATAAAATGAAACTTTTCTCTTTACAAACCAGCTACCTCGGGTACTTCATGACAGTAACAGCAAGCTGATTGATGCAGTATGGTATCAAAAGCCGAGACAATAGTTGAAGAATAGATCAATTACAACAAAATTAGAAACTTTGTGCGTCCAAGAAAATGAAGCCCAGCTAGCGGCAAACATTGGCAAGGATATGTGTACCGCTGGTGCAAATGTAAAACAATGCAGCCACTGTGGAAAAAGGATAGATTTCTGCATAAAAGCCAAATACGGAGTAAATTTGTGACCCAGAAATTTCACTTTTGGGCATTGACCCAAAAGAATCGAAAGCAGAAACTCTCAGAGATATTTATACACCCATATTCACAGCATTATTCACAACAGCCAAAAGGCAGAAGCACCCTGATTGCCCTTTGATGAACGAGAGGATAAATAAAACATGATATATAATACAAGTATGTATTATTCGCTTTAGAAGGAAAGGAATTCTGACACAAGCCACAACATTAGTGATGTTATGCTAAAGGAAATAAGCCACGGACAAGCCATCTGATTCTATTTACATGAGATACTTAGAGTAGTCGCACTCATAGAGACAGAAGGTAGGAGAGTGGCTGCCGGTGGCCGAGGGAGGGGGTGGAGGGTAGTGCTCGGTGGCCACAGACTTTCCATGGGGGACGATGAAAACGTGAGTGTGGGTTGTGGTGACAGCTGTACAACTGTGTGAATCCTACTTGAGGCTCACCTAGAAATGGCTAACATAGCAACAATGGTTATGTGTATTGTCCCCCAGTAAGCAAACACATAAGACATGCTACTTCACAGCCACCTGGATGGGTGTAATGAAAATCTCTGAAAATAGTAAGTTTTGGGGAGACTGTGGACTGTGCTGGTGGGAGTGCAAATGTGGCAGATGGAAAGCAGCCTCGCACCTCCTCCAAACTACACGCGATGTTGTCACGTGGCCACACACTCTCCATCCTGCTACAGGATGCACACTAAGGAACTGGGAGCAGTTGCCCACCCACGCTGATCTTGGTCAGCATCACCCACTCTGCAGTTCAAGTGACCAGAGGATCTGTCTGTCAGGGCAGAAGATACAGAGTTCCCTAAACACTGGTAAAGAAAACTGCACATGCCAAACTTTGACTTGACTCTTTCCCTTGGGTTTAAAATATCTGTCTTTCTGCTGCTGGCATAACTAATGGACAATTGAGCACAGAGAGAAGAGGTTCCATTTTGACAGGCTTTGGAATACTTACTACTTCATAGGTTCTCTGATGAGATTTAAATTATATCATGAATATAGAAAAGGATTTTGCAAATGGTAAAGCACTTTATGCATGCTAGCTGGCATTATTCCATTGTAGTGAGTTCCTTTCAGACAGAGCCCCGTCTGATTCACACTTAGCATCCTCTAATTCACCTGGAATGGTCCTTAGCAGATAGTGGAATTCAATTACTATTTATTCAATTTATTTCTGTATCCTAAACTCTGTGTTAAAATGGAAATTTTTAACACTTCTCAACTACTACTGACTTGAATTTTGTGAAAGTCCCCTGAGAAATAAATGTTGCTGGATTATCCCAAAAAGGTAATGAAGCTAAGAAGAAAGTTCCAGTTACGTTGATTCAACGCGCATTATTAAATTGGGTTATTAGAAACCTGTGTATCTTAATGATTTCATTAGAATAAGCAGTTATTCATGTTCACACACAATGACTCAAATAAAATGAAAGAAATGTTTTGCCTTTAGGGAAAAGCAATCAAAATTATAAGCCAAACCACACGAGATTTGATAATTCTCATCCATCAACTGAACAGAAAATAATGAAGTCAAATTTATCATTTGGTTTTGAAGTATGAGAGTCACCTCAACCAGAACTCTACCCTAACTTTTTCTAAAAGTGAGATGCAAAATAAAAACACTCAGGCTGGGCACATAGCTCCGTGGATTAAAGCGCCTGCTTAGGCAGACCCAGTGACTGTGGTTTGATCCCTGGAGTGCTGTGCTGGGCCCGCCTCCAGGGCGCACTGAGACAGCAACTGAGATGGCGTGGTGGTGCCGGACTGCAATCTCAGTGCTTGGGAGGCTGAAAAAAAGGAGGACTACTACAAGTCCAACCTGTGTAGTAAAACTCTATAGACCCTGTACTAAATACATTTTTTAAAAAGTTCTAAAAAGTCAAATTAAAACTCTCTTCTTAGAGCTACATGGAAAAATCTCTGGTCAAAAATGCATTAGTCATTTAATGTCAATTATGTGATTGGCCTCAGTTTTTTTTATTGAAATGATGGAGGAGCAGCAAGTTGCTAAGACATAATTCTGAGGCGCTCTGTTGCCCTTTTTAAAATTTTAATTTTAATTGATTCATTTGATGTGGGGT
This sequence comes from Octodon degus, assembly GCF_000260255.1. Lineage (NCBI taxonomy): Eukaryota > Metazoa > Chordata > Mammalia > Rodentia > Octodontidae > Octodon > Octodon degus. The sequence continues at coordinate 3,350,631 of NW_004524578.1, forward strand.
CTCGCTATACAGTTCAGACTCATAGTGATCCTCCTGTCTCAGCCTCCCCAGCACTAGGATTACAGCCGTGTGTCACCATGCCTGGTTTTGGTGGCTGGCATTTTGCACCTGGGTTTCTGGGGCCCCGGGGCTGGCACAGCATGTGGTACTGGGGACTGAACCCGGGTCCTTGCACTTTCCAGGCAGGAACTTAGACCACCAAGCTACCTCTCCAGCCCTGTTGCCCTTTTTTGAATCATCAAGCTATGTGTTTAGTTAAATAGTCCAGCAAACCCAACTTCTCTCTCCACGTTTCCTTAATGCTTTGCTCCACCCTGGTCTTTTCTCTCTTAAAGAGTTTGGGCATCCCTGAGCCTCTCCTGCTGAGAATGAGCTTGTTTGTCCCCTATGTGAACTTCATCCCTTGCAGGAGGGCTTTCTCACACAGAAGGCAGAAGAGTGGGTGACGCACAAGTGCTGGTGTCTGCTACCCCACTGTCCTGGCACTCACTCACTCAGTCCCGCTTCCTAGGGAAGTTATAATTGTATCTACAGTGTGAGTCCCTTGTGTACTTAATCTAGAGTACTTAAAACAGCACCTGGCATCTAGCAAACAACAAGTGTCCATTTCTTCCTCTCGCTATGTCAATCCTGCCTTTTGAACAGAGCCTTGCTAGATTCTGCCTCTGCTAGACAATGACAGCAGAGTAAGCCAGGTCAGCAGAGACCGAAAGATAAATTAGGACCACATTATCTACAAGAAGACGTAGTTGAGTTGGCACTCAGAAGGCCAGATGAAGCCCAAGCAGGAGGAAGAGGAAGATTCGTGATCACTGGTAGACTCAGAACAGTCCAGATGTTTGGCAGAGGTGGCTGGGTCCCTAGAAACCCTTTTTCCAGACATCACAGATAAAAACAATCTGGTTCCTAAATATAGTCTAAAAATTTTGAGAAAATATTTCTTAATGGGCATTTCTTTTCCTTTCCCACCATGCACCAAACAGTGTTTTACTAGAATAAAAGCTATTGGAAATAGTTTTGATAGCAATACATCTTTCTTAAAATAAAAAGAATTTATATTTGTAATTTCCACTGATTTCATCCATCTGTACTGTAAATATTTATTGAATGACACTATGTGGAATTCATTGCCTTTAGCATGCAGAGATAACAAGAGCTCGCGTCGGACTTCCTGCGTCCTATCAGTGGTGGCAAACCCTCGGGCATGTGTGCCACGTCAAGCTGTGTACCATCGAAAGTGCTAAAATATTTGCCATTGCTGCTGTAGACTAACTCCTGCCTAAAATTTAGTAGCAGTTGCTGTAAGGCTGCTTGGCTTACATATGACTTTTCCCCTCCAAAACTCATGTTGAATATGGTTTTATTCTCCAAAAATCATTTGATTGGTGCTGAAGGGTGATATGTAAGAGATAATTAGGAGGGGTGGGGAGAGGGGCTTAGCTCAGTGGTCTAAGCACCTGCCTGGCAAGCACAAGGACCTGGGTTTGATTGCCAGTACCACACGCTGTGCCAGCCCTGTGCCAAAACAGCCACCAGAACTGGGCGTGGTGGCACACACCTGAATCCCAGAGCTGGAGAGGCTGAGACAGGAGGATCACTGTGAGTCTGAGCTGTGTAGCAGACTCTGTACCAAATAGATAAATAAAAGATTTTTTTAAAAGAGATAATTAGAAGCTGAGGGTGCTGGCACTCACCTGTGATCCTGGCATTCTTCGAGGCTGAGGCAAGCGAGCACAAAGTCCAGCCCCACCTGGGCAACTTAGTGATTCAGTGAGGCTCTGTCTTAAGAGTAAGCATAGAAAAGAGGAGGGGTGCAAGAAAAAAATAAAAAGCATGCAGACTGAAAAGAAGAAATAAATGCTGCTGTAGGCAGGTGATATGGCCATCAACATAGAAAATCAGAGAGACCACCAAAAACTAGTAGATGAATAGATGAGGAATCAAGGTCTCAGGATCTAAGACACACACACACACACACACACACACACACACACACACACACCCCTGCCTTTCAATAACTGGTAAGAAAGTTGTAGAAGCCAAAGTTTAAGGGCCAGGGAGATAGCTCAGTAGAATAAGTGCTTGCCTGGCAAATGCAGGGTCCTGAGTTCAATCCCCAGTACCACAAAAACAAACAAAGTTTAAAGCATAAGAACACAATACATTTATAGTCACTCCAAGAAACATGAAATAGGTATACTTTTAACAAAATAGGTTAGGCCAGCTTAGGCAAGCCCGCAGGGACCATGATCCCTGACACCACATGCTGCGCCAGCCCCACCCCAGGGTGGTCTGAGCCTGCCACAAAAAGTAAAAATAAAAGGGGAGTGTTAATCTGATATTAAAGCTGACTGTAGAGAACAGTAATCAAAATATTGCAGTAGTGGCCAAAGGGCAGACACATAGTTCAAAGCAAATGAGTAAAGAACCTGAAAATAGACCTTAAAAATAAACCCGACTGATTTTTTTTTTTTACAAAGACAAAAAAGCAATTAAATCCAAAAAGAAAATTGTCTTTTTAACAAATTGTGTTGGAGAAATTGGACATCCATTAAAAAGAGAAAAGCAAAACAACTTTAACTTAAACCTCACACCTTATATAAGAATAACTAAAAATGAATCATGTGCGGATTTAAATGTGAAACACAAAAGAAATAATTTGGGAGGTAAAAGCTAAACTAAAAGGCTGCAAGAGTAAACAGATACAACAAAAATAATAACACAGCAAGTAACAAAAAGTAAAAATCAAGAAACATTTAAACTCGTAAAGAATAGGCCAGCAACATAGCTCAGCAGGGGCTGGCCGACTAGCTCAGCACATTAAGGCAGCTGCAAGCAGACCCAGGGGCCAAGGGAGGCCCAGGGCCAAGGGAGGCCCAGGGCCAAGGGTTCTGTCCCTGGGAGTGCTGCCGGCCCCACCCCCAGGGTGCGCTGAGACAGCCATTGAGACTGAGCATGGTGGCGCGTGCCTGCAATCCCAGCACTTGGGAGGCTGAAAACAGGAGGATCACGAGTCTGATTTAGTAGTGAAACCCTGAACACCCTGTAGACCCTTTCCCCCCACCCCAAAAAAAGATAGCTCAATGGACTAAGCACCTGCTTAGGCAAGCTCACGAACCAGGGTTTAATCCCTGGTACCCATGCCACACCAGCCCTGCCCCCGGGGCACACTGATCCAGCCACCAAGCCCTGGCCAGCTGGCATATGCCTGTGATCCCAGCACTGGGGACGCTGAAAACAGTAGAATCACCAGGAGTCAGAGCTGCATAGTGAGACCTTGTACCAAATACATAAATTTAAAAAATTAAAATCATAAAGAAATAAATAAAAAGAGAAGATATTTGAGAGAAAGAAAGATCTATCTGAAGTGTGTTAAAGATCCAGTACACGACTAAGCAAAGTTCCTAAAACAGAAAACCAGGACGAAGGGAGAGCGCAAATGATCAAGACACAATATTTGTGTGGACCAACCCTGAAGATGATTACAGTTGCAGATTGCAGACTTATGCTAACAATAAAAACCATAAACACTAAAAATAAATGAATGAGTGCATATGCGTGATCCATCTCATTGCTTATAATCTTGCTTGAGGAAAAACAGGCAAGTGGAGCTTATTTTATATCATGTTTTAATTCCCAATGAATTCTATCTGGAAGTCAAAGCACTGATCCCGATCTGGAATGGAATAAACGCCTTGATATAGAAAAAAAAAAAAAAGGAAAGAAACCAAAGGAAGCCAACGAAACAAACATTAAAAACTAAAATTCAAGAAAATAATCCCGAACCTTTGAAAGAACTGAAATTACATATTAAAGGCAGATATTTTTTACCATATCAGAGTGATGATACTCAAAATGTGTTGAAATAAATTTCACTGGATTTAAAGAAAAAGAAAAGATCCCTCGGATACCGAAACAAAAGAGTAGGCAGCTTCTAGAGAAGTAAAACATTTCACAATAATTCACTGTACCAGAAAAATGGTGTGGAAGCATTTTAAGGATAATAAAAATAAGATGTCACTCAAAGATTTTATAGTCAGGAAAGCTGACCGGCAATTATAAAGGCCCCAGAAACCTGTCATGCATGTGCACATACTCAGGCAATTTCTTTCCTACAATGTCTTCCTGAAAATCTTAGTAGTTAATGAACTTTTTAAAAATCACAAGAACTAGAGACAGGGCCTGAGCCCCGCGTATGCAGCTCTTTTGGAACTAAGATGTAACGAAGGCGCGTACTTCATATCACGCCCAAAACTGGTCTCGAAATGTGTGACAGACCTAATGTCAAAGCGAAGCTGCTACGCTCCTGAAGGAGCGTACATGACGTTGGATTAAAAACTGATTTCTTAGTCATCACAACTGAATCACAAGCAACCAAAGGAAAAAAATAAGCAAACGGAGCTTCATCAAAATTAAAAACTTCTGAGGCCGGCAAGCTAGCTCAGCAGACTAAAGCGCCTGCTCAGGAAAGGTCAGGAACTGTGGTTCGATGCCCGGCATGTTATGCCAGTCCCACCCCCAGGGCGCACTGAGACGGCAACTGAGATTGAGCATGGTGGCGCACTCCTATAATCCCAGAGTGTGGGAAGCTGAAAATAGGAGAATCACTGGGAGTCTGATCTGTGTAGGGAACCCTGTTGACCCTGCACTAAATGCATAAAAAAGCAAAGGTTCTAAATCGACATTTCTCCAATAAAAGAAAGAAATGGTCAACAAAGGAAACAAGCCAACATCTCAAAGAGATTTCTGATCTTCAAGTTCCTTACATTATTCAGAATTGCCAGAACAGAATCAACCTAACTGTCTCTTAACAGATGAATGGATAAAGAAAAAGTGATACATATTTATAGATAGGTAGATAGATAGTTAGATCAATAAAGATATATGCATTTCAGCCACAAAAATGAAGGAGGTCCAACCATTATAACAACATGGATGAAACTAGGGAACCATTTCTAAGTGAAATAGGCCAGTCTCAGAAGTACAAATAATATACAATCTCTTTTATATGTGGAATCGTAAAAAGTTGAATGTGTAGAAATGGACTAGCACGGGAGCTACCAAGGCCCAGGCACGGGAGTGAAGGAAACAGGAAGGTGGTCAAAGAGTACAAAGACTTGGTTACAAGATGAATAAATTCTGGGGATTAAGGCGCAGCACGTCATCCGTTGTTATACTCCGCTGTACAGGTGCTTGAAGCTTGCTGAGAGAGAAGACCACGCGTGGTCTCCCACCCACACGGAGGAGCTACGCAAGGTGAAGGGATGGAACTGCTGGTCGTAGCCATCACCTCTCCGGGCAGCGCACAAGAAGCATCACACTGTGCGTTTTAAACACATCTGGTTTTATTTGTTGATTTTAGTCCAACAAAGCTAAGAAAGAATACGTAACCAGTAAAGGCAAAGACTGACAGATTGACGGACTGAGAGAAAGACAGTGACTCTTATTCAATGTGAAGTGAAAGATGGATGCAAATTAGGTTTTATTCTTCTTATAAACCACTAATTAAAAAAGAGAGCTAATATTTATCTCAGAAAAGTAAAAGCAACTTCTTTATAATACACTAGAAATTGAAGCTAAGTGGGAATCCCTTTCTGGTACACTTAAATCTTCTTTTAGTGTACAATTACAGAAAAAGATATTTGTAACTTTAGCATATAATTTAGTATCGTTGTATATATTTATAGTATACAATTACATAAAAAATTCAATATCATCTCTAATTTTTAGGGAAGTTTAAAAGTTTCAAAAACAATTTACTTACAAAGCTTATCATAAATTATTTTTAAATGATATTACATTGTGTGAAACCCTCTAAGAGAAATAGCCAAAAAAAAAAGAAAGAAAGAAAGAAAGAAAGAAAGAAAGAAAGAAAGAAAGAAATAGCCAATAAGCACATGAAGAGATGCTCAGTATCATTAGTTGTTAGGAAGAGGCGAACCAAAGTCACCGCAAGCCACCACTTCACACTTACTCCATGCTATTGTCAAAATACAGCAGTGGACTGTACCAAGAGTGGCGAGGACGTGGAGCAAGCGGGGCCTGCCTGCTCCCTGGTGGAAATGTAACATGGCGTCACTGCTTTGGAAAATAGTCCAGCAATTTCCCAAAGTATTAAACTTCAGGTTCCATGTGACCCAGCAATTCCCATTGCTGGGTCACATGGTCTGTATCCAAGAGAACTGAAAATATATTTTTACACCAACAAGTCATACATGAATATTGACGACACTGTGATTCATACTGGCCAAGAAATGGTAACAGCATCCTCCTCACCTGGTGAATGGACAATTAAATGTGCATATTTAAACGACAGAACATTCTCAGCCACACAAAACAATCAAATAGTGTACTAATGCATGCTACAACTTAGGTGAAATCTCCAAGTGTTGCACAATGTCACAAGAAGCCACCACATGTTGTGTCATCGCATCTCTATGAAATGTCTAAAAGGGGACAATTCACAGGAGACAGACGTAGATCAGTGGTTGTCAGAGGCTGAAGGAGGAGAGATGGAAGGTTCTGCTAATGGGGACAGGGTTGTTAGCGGTGCACATGTACTAAATTTAGGTAGTGGTAATTATTTGTACAGGTCCAAATATACCAAAAATCAATCAGCTGCACACTTTAAAGGGGAGGATTATGTTTGATAAAGTTCCTTTAAAAGAAAACCAAATGAGTGTTAAAAAGAAAGTGTATTATGTGCCCGTTACATGATATGACAATGTAACTAAAACATGGCTATTTTCTAAGTGGGTTGAATAGGGAAAAACAAATGCAAAACCTTAACTGCATTCAGCAGTGACTTGGCTGTGGCACTGTTAGTATTATTACTGTGAGACACTTTGCATAATACAGGCTTAAGCAAACGAAGAATTATGGGACATTCTACTTTTATCTTGAGAACCAGATTCTTAGTTTGAAGGGAAGGTATTAAAGACATAAAATAAGGGTGGGTACATTGAAATGCTGCAGTCTTGAATTGGAATTGGAAATATCACTATGAATTCAGGAGCTTGTGTGTGTGTGTGTGTGTGTGTGTGTGTGTGTGTGTGTCTTATTTCTGCTCACTGAAAACCTAGGAGTGATGACCAACCTGGTAGCAATGAGCAAAGAGCCCGGATTATGGTCTCAAAAAGAACTGAGTGGCCCAAGGCCTGAAGTCAGACTAGATCGGCAAGAACTATGAAAGACTAGCAGAGAAGTTGCTAAAGAGCCAACGAGCTGATTTGAGATGTGGAACTTGCTAAAGCTGAAAAAAACCTGAGTGTCCATAGCTTTTCAGTGTTATGCACTCACACCTATGCACTGTGTCTACATCCAGCGCGCTCTCCTCCACCCCCTGCCCCTCTGCCTGACTGGCTCTGCTTTGTGGTGCTGGACACTGAACCTATGTTGGGTGTGCTCGGCAAGTGCCCCAGCACTGAGCTTCACCCAACCCTTTCCTGTCTTTTCTACATATCATTAAGAACAAGATACAGAGTGAATATCCTTTACCCAATGTTTAAAATCAGCAGTATTTCTGATTCTTTTATTTTAGAATCTGTGTATATCCGCAAGACATTTTGAAGATGGCACCCAAGTCTAGACATGAACTTCATTTATGATGCATGCCCTGAGGGTTATGTCATTGTAAAATTTTTAAATAAATTTGTACATGAAACAAAGTTTCATAGTGTCAAATTTTGTACTTGTAACTTGGTCAAATTAATGTTCAGAAAGTTTTATATTTTTGAACATTCCAGGTTTTGGATCTTCAGATTAGAGATATTCGTCCCATGGTAAATGAGGGGAAATGTCTGTTTATAATCATGGTGTAACCAGTAACTGGCAAAGAAGGACTGAATTAATAGGGAGCACTAAGCAGAACCCAGGCTGCCAGTTGGTCTTGGCTCTTGGATGGGCCACTTGTAGAGGAAAGAAAGAGATGGAAGGGAATCTTGAAGACTAAAAAAGACTTGTAGAACATAGTAAATTTCCTTAAATGAACAGGATAGATACAAGTGATAAAATAATAAGGAAATGAAAGTGACACTGCCCACCAACGGTTGCTGTGGAGGAAGAGTTGTCATTGAAATTTACACATGAAAGGAATTCTGGGATACCTAGAGAAGTTTAATTGCTTGGCCTGAGAAGGCAATTACAGCCTACTCGCCTTGCAACCCTTATCCAGCTCTACATTTGTGTTCTGTGTCTTTGCACCTTGCTCTGCAAATGTTTATTAGGGCTGGGGGTACAGCTCAGTGACAAAAGACCCAGCGAGTATGTGTGTGGCCTTGAGCTCAATCCTAGCTACCACTAAGACCAAAAAATGTTTGTTTGTTAAAAATCTCACCTGAAAACCATGTTTGTTTGTAATTTCAGGAGAAAATCTCCCTTTCTCAGCTTATGCAAGCTCAGCGTGACCTCCCTGCACCATTTAAAAGCCAGTTTTTAAACAATACAATTTTGTCCTAACATCACAGAACAAAGATATATATGTTGTCCTCCTGGAATTGGCCTCCGTGTGTCTTTATTCATCAAGGAAAAGTGGCCGTGCATCATCCTCCAGATGGCGCTTGACAAGCAGACTCTTCATGTAATGAAAGGAAATCGTGGCTATGAACACCTCTTTCAGCTTTCCCTCCACCGCCTCTGCAGCCTTTCAGATGCTAACGTACACTGTCTACCCAGCTTCAGATTTATAGCTACTTGGGCATCATCTCTATTTCTCCCAGACTTCATCTGCAACAGATTAGTCAAGACAGGCAGCTGTGATACAGAGTGCAAAAAACAGTAGGCTTGGAAGGAGAACACCTGGCTGTATCATCAGCTCTTTGCAGCTATGTAAGTAGAGGCAGGCTGCTCAATATTCCCATCCTTTTCTTGTCTGGAAGGTGCAGAATTGTTGTACGTTATAAAGGAGGTGGTAGATGGAGAAGTAACTGGCTTGCTTTGAAGTGCATCACACTGCAGGATGCCTTCAGCATTCTTACAAAGCTCACGCTTGATGCATTTCTCATCTTTACCTAAACACAGTAACAGTGCCCCATCACACCCTCAAAAATGACCACAAGAGCTCAATGTCCTGTAAATGGCCTTGCAGCAGGGTCACTAGGAAGCTGAGGATGGAAGAGCTACTTCCTTAGAATATCTCACAGGCATCCAGGTGCTGAGCATCATGTTGGGCCCCTTCTCAGGAATCTGGAGTTCCATGTTCAGCTTCAAAGACTACCTTGGGATCAAGAAGGAGAATCTCAAGGGCCGGCCAAATAACTAAGCAGATTAAAGCCTCTGCAAGCAGGCACAGGGGCCAGGGATTCGATCCCCCAGGGCTGCCATGCCAGGCCCACCCCCGGGGCAAGCTGAGACCACAACTGAGACTGGTGGTGTGCGTTTGTAATCGCAGAACTTGGGAGGCTGCAAACAGGAGAATTACTGAGTCTAATCTAGTAATGAGACCCTGAACACCCTATAGGACCCTTCCCTAAAATACAAAAAGAAGAAGAAGAAGATGGAGGAGGAGGAGGAGGAGAAGGAGGAGG
>NW_004524578.1:3360286-3365509 GCF_000260255.1 Octodon degus
AAGAAGAAGAATCTCAGAAGACACTGCCCCCCACCCCTGCTTTTACTGGAAGAGCCTTGAGCTACTTAATCTACTTCTCCATGTTTCACATTAAGAGTTCACTTTCCAGGTTATGAAACAACGAAAGAATGACAGTGACAGCAAGAATGTGTCCTAATTTTCTTTTCTGGGAATTGAGATCCAAAAAAGGCAAGGGATGTGTCCAGCATGATTCATTCATGATGCATGGGCCCACAGCCAGAGTGTGTTTCTGGCAGACTCTAGGCCAGCATCTTCTCCTCGATTCCCTGTCCATGGTGCTTTAAGGCCCTTTCTTGGAAGTACGGATAACAAAGGAGCTAGTCATCAGTTAGGGTTGCACCCCATACAAGGGTACTCTGTGGGAGTAGGGGTCAGGGATTGTGCTTATTGGCACCTGAATTGCCTCCTTCCAGCAAACCAAGAACCATAGCCTAGGGCTGTCCCTTTTTCATCCTTCATGGCTACAAGGGTACTATATTGGCTGCCCTCAGACCAGGCCCCCAGTGTGACCAGCACAGTGTGCCAAGGCCCGCCTGTTTCTTGCCTCCAACTCCTTTCAAAGAATACCTGCAGTTCTTCCTGCCAGCTCACAGCTCTGGCACGTTGAGCATAGTCTGGAGTGTTTTGGATAAAGCCTACCAGTAGGATTGCAAAGCCAGACAATTTTTCTGATGGGTTGTGTCCTCAAAGTGAGTCGCATAGGAATGGAAACTGTGATAGCTTGTTCAGGCCACTAGGGTACCATTTAGGAAATTACTTCCTAAGTAAAATTTCACAAATTACAGTTGTGATTTAGTAAAAGTAGGCTATTCTTGGGGAAATTAGTGTTTCCGCAGAGTGGAGTCATTTACTGCACAGAACAGAGAGTGGTATCCTAGTGACCTGCAATCCTTAGTGCTCCTGCTGAGTGGTCCCACACAAAGAAGAAAACATCTCCACTGGGGGAAAAAAATCCACTCTAATTATGTCATACAGAAGGGAGAGACTAAGGTTCCTTATGAAGTCAAGGGTCCTTCCTGGGTCCTTCAAAGGGGACAAGGCTCAGTCCACAGGTTGCATATGCAAGCACTTCTAGGGTGGGTACAAGACAGAGCAGTGAAGAGCCCTGAAACCTTCAGGAAACATACCTTTGGAAGGGGCAGAGAGGAAAGGCAGGGAAATCTTGCGTGGTTGACACAAAATAGTATGTTTAAAGATAGAATACATAAGAGGGTTTTAGGAGATCCAAGCATTCATAAACACTTTGATATGAAGAATATGCCTTATAAATGGCCTAATATGACTTCTTATTAATATGCAAATAACACCCCAGGGAACTTTGAATGTGGTTTTTAGCAATTTAACAAACTGCAATGTAAACCAGTGGCTATGAACATTTTCAACATTCATCTTCCACGTTAATTAACTCTTCCAAGGGTCCTGTCAGCTGTGTTTCGCCATACTCCCGTCAGACATTACTGAGTACAATTATGCATTCCTGTCTTTCTGAAAACATCCTGAAATCTTTCCAAAGATACTCTAACATACCGAAAGACTTGAGAAAATCTGACTTTCCTAAAATCTGTGTGACAGATCAGACTCCTCTAAAAATCAAAGGTTTTCCTGAGATTAATGAATCACTCTTTTTGAAATCTTCTTTTAAAGGAAATTTTAGAAAACTACTGATAAGGAGAAACATCTCCCCCATCTTTAGGCTCTGCTTATCTGCAAGTCACATCCCAAGAACCCGAGGGACGTCTGAAGCTTCAGACAGTACTGAGCCCTATGTTTGACATGTTTTCCTGATACGCACACACTTAGCTAAAGTTCAATTTACAAACGATGCACTTTAAAAATTACTAATAGTAGAACAGATCAATTATAACAATATACTATAAAAATTAGATGACTGTGATTGCTCCTCCTTACTGTACATAGCTTATTGAACTCATCTGCCTTATGCTAAAGAACCATAGGACGAGGACGAGGAGGTGAGTGGTACCCTGACAGTGAAAACAGAAGTGCTACATAAAGGTGTCCTGGACACGGCAATGCGAGGCCGTGACAATAATCTGCCAACTCAGACGGCTCCTGAGTAACTAACGAGCAGGTAGCACATACAGTGTGGATACGCCAGGGAAGGGTTGCTTCACATCCATAGCAGGGCAGATCGCATGACTCAGAATTGCATGCAATGTGAAGGCAGTGACTTGTTTAGTTCTAAGGAAAACTGTACTTTTTATGGCAACAGAACGCATTACCCCTCCCCCTTCTGCTTCCTGCATCTGCCGCCACCTGGCGTGGAGGAGACTTGCTAAGTCCGAATCTCATCATTCAACCCATCCTTCTCCTGCTGCAAAACTATGGAAGCCAGGCTCATGCAAGCCCAACAGTTTCGGTTCAGAGAAGAATGCAAAAGATCACTCTCCTTTCTCTAGTCTAAGCCTGGTACTTCTTAGTGCTCTTTAGAGCTTTGCTTGACATTGATCCTTCTGTCTGTTGGCAGGTGGTTATAACTTGGGAGGCTCTCGCTCTTAGCCTACAACACACTCTCCCTCACATCACCTTGCACACCCCCATGCTGCTTAACTAATTAGAGTAGTGCCAAATTCAACTTTCAATTTTCTGCTCTGAGTGGGATATACACTCCCGTTCCCTCCTGATGGCTGTCTCATCCAAGCTCTGTTGTCCTCCTGCATAATCTCAACTACCTCATCACAATGTTCCCGAGCATCCATGCCCTTGTAGCTCCACATCCCTGTAACTCCCTGGAATCCTTGTCTCCCTGGGCCACCTATTCTCCTCCATCCCAGTTACTCCCTACAAACTACACCCAGGAAAAGTCTTCACCCAAAGCTGGACCACCTCCAGAATAAACCCCCAGAACCTGACCACTGCCCACAGCGTCCAGCTTGGCCACTCAGCGGTGTCCATCCTTCCAGTATCATTTCTGCTCTGGATCTTCTCATGTATTCTTTACCCTTCCTAAGCCACTGCATCTGCTGAAAGCAAGAAATGCTTTCTGCATTTGGTCAGGTCACTGTGGCTTCCAGTAGACCAAAAGGAATGTTTTATAAAATTCTGGGAGGATGGTGGAGTGGTATGCAGCAGATAAAGAAGCTCTCTGAGAGTGGCCATGTAGTCGCTGGAATATGTCAATGTAAGAAATACAAGAAGGAGGGAAGTGGGTCCTCTGGACCCAGGAAGGGTCTGGAGCAGGAATCGAAGCCCATGGGGAGAGTGAGAAGAGAACATTAAACGAAGAACAAGGTAGCCAGCCAGCAGGGCCTTCTCCTTCAGTCAGGACTCGCTGCATGAGAAGATCAGTTCAAACCTGCAGACACATAGCAACTCCTGGCAACACCAGAGGCCTCCATGAAGAAATGCAGCAGTGAAGGGTGACAGGTATCGACGGTGTCCCAGCAGAGAAACAGGCAGAAGGACAAAGGGAAAGGAGCTTCATTATCTTGGAGGACACGGAGAGAATTTGGGAAGATAAGGAATTCTCTGGATTGGAACAAAGGGAGTCTAAGGCTTTTATGACCTTTTTTGGGGGAGAGGGCTTGAGGCGGATGTTTAGATACACCTGAGGAGCTGACTGGGGCCTCCCCTGAGGTGGCAGGAAGGTAAGAGGAAATTGCCCCCTGAGCTGAGTTGGAGAAGAAGCGGGGAGATGGTCTCTGGAAGGATAAGCTGTTGTTTTAAGGGCTTGAGCCATATTGGATGACCACCATAATAATTCAGCAATTCATACCAGGGCCAGAACCTGTCAGAGGGGGACAGTGGCTATGAAGGACTACACTAGCTTTGGTGAGTGCTGAGGGCTTGGGCATCCCACAGGAGGCAGTGATTGCTGGGAGCCATCTTGGAGAAGGGTGGCTGAGCTCAGAGCTCAGACCAACTGCTAGGTCCATCTAGTGGCTCCCCGCTGAACTCAAGCCCTCAGAAGGTACACTGATGGCTGCAGGGTGAATGGATCTAGTACCAGCCTCATGACCTGAATCCAGCCTGAACTTCAGGGGAAATGAAGGTACAAGCTTGCTGAGATTACCCTACCACTACCCTACCATAAAGCTGCAGATGGCATGCTGGCATAAATCAACACAACTTTGGACTCTGTCTTCACATATTATCTTCATATATTATTTATTTGCAGAAACAACTCTCTCTCTCTCTCTCTCTCTCTCTCTCTCTCTCATTTCTTTTATGTTGTTGTTACTTTCTCCTTCATTTTTTATCTTGCTTTTATATGAGCATGAACATGGTTTGTAGCCTCTTTATAGGTGTGATTCTGTTCTATTCTCCCTTTGGTTTTTCCTTCTTTCTTCTTCTCCTATCTGCTACAACTTTCCCAGTGTCTATGTGATTCCCTTTGTCCTTAAGCCTTGCTGTGCTTGATGCTGCTGTTATTACTGATGGTACCACTTTAGCCCAAGTGACACAATTATTACAACCAGCTGTTCTTCTGGGGCACAATGTTGAGGTTACCTAAGATTCATAGAAAATACTGTGGGCCAGTGCCTAAGAATCAGAGACTGAGCCAAGAAGCAGGATATTGCAACAGACTGAATACCCAAAAATAGCCACACCTAAAAGATACTTCAGAACTTCCCAAGGGTTCTCAATACTGGCAATAAAGGAACTCACCACAGGCAATTTGCAAACATAATAAAGAATTAAACTAAAAATAAAAATAAAATGAAAAGACACTTATACAAGATGCAACCCCAGACAATTGGTTGACCAAATTCAAACCTGGAGGCAATGAGATAGGTCAATCCAAAAGCCATCCACTTGGCCTCTCTGAAGTGGTAACAACAAAGCAACTGAATGAGGCTCTGGAAAAAAATCAAATCTGAAATTATTTCTCAGAGAACCATAGAAATGATGACTAAAATGAAAACTATGCCTAGTGACTCCAGAGCAGATGCAGATATAGATTTTTAAAAAATAGAAAAGTTGAAGAAAATTATCAAAACCATGACTGTCCAACATAGGAAAGAAATGTAATTCATAAAGCAAAGAAAAAGATTCAGGCAGATATCTGGGAGAATAAAATCTCTATTGAAAGCATCCACAACAGAATGAACCAATATGAGGTCAGAATCTCAGATACAGAAGACAGGTTTGCAGTCAATGATTGTTATGGTTTGTGTCTAGGTGTCCCACCAAAGCCTCATGCAGTCATGGGGCAGTTTCTGGAGTTTGTGATTGATCACTGTG
>NW_004524578.1:3366109-3368758 GCF_000260255.1 Octodon degus
TTAAAAGCTGCTGGGGCCAGGGAGATGGCTCAGTAGAGTAAGTGCTTGCCTGTCAAGACAAGGGCCTGAGTTCAACCCCTGGTTCCACCAAAATAATAATAGTAATAGTAATAATCATAATAAAAGCTGCTAAGGAAAAGAAACAAATCACCTGTAAAGGAAGGCCCATCAGAATCACAGCTGACTTCTTCACAGAAACCTTCAAGTCAAGAAGAACTTCAAATGAAGTATTTGAAGTCTTAAATGAAAAGAGCCTACAGAAAAATTTAATTGACGTATCCCACAAAAATATATTTCAAAATTGATGGAGAAATAATATATTTTCTTGACAAAGAACACCTGAGGAAATTCGTGAACACAAAATCATCCTTTCTATAAAGGACATTATAGAAAGAGACAACAGGGACTGCAGCTCAATGAACCCAACAGCAAGAATACACCAGGCAAGGCAAACAATTAAACAGAGGTGGGGGAAGACAGGGAACCAACAATCAGAAAGAACATTATAAAGATAAGCCAACACTTATCAATTATAACCATCAATGTTAATGGTCTCAATTCACCAATCACAGGAAACAGACTGGCAAAAGGATCAAGAAGGAAGACGCAACAATATGCTACACATAAGAAACATTTAATTCAAAAGGAAATTCATAGACTGCAAGTCTAAGGACGGAAAACAATACTCCACATGGCAGGAACCCAGAAAGAGCAAGGACAGCTACTTTATTTTCAGGCAAAGTACATTTCAAGCCAAGACTGACTAAAAGAGACAAAGAATGTCACTACATCCTTGTAAAAGGAATAATCCAAGATGAAGAGATAACCATCACAAATATATATGCAGCAAATACCAGTGCACTCAACTATATAAAATAATACTAACAGTCATGAAAAATCAAATAAGCACTATTGCGAACCTCAATACCATACTGCTACAAATAGATCAACTGGACAAAAAAAAAATCAACAATCAAATATTAGAACAATGGTCTTAATAGACAGATATCTGCAGTGTGTTCCATACCACATCAGAATACACATTTTTCTCAGCTGCACACAGGATGTTATCCAAAAGATACAACATTCTAGCTCATAGAACATGCTTAATTAAATACAAAGGAATTAAAATATCTCATGCATACTATAAGAGCATATGGCAATGAAATTGGAAATCGGTGGCAAAAGAAATCAGAAGAACCTCGTAACTACATGGAAATTGAATAACGCCTGCCTAAACAACCAATGGATTACAGGTACGATGAAAGAAGAAATTAGAGAGGTTCTACAATTAAATGATAAAGACAACACAACCCACCAGAACATGTGGGACACAATGAAAGCAATCCCAAGATAGAAATTTATAGTAGTAAATATCCATCAGGAAAACAGAACCAGTGCAAATAACTACTTAATGTCAAACTTCAAACATCTAGAAGAAGAACAGCAGGCCAAGCTCAAAGTTCACATGAGGGAGAAAATTATAAAGATCAGAGTAGAAATTAACGCAATTGAGACTAAGAAAACAATACAAAGAAGCGATGAGTTTAAGAGCTGGCTCTTAGAAAGATTAAATGAACTTGAAAGATGCTTAGTACATCTTATTTTTGAAAAGGAAAGAAAAGATTCAAGTCCAGGAAATTATAAAAAAGGATAAATGACAGCAGACCTAGCAGAAATCCAGAAAATCATCTATAATTACTTTCAGAACTTCTAATAAGATGGAAAATGCAGAAGAAATGCCTAGAGTTCTAGATACATATAAGTTACTAAAGCTGAATTAAGAAGACATAAAAATCCCAAATAAACCAATGCCAATCAATAAAATCAGAGGTGTAATTAAAAACCTACCAACAAAGAACACCGCTGGCCCTGATGGATTCACTGCTGAATTCTACAAGAAATTTAGAGATGGCATAATACCACTACTTCTCAAATTCATTAATGAAATCAAAAGTGAAGCAACACTCCAAATTCATTCCTGGAAGAGCACATTACCCTGATGTCAAAAATCAGAGAATGACCTAAGAAAGAGAACTACAGAACAATATCACTAATGAATATATGTGCAAAATTCCTCTATTGATATGATACTGACAAACAGAATGCAGCAAATTATCAAGAAGATAATAGATTGTGACCAAGTAGGATTCATCCCAAGGATATAGGGATGGTTCAACATACATAAATCAATGAATGTAATATACCCCATTAAAAACAAGAACAAAAATATATGATCATCCCAATAGATACAGAAAAAGCTTTTGACAAAGTCCAGCACCAACTCATGATAAAAAAACTACATACAATTGAAATATATGATATTTATATTAATTTGATAAAAGCCATCTATACAAACCAACAGCCAATATCATACTAAATGGACAAAAACTGAAAGCTTTCACTCTAAAGTCAGAAATAAGACAAGGATATCCACTGTCGTCACTTGTATTGAACATAGTTCTGGAAATTTTAGACAGCAATTAGATGAGAGGAAGAAATAAAAAGAATAACAATAGGAAGTAGAAATGTTTAAGTATTATTATTCACAGATTGCATGGTACTCTACATAGAAGACTCCAGAAACCCTACCGTAAGACTTCTAAACTTAATAAATTGAGTAGTGTAGCTGGATATGAAGTCAACAGT
>NW_004524578.1:3370373-3375470 GCF_000260255.1 Octodon degus
AATTAGAAGTCCCACTTGGAAATCACATCTTTGACAATAGCTTCCCCAAAAACCTGAAATACTTACCAATAAACCTCACAAAGGAAGCAAAATATTGAGTGAAAATTACAGTACTCTGAGAAAAATGATTGAAGAAGATTTGAGAAAATGGAAAGATTTTCCTTGCTCTTGGATAGGAGGAAGAGGAAGGAACATTCTTAAAATATTCCATACTCCCAAAATTTTTACACAGATGCAATGCAATTCTGATTAGAATACCATTAGCATACCTCATAGAGATAGAGAAAATAATTCCTAAAATTCATCTGGAACCAGAAGAGGCCAAGAATATCAAAAGCAATCATGAGAAACAAAGGAAAGGTAGGCGGCATCAAAATCCCTGACCTGAAATTAGACTATAAAGCTACTCTGATAAAATCAGCATGGTACTGGCATAAAGACAGACCTGAGGATCTGTCTTTGCACATGGTGAAACAATAAATCTGCTGGAAGATATAAAAGGTAAAACTCTTCAAGACACTGGTGTAGGCAAAGACCTTATGAGTAAACCTTGATCACACAGGAACTATCACAAAGAATCAATAATTTGGGAGGTTTGAGTTTTTTGAGTTCTTTATATGTTCTTGATAGCAATACTTTGTCTGAGGATTTCTAATGGAACAGACTAGGAGATGCAGACACATCTACAAACATACTCAGCCACCTTATCTTTGTTAAAGAGGTCAAATGCGTTCATTGAAAGAAAGATAACCTCTCTCATAAATGGTGCTAGAAAAACTGGCTTTCCACATGCCAAAGGCTAAAATTAGACCCATGCCTATCACCATGCACAAAACTACAGTCAAAATAGATCAAAGATTTAAATATGAAAAGAAAAACACTAAATCTCCTAGAGGAAAATGTAGGTAGAAATCTTAAAGACATAGGGCTAAGCAGGGTTCATGAACGAAAATGAAACTGCATGGGAAATGCTTCAAAGAATCAACAACTTGAATCTCATCTTTGAAAAGTTTCTGAACTTCACAAGCAATCTCCAGAAGAAAAAAAAAAAAGAAAACCCATGAACTGAAAAAAAATTACAGCTGACTGTCTCTCCAACAAAGGCCTTTTATCTAGAACATACAAAGAATTTTAAAAGATCAGGCCCCTCAAATTCAAAGACCTAATCCAAAAATGGGCATCTAAGATACATATACATTTCTCAAATGCAGAAATACAAATGACAAGTAAATATATGACAAAAAATGTTTATCATCATTGTTAATTTGAGAAAAGCAAATTAGAACAACAGCTGAGATTCCATCTTATCCCAGTAAGATTGGTTATCATCAATAAGTCAGCCAAAAACAAATCCTAGAGGAGTTGTGGGGAAAAAAGAACACTGTTGGTAGGAGTACAGGCTGGTACAATGACTATGGAAATCAGTCTGGAGATTCCTCAAAAAAACAAGAATTGGAAGTTCTCTTCAACCCAGCTATTCCTCTGCTGGGTATTTTTCCAGAAGAAATGAAAAATCATACTACAGTGACATATACGCACCCATGTTTATAGCAACACAATTTGTCATAGCTAAATCTTGGAAGCAACCCAAATGCTCATCAACTGAGGAATGGATAAAGAAGATGTGGTATTTTTACACAGTGGAGTATTATTCACCTATA
This sequence comes from Octodon degus, assembly GCF_000260255.1. Classification (NCBI taxonomy): domain Eukaryota; kingdom Metazoa; phylum Chordata; class Mammalia; order Rodentia; family Octodontidae; genus Octodon; species Octodon degus. Next base: position 3,372,035 of record NW_004524578.1, read on the forward strand.
AAAAGGGATAAATTTGAAGCTTTTATTGGTAAATGGATGCAACTAGAGGCCATACTCTTAAGTGAAATAAATTAGATCCTCATCATATTACCTAGTTAGTATAAGAAACTGAAAGAGAAAATAAAATCTTAAGGGTATACTAGATACTGGGAAAAATGAACAAACTGATGTTCAAAAGGAAGGAATTACCGAGCTGAGGAGGACAGGAGAGAGAGTAGAGAGAAAGAGATATATCTACATTTGTAAGCAGCATGGTTTGGACAACTGTACTGTGGATTTCTGCTGGGCTATGGAAAGAAGCAGCTAATGCTTAATTTGTTTTGTTTCCTTTTTCAATTCTTTGTCCTTTTCCTCCTCTTATTTTCTTATGTATTTCTTTCTTCTTCCAATTTTGCATACATATGTCTGATGATGTGAACAGCGAATTTGAAGACAACACTAAGCATTACAACAAATACTGTGAAATTCATGTTATTTTGTTTAGTGAAATTCTGTTTCATTTGTAATTTTTCTGTTTTAATACTTTTCTGTATGCTCTTTAAAAAATAAAAAAAAATTAAGGACAAAAAAGAAGTCATCATTTGACCCAGCCGCTCCCTTCCTGTCTAACTTCCCAGAATTGAAAGCATCGGACACAGCAATATTTGTATACCAACGTTTGTAGTGGCACGGTTTGTAACAGCCAACTCTTGGAAATAACTCAAGCGCCCATCAACTGGCGAACGCACAAAGAAGATGTGATACATATTACTCTGTCATAAAGGGAGAAACTTGAGACATTTCTAGGAAAGTGGGTGCACCTTGAGTCCATATTCTTACATGAAATAACTGAGACACAAACATGTGTAAATATCACACTGTTTCTCTGGTGTGAGAAACAAAATATAAATAAGGTCCTAAACATATAACAGGTATGGTAAAACAGAAAGAAAATGTTCCAACGAGGAGGGAAACAAGAGAGAAGAAAAAAGCAAAGGAAATAGGGGAAAGCCAAAAAAAAAAAAAAAGAGAGAGAGAGAGAGAAAAGAAAAAACATGGAAACAAAGCCTTTGTAAACGGGGAGGAGAAGAAGGGTTGAAGTCAAGCAGGGGAGTTAGGAAAAAAAAGTTATATCATATACAGGTACAAATTGCCTGTGATAAATGTGACCAATAAAATCTTATTGGAAAACAACAACAAAAATGAAGGTTCCCCAAGCAGGGTGTGGGGAGCACAGCTTCATTATGACAAGGGAGCGGTATCTTCACTGTGTTGGTCGCCTGAATCCACATGTGGGACTAAGTTGCGTGGAACTGTACACCAAAATTGTGTATAAAACTGCTGACATCTGACCAAGCATAGCACTATGTGGCTGTAATCTGTAATGTCAGCTACTCAGGAGGCTGCAGCAAGAGGATCACAGATTTGAGGCCAGCCAAGACAATTTAGTAAGACCCTGTCTCAAAATAAATAAAAACAGGTGGAGATGTAGCTCGGTGGTAGAAAACTTGGTCTAACATGCGTGAGGCTCTTGTTTCATTTTGATCTGCAGTTCTGCAAAAAGATAAAGGGAGAAAGGAAGGAAGGAAGAAGAAAAAGAAAATAAGAAAGGAAGGAAATAGAAAAGAGAGGAGAGGAGATGAAAAAGAGAAGAGGAGAGGAGAGGAGAGGAGAGGAGAGGAGAGGAGAGGAGAAGAGAGAAGAGAAGAGAAGAGAAGACCTGCTGAAATCTGAACAACTCTGTAGGTTGGATCAATGTTCATTTCTTAGTTTTCCAGATTCCACCATTGTTATACAAAATGTTACACTAGGAAAACTGGGTGAAGAGTACATAGGAACTTCCTGTACATTTTTTTGCAACTTCTTGTAAATTTAAAATCATTTCCAAAAACAAAACAAAATGTAAGTAAGCCACGTTTTCATTCCTGGCCTTGTGCTTGGTGAGGAGCAAAGCAGACAGCGCTCTCTGCATTTGCATAGCTGAGAAGGGGAGATGGGGGTGTCTGTGGGCTGATCCCTCCCAGGACAGACCAGAATCCTCAATCAGGTTTTTTTTTTTTTTTAATGTATTTAGTACAGGGTCTACAGGACCTACAGGGTCTCATAGATTGGACTCGTAGTGATCCTTCCTGTTTTTCAGCCTCCCAAGCGCTGGGATTACAGGTGCATGCTACCACACCTAGTCTCAATCTCCATCTCAGCATGTCCCAAGAGCAAGGCGGCCCGGCCCCTGTCCCCGGCATCTGCCTAAGCAGGTAATTTAATCCACTGAGCCATCTGGCCTGCCTTCAAACAGGGTTTTTAAGTTTTCCTGACACACCCTGGAAACCTTGGCAGCCTCACCTTCCATCACCCTCACCAACCATACCAACCTGCCAAGACTTCCTTGCAGGAAGCTGGCTTTCTTCTGTGCCACGTCTGCCACCTCATGTCTGAGCAACCTGCTCTGTGTCCCTGATCTGGTTAGTTCCCCCATCAGGCTCCTGTGGCCTCTTGTCTATAGGTGCAAAAGATCTCACCTTCCCAACTAAATGATTAGAATCAGGGTTGTCGCTCTTTCTGAATACATCTTCAGCAGTTTGCACAGTGGCTGGAACCTAGGTGTTGTCTAGTATGAATTTTTTGAATGAGTGAATGACTGACAGGGCTGTATGCAGAGAGTTAACACAATGTGATTTATTGCTTTAAAAAGTAAATTTTGTATTTTAGAATAGGCTTTAGAATTATGGAGCACGAGCTGATGTGGTGGTGCATGCCTCCAATCTCAGCACTTGGGAGACTTGGGCAAGATGATTGATGAGTGTGAGCTCAAGGACAGTCAGGGCTACACTGTGAGACTCAATCTCAAGTAGCAACAGAAAAATTTTAAAAGCAGTTTGAGAATATGTACAAAGATAGTACAGAGGTCTTGTATATATTATACTCAAATTCCCCTAACATCTTATGTCAACAAGTCTGGTGGAGCAGAGTGGCACATGTCTGCAACCCCATACAAACCCCAGCCTTCTGCTATTCTTAAAATTTGACTAAAGTTTACTCTTTGCACTGTAAAATTTGTAGAAAACCTCCATGGGATTTTTGACTACTTGAATACTTGAATTCGTCAGTACAGTATCATACACCCTTTAAAAATCCCCTACGCTTGATCTATGCCACTGCTACATTTACTGTATCTGTAGTTTCACTTTCCCCAGAATATTACATGGTAGAAATCCTACAACATATACATTTTTTCAATCTGGCATCTTTCATTTATCAATATGTATTTAAAATTCATACATAAGGCCAGCCAAATAGCTCAATGGATTAAAGTGCCTGCAAGCAGGAGCAGGGGTCCAGGGTTCGATCCTGGGGGCCTGACGTGCCAGCCCCGCCTCTGGGGCACACTGAGATGGCAACTAAGATTGGGTGTGTTGGGGCACACCAGTAATCCCTGCTCTTGGGAGGTTATAAACAG
>NW_004524578.1:3382520-3396978 GCF_000260255.1 Octodon degus
AAAACAATACTACATACAATAGAAACCCAGAAAACAGCAAGAGCAACTGCTCTTTTTGCAGACAAAGTGCGTTTCAAGTGAAAACTGATCAAGAGACAAAAAAGAGCTAGGGAGATAGTGTAGCAGCTTAAGCACCTGCCTGGCAAACACAAGGTCCTGAGTTGGATCACCAGTACCAAAAATTAAAAAAAGAGAGAAAGACAAAGAAGGTCACTAAATACTTACTAAGGAACAATTCAAGAGGAAGCAATAATAATCATGCATATATATGCACCGAATACCATCAAATGCAGCTGTATAAAACAGATACCAATGAAATAAAAAATCAGATAGCATCAATACAATTGTAATAGAGGACTTCAACATGCCATTGTCACAAATAGAGCAATTAGACAAAAAGCAATTAAAAAAAATAAAAACTTAAAATCCATTTGGACAAATGGATTTAGCACATATCTGGAGTGTTCCATCCCACAACATCAGCATATATATTCTTCTAAATTACACACAGAACTTTTTCCAAAATGGACACATACTAGTTCACAGAACATGCTTAAGTAAATGCAAAAGAATTGAAATTATCCCATGTGTATTACAAGACCACAGCACAAAGAAAATGTAAATCAGTGGCAAAAGAAACCACAAAAACTGTACAAAAACATGGAAATTAAACAGCACACTCCTGAATAACCAATAAGTCACAGAATTAAAGAAATCAGACAGTTTCTATAATTAGGATATTACCAATATAACATATTCTTTTATGGAACACTATGAAAGCAGTCCTATGAGGCAAATTTATAATAGTGAATTTCCACACCAGAAAAACAGAGCCAGGGCAAATAAGCCACCTAATGTGAAACCCCCACCTTCTAAAAAAGAACAAGTTAATCACAAGGCTCATATGAGGGAGGAAGTTAATAGATCAGAGCAGAAAGTAATACAATTGAGACTAAGGAAACAATACAAAAAACCAATGAATTAAAGAGTTAGTTTTTTAAATAATTACATAAAATAGACAAATCCTTGCATACCTTATAAAAAAAGGAAAGAAAAGAACCAAATCCACGCAATTAGGAATGGAAAGGATCCTAGAGAAATCCAGAGGCCATCAATACCTACTTTGAGAACCTATATTTTAACAAGATGGAAAACATAGAAAACTGGGAAGTTTCCTGGATACATATGACTTACCAAAGATGAATCAAGAAGATTTTAAAATTCTAAATAACCCAATATTAGTCAATGCTATTGAAGGGGGCCGGGGAGATGGCTCAGGAGAATAAATGCTTCCCTAGAAAGCACAAGGGCCTGAGTTCAATCCCCAGTTCCTCCAAAAGAAAAAAAAAATGCTATTCAAGATGTAATTACGAATCTACCAACAAAGAAAAGTACAGGTCCTGACAGATTCACTGCTGAATTTAATAAGAAATTAAGGGAAGATCTAATGGTGCCACTCCTCAAACTCTTTAATAAAATTGAAAAGGAAGAAAGACTTCCAAACTCATTCCTGGAACAAAGGATTATTCTGATGCCAAACCCAGAGAAGTAGTCAACCAAAAAAGAGAACTACTGGATGCAAAATAGATGCATAGTTCCTCGATCTGGTGCAGATAAACAGAATGTAGGAAGCCATCAAAAATATTATACACCGTGACCAAGTAAGATTCATCCCATGGGTGCGGGGATGGTTCAACATGCACAGCTCAATAAAGATAATACACCATATTAGAAGTACCAAGGACAGAAACCATGGGGGCTGGGGAGATGGCTCAGTAGAATAAGTGCTTCCCTGGCAAGCGCAAGGGCCTGAGTTCAATCCCCGGCTCCGCAAAAAAAAAAAAAAAGAAAGAAAGAAAGACAGATAAGGACAAAAACCAAATGACCAATTCAATAGATGCAGAAAAAAGTGTTTGACAAGGGCTGGGGAGATATTTCAGCAGTCTAAGTGCCTGCTTGGCAAGCAAAAGGACCTGGTTTTGATCCCACATGCCATGCTGGCCCTGGGACCTCAGGCACACCATGACAAATAACAAACTCACTGAGAGAAAAATTAGGGAAACCACAACTATCCCAGTAGCATCAAAAAAGGTAAAATACTTATGGATCAATCTATTGAAAGAAGTAAAAGACCTTTACAGTGAAAACTACAGTATTCTGACAAAGGAGAACAAAGAAAATACCAGAAAACAGAAAAATATGACTTTTCCTTGGATATGAGGAATGAATATACTGAAAATGACCATAGTTTCAAAATTATTGCACAGTTTCAGTGTATGCAGATCAAAATACCAATAGCATACCTTATAGAATTAGAGAAAACAACCCTAAAATTCACGTGAAACCAGAAGATATCTAGAAAAGTAAAAGTAATTCTGGGCCCCAAGGCAAGGCAGAGGGTATCAGAATCCTGACTGAAATTGCACTGCAAAGTTACCATGTTTAAAAAAAATCATAGTTCTGGCAAACAAAAACCCAACCAAAGAAAAACAATGATGAAACACATCCAAGGATTAATGGAACAGATTAGAAGATGTAGAAACAACTCCAAACACACTCAGCCACCTAATTCTGACAAAGGGGCCACACAACTGTACTAGAGGAACAGACCCATTTAACAAATGGTGGTGGAAAAACTGATGAAACATATACTGAAAATTAAATCTAGATACAACCATTTCTTTTGCCATGCATCAAATGAATTTTGAAATGGACTAAAGATCTACATGCTAAAGCAGAAATATGGAGCACTCTTGAAGAATGTGTAGGCAAAGGCTTATGAACAAAATCCCAATCACACAGGAAATATTACCAAGAATGAACAACTGGGATTCCATCTTATTAAAAAGCTTTTGCACAGCAAAGAAAAAAAAAAAGAAACCATCAACAGAGTGAAGAGACAACCCACTAGTGGGGAAAATTTTTTGCCAGCTGTTCCTCAAATGACTAACTTTTCGAGTATATAAAGAACTCAAAAAATCTGACCCCTCCTTAAAATATAAAAGCTGAAAGTGTAAGTGGGCACCTGAAATGAGTATACACTCCTCAGATGAAGAAGCACAAACACCACGTAAATACATGAATAATGTTTAGCATCATTCTAGAGATGCAAATTAAAACAACACTGAGATTCCATCTCACTCCAGAAAGAATGGCTATTATCAAGAAATCAACCTAAAACAAATGTTGGCAGGGATACAGGGAGAAGAGAACCTTCTCCTCTATTGGTAGGAGTGTAGACTGGTACAGCCACTGTGGAAATCAGTGTGGGAATTTCTCAAAAATCTAAAACTAGAGATTTCATTTGACACAGCTCTTCCCTTCTCTATATCTTCCTAGAAGAATTAAAATCATCATAACACAGCAATATATGCACACCCATGTTTCTAACGGCACAGTTTATACTAGCTAAATCTTGGAAAAGCTCAAATGACCACCAACTGATGAATGGATAAAGAAGACACAAATTTTTTTATACAGTAGAGTACTACTCAGCCATAGAGAAGGATAAGCTTTAGACATTTCTATGTAAATGGATGCATCTTAAGATCACACTCTTGAGTGAAAGAAATTGGGCACATATTTATTATCACGTGCTCCTCTGGTGTGCTAAACTGAAAAGATAAATACGGTCCAAGATGTATAATAGATATTGGGGAACAGGAAAAAAAAATCCTGCTAAAATGGAAGGGAAACAAAGGAGGGGGAGGAGAAAAGGAAGGAAGAGAAAAGAAAAAATATAACTGAAGGAAAAATTCAGAGAAAGCTTTCATAAATAATAAGGGGAAGTGGGGTTGAAGATGGGAACAAATTAGGAAAAAGAAAAATCAAGCTATGTTATGTACAGATACAAATTCCCTATGATGAATGTGGTTATTATGTGTATCTAAAATGTACCAATAAAACTAATTTTTAAAAACCATTTCTGGTAAAATAGTCATCCTTTTTCACATGTCCACATTATTTATCTGCCTTAAAGCTAATACTATATTGATTCAGAAACCTTAATGAGTGTTTTTGCTTAGCAACATTTGCAGCTAGTTTTGCTTGGAGCGCTAACCAGGTCATTGCATGGTTTAAAGTTAAATATGCTATAACTACATTGCTGAGATATTTTTATCACCAAGATTAGCTCTAGTTGATGGTGTTCAAAGCATAACTACTAAATATGTGGGAAAGAAATTTGAGGCTTCTATGATCCAGCGGTCTATTGCTGAAGTGTCCTCAAAACTTGACCCAGTCCAACCACACTTCCTCAGCCTTCGTGTAGGGAACTCTCACCTTTATAGAGCATACTGGTAGCAAGAGTACACGTTCTTAAGTGGACCATAAGCCACACCCTCAACTCCACTGACTGCGAGGTCGCGTGACTCTCAGCTTCATACACAATGTACTTTCTGGTACTTTCCAGGGAGGGTGGCCTCGTGCATTGTCACTGAATGTGTGCAGAAAGCTTAGGAAAGAGAATTAAAACTGGTGCAGGTTACTGCACGTGAACTGAAGGATAGATGGGCAGTGACCAACTGTTGCAGACTTTAAAGAAATGCTGTGATTGGTCACGGGTGGTGGCGTGTGTCTGTTAGTAGGCGGTCTGTGGACTGAGTAGTTCAGTAGCAGTCACGCTATCTGTGACGAATCACAGTGGCTATGCTGTGGTCACTAGAACAAGACAAATTGTTGGGACATTGGGTTACATAACTAGACCATGCCGAGGTTCACGCATATCAGAAGCAGGAAAAGTGAAGCCTGGCAGGATTTCTATTTTGCCTTCCCAAGTCCTAGATGAGTCCCAAGAAGGGAGAATCCTCAGCTCAGAAGCAATCTGTGCATGTGGCCCCCATCTTCTACCATGGTCCCTCCCACATAAAATGTACTCCATAAATATTTATTGAGTTTTCTTTTGTTCACAGCAGAAAGAACCATGCCGACGTAACATAATACATTATTGGAAATCGGGAGACTCAATATTTGATCTGCATCTGACACTGATTGTATATAATTTTTCAAATTCTCCATCTTAAAAAAAGTTGTCTTGCAAGCATAATCTCTACTTATTACCTAGGAATATAATCAAAACTCTAAAAATGATTATGTGTCAGTCACATCCAAGATGGAAAAAATAAAGCCCTTTGTTTCCTAGTTTCTTCTCCTGTTAGAATTTTTCAAGAAGCACCCAGACGGTCAGCACCATCCACACAGGAGGAATCTTCTTTCTTATGTGTGCTTCTCCTATCAGGCTGGACTGTGACAATGGCATGATTTGGGCCTTTTCTTCTCTGCTGATTCTGTGTCACTCACCCAAATCGCTCAATCTCCACCGTTTTAGCTCCTACCAAATGTCACTCCATTTCTCCTGGTACAAAAGGAAAAGAGTTCTTTTCAAAAGCCTCCCTAGATCCTTAACATTCACAAAGCACTGTTTGCGATCTTTGCAAATCTCCAGTTCGGTACCAAAAAAATAGCACTGAAATGCATAAGCTCCCACCAAAACATTAACATTATAACTTAAATTTCAAGTGAATCTCTTAGATCCTCGGTGAGCCTATAAATGTTAGGATATAGTCTTTTTATTTATAACGCCATTAAAATAGTCTGCCAATAAAATAAACTCAATGCTTTATCAACCCTAAGAAATGTTGATTGTGAATTTACCTGACTGCCAAAAAAAGATGATGATTTTCCTCTTATTTTCACGTAAAGAATGTGGACACTTCAGGCTCACTCACTGATATGGCCTAATTTATGTAAAACGTCTGTACTGTGGGTTCTTAGATGTCATACTCCTCCACATTTACCACAGCTACTGGAAAATGTCTTTCTTCAGAGGTCATTTTTTTTTCCTTAAAGAAAAGGAGTGTATTGTGCCTTACAGGGTTCCTGGGGGCTGCTTAATGAGCCCGAACCACAGAGTCATTTGGACATGTGATGTTGGCAGCTGGCTGGGTTCGTTCAGAGCAGAGCAATCTAAGCCCCCTGCCAGCCCCGTGGTAAATCCAATTCAGTTTCATATTTCGCCACGCTGACCAACTACTACTGTGCCAGTGTTCAAAGGGGCAAAGGAGGAAGGTCCTAAGCAGGACGAGCAGCGTGGCCAGCATCCTGGAGGAAGAGAGAGGGTGTCACCTGTCCTCGTTACCAAAAGCCCATGTGCAAGAGATCCGAGAGCTGAAAGGCATGCAGGAGTCATGTGGAGGACGGAAGACTAAGAAAAGAGAGAGAAGGAAGAGGATACCCTGTGCCAGTGTTGAAGTCTGCTTGGCTTCAACACTGGCTGGCCTGGCTACAGTGTGGCAGGTGGATGGGCCAAAGGGCAGAGGGGGAAAAGCTACTGAAGAAGCCTGGGAGAGAGATGCAGCCACTTAATGGAGGCAACACTAAGGGAACCTCGGAATTGATTCCAGAGAGAGCACAATGTCCAGAAATGTTCCAGAGCAGTGGTTCTCTAAGTGCGGTTCCAGAACAGCAGAGAAAATTCTCAGGCCCAGCCCTCAGCTCCCGAGTCAGGAACTGAAGGTGTCACGAACCTCTTGAGCTGTCAGGCTTCTGCTCCAGCACTGGATGCTCTGGACCAGATGAGAAAATAGAGGATGGGAGCTGCAAGGCTGACCCTTGAGCCCGGGGCCTCTGGCGCAGGTCCTGATCTTCCAGGGCAGGTGAAAACCCTGTGACGCACTAAGCAAAGGAGTGCAAAAGCTCCTCCCACGTGTGGCATGAAACTGATCATGTGTGCAGGCCACATTTAACAGCACAAAAAGGAAATATGTTGTACGGCAAGATTTCTGCTGTGTTAGACAGGCTTCCCACCCCTAGGACCGAATACAGGAGACCCACGAGGGAAGGAAGGAAAGGCGGATTGGGCTCATGGTTTCGGGGGACACCATCCATGGTGTCCTGCTCCAAGGCAGAAATGGCGCAACAGAAGGGCCTGGAGGGGAAACTGCCTTCCCAGGGAAGCCGGAAAGCAGAGAGGAGAGCCAGGGCCAGAACTGTGGGCTCCAAAGGCACATCCTCCATGACCCACCTGGTCCAACTGGGCCTCAAATCCTGGGACTGCATTCAGCCATGAGCACATCAAGAAATGAGCCCACTTGTGATGGCCCCCCATGGTGCATCACCTGCCAGAAGCGCCCCGTCTGAACACGAAAGCTTTAAGGGATCTTGTAGCTCTGAACCATAAGACTCACCAAAGCTTTAGCTGTACAACATAGAGAAAGAAGACTTTTATAGGATTTATAGCAGGAAAAAAGTCATTATCCATAACAGGCAAAAAAAAATCGGTGAGAAAGCTCAATAAAGACTGGATAAAAGTGTGAGTGACATTCCACAAAAAGAAGAAATGCTGGCTGGTGACGAAAAGCCATTACACCCGCTAGTTGTGATACGGCAACCGCGACTGGATTGGGAACAGCCTGATGCAGTGGTGACAAACCTACGGTGCAAGCATCACGGGGGCACGCAGAGCCCTCTCTGTGAGCACACCAGCCAAGTCGCCCCAGCACAGCCACAGCAGCTGAGCATCAGATTTTGACATTTCGCTTCAGTGCTGGCCCTCTGATAAATAAGGGGTTTGGTATTCAACCATAGTCATCGTATCGCGCGTTGCTGTCTTCCATGTAGCTATTCAGATTACAGGCATTAGTATACAGAGTTGGTCGAAGTGAAAATTTTAAACATTAAGTGCTACTTTCAAAAAACTGGTGGATATCAGTAGTACAATCATCTCAGCTAACCTGTATGTGCACTTGTGGGACTTTTTCCCCTTCCTTTTTTTCCTATCTTTTCTCCTTTGCCTCATCTCCATTGTTTATTTATTATCATTCAGTTTATTTCTGTTTTACTATATCTACTATGGCTTTTAGATGTTATTGAATATCTCAGATTCGTACACTAGGGAGTCCATATGAGGTTTACACATGTAGATCTGACTTATTTCACATATGAGTATAGCCTCTAGCTGAATCCATTTACCTATACAGGCCTCAAATTTGTCTTTCTTTACAACTGAGCAAAACTCTATTGTATAAAAATACCACATCTGTTTCATCCATTTCTCATATGATGGGCATTTTGGTTGTTTCCAAGATTTGGCTCTGACAAATTGTGCTGCTATAAACATAGGTGCACATATATTACTGCGGTATGATGTTGTCAGTTCTTTTGGAAAAATACCCAGAAGGGGAGTAGCAGTCTTGAATATGACTTCCAATCCTAGATTTTTGAGTCATCTCCACACTGATTTCCATAGTGATTGCACCAGCCTGCACTCGCACCAACAGTGAAGAAGGATTTCTTTTTCCCTACAGCCTCTCCAGCGTTTGTTATTAGTTGATTGCTTTGTGAGGTGAGATGGTATCTCAATGTTGCTCCTTCTAAATATGTACCATTTCTAATGGCTTATCAATTGTTATTATACTCTCTTTAAAATAAATTTAAAAATTAGTAAAAAGGACAAGAAAGAAGATTAATTATTAAGGTTTATTGAGAGGAAGTGTTAATGTTTAATTATTTGACCAATCATGTATGTTAAATAATCAGATTTGATGACAAAAATATGTAATATAACAACCATTGTTGTTTTTCTACTTTTGCCTTGATGTTCTGCACTATATGTATTGTTGTATGTTACCATTTGTTTGTTTTTGTTTTTGCTTTTGCTTTTGGTATTACTCTTTAAAATAAGATTTAAAAATACAGTTATCAGAAATATTCAAATAAAAAATAAGTGGGTTTGGGGTTGCAGGCTGGGCACTTGGTGCCTAAAAGACTTGGCATCGCTGGCGGATTGGTGAAGTACTCTTGGTGTATCTGGCGGAACCCGGAGCATGCTTTGGGGTCTCTGTGTGGTCCCTGGCTCCTTCTCTCTGCTTCTCTCTCCTGTTCCCCATTCTGCCTCCCAGCCACTGGGAGCTGAGCATCTTTTTTTTTTAATGTGTTTAGGACAGGGTCTAAAAGATCTATAGGGTCTCACTACACAGATCAGACTCGTAGTGATCCTCCTGTCTTTAGCCTCCCCAGCGCTGGGATTACAGGCATGCGCCACCACGCCCAGTCTCAATTGCCAGCAGTGGGGCCAGCATGGCAGACCAGGGATTGAGCCCCAGCTGCTGCCCTCTGCCAAAGCAGGCGCTTTAGTCCACTGAGCTATCTGGCTGACCCAAGCGGAGCATCTTGTGTCCACCATACCTTCCAGCCATGATGTGTCGCTGTGGGGCCAGCTGACCATGGGCTGCATGCCCAAAGCAGAGAGCAAGTGAGACCTCTCCTCCTCTAAGACAAGGCTGCTGGGTATTACTCTCTGCTGAGCAAAGTCAACTAATACACACAGTCATCTTCTTAGTCAAAGGAATACAAACAAGACAGTAATAAAAGTTCTGCCAGTCAGATGGCCACAAGAGTATTCAAGGACCAGCAACACCCAGTACGAGAGACAGTTTCAAGAAATGGATAAATGGGTCACTTTCTACTCTGTAATTAGGAATATAAATGAATACAATCTTCAGTGATTGTAATCCGATGGTGTCTTTTTTGGTAACATGCGGGCAGTGCAGTGTCTGTGTTTGTGTGTGGAGCCAGGGCGTCTGCACAGCAAGCCTGAATGCTGTCTTTCATCCCTCTCCCCCTCCCCCTCCATCCCTTGACCCCCTTCCCACCTGAGGAAGCTCTATCTCCCTGCTTCCTGTGAGCTAGCCTTTATGTGCTCCTAGTTTATATTTTGAGTTTCCCATATAAGAGAAACACATGATATTTAAGCTTGAAATTATGACCCCAAAGTGCGTCCGGTTTCCTACAAGTGACACCAGCTATCCTTCCGTGGCAGCATAGTACTTCATTGTGTGCATATACCACAGCTCTTCACCCTTTCGTCTGTCTGGGGACATCGAGGCCACCCCAAGACCTAGGGGTTGTGAATGGTGCTGCTGCCAACGTGCACGTACATCTCTCACTGCAATGCGATGCCTCTAAATCTTTGGGGATGGCATCTAGAAGGGGCATACCAGGGTCACATGGAATTTGCACTTTTACTTTTTTAAATTTAATTTTATTTTGAAAAGTAAAAACTAACGCCTGGTTAGTACTTGGATGGGACACTTTTACTATCACGCCGAAGCTCCATGCTGATTTCCCTAGTGGTTGCTCCAGTTCACATTCCCAGAAACAAGATACACGTGTTCCTTTCCCCTTGCAGCCTCACCAGCATTTGTTATTATTATTATTTTTTTTATTTATTTATTTTTTCTTTTGGCAGAACTGGGGATTGAACTCAGGCCCTTGCGTTTGCCAGGGAAGCGCTTATTCCACTGAGTCATTTCCTAGGCACCATTTGTTATTATTTTTGATAGTGTTTTAAATTGGAAAAAAATCTCATTCTTTGTGATCCAGAAAGAAATTAAAGAATTTCCACGAGATAGAAATGTAAGTTTTTCAGAGAGATAAACTATAAGATAGTTTAATTTCTATGTAGATATATTCTTATTCATAACATACAACAAGAAGTAACTCTCGATTTACTTTCAAAATAATGATGTTATAAATCCCTGAAGCCATTACGCACACCACCCGAGGAATGATAACATCTGGCAATAACAGAGAATGTTAAAAGGAGTAACCTGTTAACACCACTTGAAATGCATTTTGAAATTCAGCGTGGAGTTCAACTGAAGTATTTTTTGTCTCTCGGCAAAGTGTCTCAATTCAAAGTTATTTCCCTGGAAAAGGAAAGGAAAACTTATTCTCTATTGCTTTCAGTTCATACTAAAGCAGCTGATCAGAAAGAAGTGAGAGCCTGCGGAGGGGGATTTTCCCATCCGGGGAACATGAATGGGGCTCCGAGGGTGGAGCAGCCCTCCTCCTCCCACAGGCAAATAGAAAGACTGTGCTCTGGCGACGCGTCACTACAGATATTGAATGGCCCCCAACAGTCCACATGTTAAAGCAAGGTCTCTACCCTGCCATGCTACAGTACAGTGTTGAGGGAGTGAACCCCTTCAGAGGCGGGACTTAGTGCAAGGTCACTGGGGTTATGTCCCTCAAGGGGCTCGGGAGCCCCACTTCCATCTCTTCCTCACACTGCCTTTCGCTTCTGAGCCCTGCGGTGAGCAGCGCCGCCCTGGCACACGCCCTGGCCCTGATGGGCTGCCTCACCGCAGGCCCAGAGCGACGATGCCAGCTGACCATCGGCCGGAATCTCTGAAGCCACGAGGCAGAGTAGACCTTTTCTCGTCATCAACTGATCATCCCAGTTATCTGTCACGGTGATGGACATGGACTAAGGTGTGCAGAGTGGCCTTTACAGGACTGTTCGCTCCAGGCTAATCCCGAGCGTTCTGAGCTAAGAAGTAAGTGTGCAGATAAACCTGGCTTACACCGGGTAAGATCCCGGCACCTTACGTGACGCCCAGATGTCACTGAAGCAGTGCTACTCCCTGGCCCACCTACTTGCCTGCTTGTGAACCTTCAGTGAAAAAATGGTAGCCAAAACTGTGTGTGTGGCAAGTGTGAAACGAGAGGAAAGAGATTTTCAAGCTCTTTAAGAGTATCACATTAAAAGAAAATATAATCAATTGCCTTTGGGGACTGGAACCAAGCACACAGTGAAAATTCTAAAGGTATATAGAAAAATTAGTTGGCTTCCTGTCCTTCTGTCCTTAACCTTCTCAATCTTTGTATCTGACCAGGGGTGGTCTATGCATATGCAAGCAAGCACACTGTCCAAGCTCTTCGTTCCTAGCCTTGTGTCACTAAACCACACACTTTGGGTGTGGATCTACATCAGCATATCTAGATATAGCTCATTGTAAAAATAACTTTATTTAAGTTAAAACATGGATATGGGATATCATGCAAATTAAATATGTGACTTCACCAACTAATGAATTTTTGTTCTCTATTCTCTTTCTTCTTTCATTCTTAATGGTTTGTTACATCATCCTACGCTGTCAGAGAAGGCAGTGACTTCGTACTCTACTGGACATCAGAGGCTGTGGTCATTCCACTCTGCCATCATTTAGTTTTAGTTCAACAAGTTAGTGAAATGATTTTCGTACTGAGGATTGATTCCAGGGATTGCTAAACTACATATTCAGTCCATTTTATTTTTCTTTTTTGAGACAGGATCTTGCTACATTTCCAAGGCTGGCCTCAAATTTGTAATCCTCCCTGCCTCAGTTTCCCTAGTAACTGGCACTCCAGGCATGAGTCAATGTGGACAGTTGGGTAAGTGGATAGTTCATGCTTACAACCAGCCCTCTTCCTATGTTTCTCTGGCAACTTTGGCTGGCCTGCCGCTTTAGCTTCAAAAGGAACAGTGCATGGAAACAATATTCTATGAGTTCTTGCCCGTTGAAATCTATTTGCTATTATAGTATTTATACTTAAGGTTCAGTTTTCTGGGTATAAAACTCCTGGCTTATACTTTATTCCCTTGAGTATCTAAAACATATTAATCCATTGTCTTCTGAATAAAGTGTTACTGTTGAAAGGTGGGATGGGGCCAGGGATATAGCTCAGAGGCTTAAGCACCTGTCTAACAAGCGCAAGATCCCGAGTTTGATCCCCAGTACCACGCACATACACACACGCACAAAAGAAACAAGAGAAGGAAGGATCTGCTGATGGATTATTTTCTTCTCTTCATAAATGGGGGCCTGCTGGTTAGCTCAATTGTTTAAGCACCTGTTCATGCAAATGCAGTCAGGCACAGGATACTGCAGTTCAATCCCCAGCGCCACATGCCTTACCAGACCCACCCTTAAGGCAGCCTGAGCCAGGAAAAAAAAAAATCCTTCCCAACTTCCCAGAATCAGAGGAGGGGTGAGCTGCAGTGTCACCGTCTCTCTGAGATTTGTAGCCCAGATGCTATATTATCGCAACATGGAGATGAGAAGGAGGGAAGTGGGCCTTTGAGACCCAGCAAGGATCTGAAGCAGGAATTGCAGCCCAACAGGAGAGGGCAAAAAAGGAGGTGGCAAGCAGTGCTTTCTCCCTGGGTTTCTGCTCATGGCATGGGAGGGACAGCTAGCACGCAAAGCCACAACGACTCCTGGCAATTCCAAAGGTCTCCACGGAGAAACACATCATTGCAATGGAGCAGTGGATGCCGTGGACTCCAGTGGATGCCATGGACTCACTCCAGTGGATGCCGTGGACTCCAGTGGATGCCGTGGACTCGACTCCAGTGGCTGGTGAATGACCCCAGCTCAGTTAAGACATCTCACAAGAGGGTGATTGGTTGGTGGTCATTTTCAAAAGGGGCACACTGAACTCAGGCCTTACAGAACAGTTGTTTGCTCTATCTTGGGGCCCCCAATGTCAGGCTGGGGTACACCTACAACAGACACATAGGTTCAGGGAGGCAAATTCAAGCTGGCAGGAGGCATCCATAATGTTGGGGGCTGAACCAGAAGGGAGAAAGGAGAAGTATCGTGAATTTCCATGGAGCTGAATGCGCAGGCTTGCTGGGATCCTCCACCCATCACCGTAACTGCTGCACACCTACTGGGATCAGCCAACACAGCCCTAGGTGCTGTCTGTCCCCTTGTGGACCAGTGTCAGCCGACACAGCCTAAAGCGGACGCTATATTTTCTTTCTTTCTTCTCTTATTTTTGTTTGTTTCTAGGTTTTCTGTTGTTGGTTTCTTCTGTTCTTGCTCATTTTTCTCCCTTCTTTATTTCCATCTGGTCTTCTTTTCTACTTTTCCAGATCTTGTGTAATCTCCTTTGGTTTCAGCCTTACTTCTAATAGCTTTGCTTTTCTCTATTTCTCTATTTTTCCCTTACCCCCTTTTAAATTTTCTCCTGAAGGGATCCAACCACCATACTGAGGGGCTATTCACTATATACATACTCCAATTTCCTCTAGGTTTTGTTATATAGCTATAAATCCTTTTCATACAGTTAAAGGTCACAAATTAATATATGCCAGTTTGCCCATCTCTAGGCTGTACTGTTGCTAGTGTTACTTCTGATTGTGCTGCGTCACCAGGTGTCACAGCTACTCCAGTCAGTTGTTCTTGCTTCAGTGCCCAAACTGACATGGCCTGAGTCTCACAAGCTTTACTATAGGCCCATACCAAAGAACCAGGAGCTAAACCAAATAATAAGCGACTTCTAATCCCAATAAATTGAACAGGTAAGATTGTGTGTGTGTGGCCAGGTCCACCCACCCTGGGGGCAGGGCTGGAGCAGCATGTGGTGCCAGTGGTCCCTAGGCTTTGCCTGAGCAGTCACTCCAGATTGTTGAGCTATCTTGCTGGCCCCAAAGAGGTAGGATCTTGAGATGGACTCAAAAGCCAAAATCTTATACAGCTACTTTCTCTTAATTCAATGAGAAGTAAGATTTGTACTAATAGGACTTGGACAGGATATCATGTCTGCATCTTTTTTTTTCAAAATTTTATTGATAAACAGATAGCAATGAGACAGTTTCAAATCAAATCGGAAGTACAGTTTCAACAAATAA
>NW_004524578.1:3398722-3410748 GCF_000260255.1 Octodon degus
TTTTTCCTTTCTTTACCTTTTCTCTGTCCATCGCATCCCAATCCTTCTGTGCACCAGAGCACTAACTGTAGCCACCAGGAGTAAGATTAAAGGCTACAGGGGTACACAGTCAGTGGAACAGCTAACCCCTCTGCTGTGACCTGCACTTAGAAAGGAATTGGCAATTAAACAGCCCCGCACCTCAGGACTGGGCAGCCCCAGGCGGTCCACATGCTGCCAAGGGGTGGGACAGGAGCAGAAAGATTTGTTTGTTTGTCTGTTTGTTTGTGGGTTTTCTCCTGTTTCTTTTCCATATCTTTTTGCCTCCTGCCTTGCCCTTGTTGGCCAGGATTTTTTTTGCTATTCTAGGTCTCTTCTGCTTTCAGATTAATTTTAGGAATACTTTCTCTACATCTAGGAGGTATATTAATGCTATTTTTATTGGGATTGCATAAAATCTGTGTAACAGTTTTGGGAGTATGGCCATTTTCACAATGTTGTTTCTTCCTATCCATGAGCAAGGAATATCTTTTCCATTTTTCTGATATCTTCTTTGATCTCTTTTTTCAGAATACTGTCATTTGCACTGCATGGATCTTCTACTTCTTTTGTTCAATTAATTCCTAAGTATTTCATTTTTTGGTAATGTTGTGGTGAAGGGTGTGGCTTCTCTAATTTCTCACTCAGTGAATTTATTGTTTGTGTATAGGAATGTTATTAAACTTTGAGTGTTTACTTTGTATCCAGCTGTGATACCGAATTTGGTTACTAAATCTAGGAGTCTTTTGGTGAAGTTTTGGTGTCTTCTCTATGGAGTATCATGTCACAGGTAAATAATGATAATTTTTCTTCCCTTCCTATCCTTATTTCTCTGTCTTATCTAATTGCTCTGGCTAATGTTTCCAGAATTGTATTGAACAGTACTGGGGATAGTGGACATCCTTGTCTTGTTCCTGATTTTAGAGTGAAAGCTTTCAGTTTTTGTCTATTTAGCATGATGTTGGCTGTTGGTTTGTCATAGATGGATTGATGAGATTGAGATAAAGATCATATTCTCCAATTTTCTATAGAATTTTTATCATGAATGAGTGTTGGCCTTTATCAAAAGCTTTTTACACACCTATTGAGAAGATCATGTGATTTTCGTCTTTGGCTGTTTTGATATAGTGTGTTACATTTATTTATTTTCACATGTTGAAACATTCCTGCATCTCTGGGACAAATTCCACTTGGTCATGGCGTATAACCTTCTTGATGATTTGTTGCATTCTGCTTGCTAGCACTTTATTAAGGCTTTTTGCATCTAAGTTCATTAGGGAGAATGGTCTATAGTTCTCTTCTTTGGTTGAGTCTTTCTCTGATTTTGGAATCAGAGTAATACTTGCCTCCAGAAATAAGTTAAGAGTTTTGCTTCCCTTTCAATATGTTTAAAGAGTTTGAGCAGTGTTGATATTAAATCTTCCCTCAATTTTTTGTAGAATTCAGCTGTAAATCCATCAAGATCTGGACTTCTCTTAGCCATCTGATCTTTGTAAAGGGGGCCAAACATATTCACTGGAAGAAAGCCTCTTTCATAAATGTAAGGAAGAGAGAGAGGCTTTCTCTCTGACTCTGCTGCTGCTGCCATTTGCTCTTCCCTTTTTACTCTTGTTATTTTGCTGTTTTTCACCACCATGAGCTCCTGCTCTCTGCCATGTGCCACGCTGCCTTGGAGCCAACCAAGTATGGACTGAAACCTCCACAAACTGTGAGCTAAATGAACCCTTCATTCTTTAATTCTGGGTGTCATGTATTTTGTCCCAGCAATGACAGAAAAGTAACTGAGACAATCACCAATGAGAGGAAACTAACAGGACAAAGATAAGAAGATACATATCAATTATAATCATCAATGTAAATGATCTCAGTTTAGTAATGAAAAGAAACATACTGGAAAAAAATGGATCAAGAAACAAAATCAAACAGTATATGCACTCAAGAAACACATTTAACTGAAATGGAAATTAATAAGCAATAAGTCAAAGAATGGAAAACTGTA
Source organism: Octodon degus (assembly GCF_000260255.1). Classification (NCBI taxonomy): domain Eukaryota; kingdom Metazoa; phylum Chordata; class Mammalia; order Rodentia; family Octodontidae; genus Octodon; species Octodon degus. The sequence goes on from NW_004524578.1 coordinate 3,400,740, forward strand.
CTCATGTGACAGGAACCCAGCAAAAAGCAGGAATAGCTGTGCTATTTTCAGACAAGGTGGATTTCAACTGAAGACTGATGAAGAGAGAAAAAGAAGCTCACTATATATTTATTAAGGGGACAATCCAAGAGGAAGAGATAACTATCATAAATACATATGCACCAAACCCCAGTAAATGCAACTGTATAAAATAAATATGAATGGATATGAAAAATCAGATACCATCAACACAATTGTTAGGGGAGACCTAAGTATGCCATTGTCATAAATAGACAAATCAGCTAGACAAAAACAATCAACAATAAACTATTAGAACTGAGCCAGATTTTGAACAAGTGGACCTGGTAGATGTCTACAGAGTGTTTCGCCCCACAACATCTGAATACAATTTTTTTTTATTTATTTATTTTTTGTATTTTAAGGAAGAGTGTCTACAGGATGTTCAGGGTCTTAATATTAGATCGGACTCACAGTGATCCGCCTGGTTACAGCCTCCCAAGAGCTGGGATTATAGGTGCATGCCACCATACCCAGTCTCTATTGCTGTCTCAGTGTGCCTTGGGGGGGTGGCCAGCATGGCAGATCTGGGGAACGAACCCCTGGTCCCTGTGCCTGCTTGCAGGCACTTTAATCTGCTGAGCTATTTGGCTGCTCCTCACAATACAAATTCTGCTAAGCTTCACATGAGACTTTCTTCAAAATAGACATATACATAGAACATACTTGAGTAGATGCCAAAGAAGTGAAATTATCCCAGGTGCAATATCATACCATGGTACAATGAAATTGGAAATCAATGGCAAAAGAAACCACAAAAACTGCATTAACACATGAAAATTGAGTAACACTCTCTTTAACAAGCAAGAGGTCACAAATAAATTTTTTAAAAAATTAGGCAGTTTCTATAATTAGAATAACAGTGCCAGTACAACATATCAGAACTTATGGAACACCATGAAGGTGGTTCTATGGGACAAATCTATAGTGGTGAATTTCCACATCAGAAAAAACAGAGCCAGCTCAAATAAACAACCTAATTAACATTAGGTTGACACCTTCTAAAAGAGAAGAGCAATTCAACCAAAACCTCATATGAGGGAGGAAATTACAAGGGTCAGAGCAAAAATTAATGCAATTGAGACTAAAAAAAAAAAAAATACAATGAAAGAATTAAGGAGTTGGTTCTTAGAAAGATTAAATAAAAATGAGAAACCCTTAGTGCTCCTTATCAGAAAAAACCCAGATCCATGCAATTAGGAACGAAAAGGGTAAAATCTCAACAGATCCCAGAGAAATCCAGAGACCCTCAATGTCCACTGTGAGAACCTGTATTAATAAGATGGAAAACACAGAAAACTGAACAGTTTCCTAGAAACATAGTAATTACCAAAGATAAATCAAGAAGATATAAAATTTCAAAGTAACCCAATATTAGTAATAAAATTGAAGATATAATTGAAAACCTATCATCAAAGAAAATTCCAAGTCCTGATGAATTCCTACAAAAAATTTAGAGAAGACCTAATGACACTGCTCTTTAAAATCTTTAATAAAATCAAAAGGGAAGCAATGTTCCCGACCTCATCCCTGGAAGCAAGCACCAACCTGTGTGGTAGGTTAACTGAGAGTCAGCTGTGACATCCAGTGACCTGGATCAGCATGGCAGTGTGCAGGAGAGCCCCACCTGAGGATTGTAGGCAAGAGCTTAGAAAGGAGCCCTGGAGGGGGAGGCGGTGCACTGCTGGTTCTCTAGGAGAGCTTACCACGCTGGCTAATATGTCCTGATAGGAACTCAGCTATTCTAATCATCGGCGGAGCTCAGGCCCTGGCTGCCACTGAGGATGGCTGTGGTTCTTTTCAGGAAAACCTGGTCCTTACCATGAGCACCACTTCTTGGCTCCAGGGCAGATCTCTCAGCCTGCTGTCTCAGATCCTTCACACAGCTGGTACAGATTTTCTAGCTTCCAGCACTGACCTTTCATCCTTCCCAGAGCAGACTTTCATGAGACATTGCTGTGGGCTCTTGGATTCCAACTAGACTCGTGGAGGATATTACCATGGGCTCTGAGACTTCAGCCTGACTCGTCAAGGGCATTGCCTTTAGACCTAGGCCCTCAGCTAGATTTTGGGGGTGTCTCTAGTATGTGGACAGATCTCTTGCACTCTTGCATTTGATTCTTTGACTCGATACACTAAAATAATCCTATAAATTATGTGTCCTGTATTAAACATTTTTCCTTATAAGCCCTGACTACAATACCCTGATACCAAAACGAGAGAAGAAGCCAACCACAAGGTGTAAGTACAGACCAATCTCCCTAATGCAAAATGGACACAAATTCTTCAATAAGATATTGGCAAACAGAGAGCAGCAAATCAAGAAAATTATACAGCACATCCACTTAGGAAGACCTAGGTATAGTTTAAGACTTTGTGAACTAAACCCTAAACACAGAGGAAACATTACAACGATCAATAACTGGAATCTCAGATTATTAAAAATCCTTTTCATAGCAACAGAAATCTTTTTAATAATCTCAGATTATTAAAAATCTTTTTCACCAACAGAGTGAAGAGACAACCCATAGTCTAGGACAAAGAAAGAAGTCCAGGTGTTGCTCAAAGGACAATATCTAGAGTGTATAAAGAACTCAAAAACATCAGATCCAGCCAGATATAAAGGCCTAAACTCTAAATAGGCATCTCAAATGAATAGATACTTCTCAGATAAAGTACAAACGGCAAATACATACATGAAAAATGTTCAGTATCTCCAGTCAGTGAGAGATGCAAATAAAACAATGCTGAAATTCTATCTCACTTTAGAAAGAATGATCATCATCGAGCAATCAACCAAGAACACGTGCTGGAGGGGCTGTGGGGAAAGGGAACCCTTCTCCGCTGCCGGTGGGAGTGTAGACTGGGGCAACCACTGTGGAAATCAGTGCGGGGATTCCACAGAAAACTAAAACTCAACCAGGCCCACTTGACCAGATGTTTCCCCTTTGGGTAACAGAGCACCTTTAAAATAAGTAAAGCATCGTACGAGAGCAATGTGTGAGGACCCGTTTTCATATCAGCGCAGTCTGTAATACCACATCGTGGAGGTAGCACAAGCACCCATCAATCGATGAACGGATGAAGATGTGAATGTTGTTTGCAATGGAGCTCGACCTGGCCATAGAGAAAGATAAGCTTTAGGCATTTTCATGTCAATGAATGCACTTGTGAACACACTCCTAAGTGAGTATGGCCACACATGTGTAATATCACATTATTTTTCTAGTGTGTTAAAGTGAAAGGGTAAATAAGGACCAAAATGTATAATAGACATTGGGAAATAGGAAGAAAATGTTAAAATGGAAAGGGGAACAAGGGAGGGGGAGGAGGAGGAGAAAGAGACAAAAAGGAAAAGAAAAAAAAACAGGAAAATAGAAAGCAACAAGGCTTTTGTAAATAAGAATGGGACATAATGTTGAAGGCTGGCGGGGGAGCTGGTGAATTGAAGAAAAAAGAATCAAGACGCAGTACAGAAGGCACAAATTCCCTCGGATGATGTAATCATTCTCTGTATCTACAATGCACCAGTAGGGTTGGGGAGATAGCTCAGCAATCCAAGCCCCTGGCCTGCAAATGCAAGGACCTGGGTTCAATCCCCAGAACCCCAGGAGCGCCATGCAGGCCACCAATACTGGACCTGGTGGCTCAGGCCTGTAATCCCAGCACGGGGAGGCTGAGACAGGGGATTCACTGAGTCTGAACCGCATCGCAAGACCCTGCACCAAATAAATAAAATACTTTTAAAAAATAAAATAAAATGCACCAATGAACTTAATTTTTAAAAATGTTGTACAGTAGTCCCTCGCTATTTCATGGTTCGACTTTTGTGGACTCATTGTTTTGGGGGTTTTCAAAAAATATTAAATTATTTATCACAGATTTTTCACTATATTGTGGGATTTTGCAGTAAGGTACAATATATGTATGTTGTTAAAATTAAGTAGGCTTATGAGTTTAGAAAATGTTTAGGAACATTGTTTTTAAAAGTGTGAGAAAGTTTTATAAGAGTGTGGGAAGGGTTTATAAAGCTTTAAAATATATATAAATACTAAAATAAATATACTGTCTCTACTTCGCTGATTTTCACTTATTGTTGGGGTGTCTAGAACGTAACCTCCACCATAAGGGGGGCCACTGTACACTGTCTTCTTCTAGATGTGCAGAGGAATTTTTTAGCGATCCAGAGGATGGATGTTTTTCTTTATTGTATTGATTTTACTAGGCTACATCTCAGTGGTCATTCTGGCCAGTACTGTCCTATGTGCATTGTACTGCTTCTGTATACAGTTTAAATAATTCTCTCTCTCTCTCTCTCTCTCTCTCTCTCTCTCTCTCTCTCTCCTCTCTCTCTCCTCTCTCTCTCTTAGTACTGAGGATTGAATTCAGGACCTTGCCCTTGTCAGACAGGTAAATTCTTCTTTTATTTCAGGGAAATGTGTCTTTTTCTTTATTTTAAATTTTTATTACTATACATTTGTGATTTATAATTATTATGTTTGTTGTGAGATAGATAAGCATATAAACTGCTTCCAGAATTTAGCTACTATGATTTACCAATAAAAGCCTCAAGTTTATCTTTCTTTATAGCTGAGTAATACTCCATTATGTAAAAATTCCACATCTTTTTATTGATTCCTCAGTTAATGTGAATTTGGGTTGTTTCCAAGATTTAGCTGTGTAAAATTTTGCTGCTATAAACATGATTCACACATATTGCCATATGAAGAATCAGCATTTTGAAAATGGCTATACTCCCAAAATTGTTATACAGATTGAATATAATCCCAATCAAAATACCATTAGTATAACTCACAGATCTAGAGAAAATATTCTTAAAATTCATTTGGAAACAAAAGAGACCTAGAATAGCAAAAGCAATTCTGGGCAACGGAGGAAAGGCAGGCGGCACCACTATCTCTTACTACAAAGCTACTGTGGTAGTCAGCATGATACTCACAAAAAAACAGACCTTAGGATCAGTGGAAGAGATCAGAAGATGTAGGCACGACTACAAACACATTTAGCTACTTTAGCTTTGACAAAGGGGCCAAACATACTCACCAGAAGAAAGACAGCCTCTTTCATAAATAATGCTGGAAAAAAAAATGGCTTTCCACATGTCTAGGACTAAAACTAGACCATGTCTATCAACATGCATTAAACTAAAGTCAAAATGGATCAAAGATCCAAATAATAAAACAATAACACTAAATCAAGTAGAAGAGAAATTAGGTAGAAATCTTGAAGACATAGGAGTAGGCAGAGAGTTCATGAATAAAAACAAACTGCAAGGGAAATACTTCAAAAAATCAACAACTGGGATTTCATCTTATTAAAAAGTGTTTGTGGGAGCCGGGGAGATGGCTCAGTGGAATAAGCAATTCCCTGGCAAGCGCAAGGGCCTGAGTTCAATCCCTGGTTCGGAAAAAAAAAAAAAAAAAAGAATTTAAAAAAAGTGTTTGTACATCAAAAGAAATCACCAAAAGAGTAAAAAGAAAACCTATGAATTGGGGAAAAAAATTAGCCCCTGTCCTTCAAGGGACTTCTATCTAGAACATATAAAGAATTTTTAAAAAATCAGATCCCCCAAAATTCAAAGGCCCAATCCAAAAATGGACATCTGAGATGAATACAACCTTTCCAGATTAAGAAATAGAAAATGCAAATAAATATATGAAAATATGTTCAACATTATTGGTCATTTGAGAAATGCAAATTAAAGCAACACTGAGATTTCATCTCACCCAAGAAAGAATGGCTATCATCAAGAGACCAACCAATAAGTCAATGCTGGAGGGGCTGTGGGGTAAAAGGATGCCCTTCCTCACTGTTGTTAGGAGTGTAGGTTGTTGCAGCCACTATGGAAATGACGATTGAAGTGACGATTCTTCAAACTCTAGGATTAGAGGTCCCATTTGAAGTAGTTATTCCCCTTCTTTGTATTTTCCTAGAAGAGTTGAAAACTTCATACACTAGTTTACATTCCTGCCAACAGAGTACAAGTGTTCCTTTTCTCCCCCACAGGGTAGCCAGCTTTTGCTGTTTTCTATTTCCTGTTGAGAGCCCCGCTTTTGGGAATAAGATGGAACTACATTGTTGTTTTGATTTACATTTCTCTAATGGCCAAAGATGCTGAACGTTTTTTAGTGTACCTAATGACTGCTTATACTTTTTCTTTGGAGAAGTGTCTACTTATTTCAATCACTCATATTTTGATTTTGGTATTTATTTGGGGGGTTGAGTTCTTTATTATTCTAGATATTAGTCCTTTGTTCAAGGAGCAGGTAGCAAAAAATTTTCCCCATTCTGTGGGTTATGTCTTCATTCTGTTGGATGTTTCTGTCGCTCTACAAAAGCTTTTCTTATATGATTGTATTTGTTGATTATTGGTGTTTTTTATTGTGTGATTAGGGTTCTGTTTAGAAAGTCCTTGCCCTGTGCCTGTGCTGTTAAGAGTTTTGCCCATTTCATCTTTCAGCAGATTCAGTATCTGGGGTCTTGTTTTGTTTGTGGTACTGGAGATCGAACGTGGGACCTTGCACTTGCCAGGCAGGTGCTTATGCCACTGAGCTATACCCCGCTGCAATATCTCTGTTCTTGTGTCTGGGTCTTTGTTCCATTTTGATTTGATTTTAGTACAGGGTAAGAGCTATGGGTTTATAGTCGTTCTTCAGCATGTGGAGAAGTTGCTCTCTCAGAAAGGCTACCTTTGCTCCAGCATGATTTTGGTCCCTTTGTTGAAGTGTAGGTGCAAGCAGTTGCTTCTGCGTCCACCGTCCTGTTTCACGGACCAACATGTCCGTGTTTGCGTCAGCACCATGCTGTTTTACCCTGTAATTTACACACACATAACTGAAGTCCTGGGTTGTGACACCTCCTGCTTCGCCCTTATTGCTCTAGATTGCTCTGGCTATCTCAGCTCTCTTCTGGTTCCATAAAACTTTTAGACTTTCTTTTTTTCTGGAATGCTGTTAATATTTTCACTGGGGCAACACTAAATTTATCGGGCCATCTCGATGATATTGGTCCTGCTCACCCAGGAACAGGAGAAATCTTTCTGTTTTCTCACGTCCTCTTCTATCTCTTCTCAGAGTACTATGGTTTTCACTAGAGAGTTCTTTTACTCCCTTACTTAGGCTAATTCCTAGGTGCTGAGGTTTTCTTGGAAACTTTATTGTGAATGGGTTTTATTTTCCTGATCTCTGTCCCCAACTGCAACCTCCAGAACGTGGCCTTTACCTTCGCACTTCTATTAGCATTCGGGTCTTCTGAACCCAACCAGAACCCCCCACCAAGGTCAGCCTACAGCACGCTAAGGTTCCTCTACCAGCACCTCCAAACTTCTCTACACTCTCCCCAGGAAGCTGCTCCAGCGGTGTGTAAGTCACATGGTCGGCTGTAGTCACGGCAATGCCCCCACTCTTCTGGCGCAAAACCTGTCTTAATCCTTTCCTTCATTATGAGAACAAACAAACAAACAAAAACCCTCTCACAACATATATGAGGAGAGGTTTCTTTAGGCTCATAGTTGTAGACTCTGCTCAGCTAAGGCAGAAAATGGCATAGCAGTGGAGTGCAGCAGAAGAAAGCTACTTACGTCATGCTGGCCAGGAGACTGGGAGGAAAGGGAGACTCTAGGGAGAGAGATGCTCCCTCCTTGGTCACATATCCAGCTGCAACCTCTGGAAGACCCCAGCCCCCGCCAACACATTCAGCCACTGAACTCACCAGGGCACTAATCGCTGCTGTGAATAGGGCTCCCTTGATCCAATCACTCAGCTCTTCCCCAATTACCCCACAGTGATTTCTACTTAGTCGTGTGGCTCTTTGTTCTCTGACAACGCATTGAGCACCACTCTAAATTCTCTTAGCTCTTCCTACCCAGATACCATAAAGTCTTAAGGCTGTTGGTGGTTTGTATATGTTGAAGTTAGTGGGGACAGTTTGTCACCTAGCTTTGTCATACATATTGTTCTTGGGCTCTGGACTTTGCTATCTAGTTTCTGTATACTTGAACAAGGATTTAGAGAAATTGAAACTGAGCCTCTTGCGGAGGACCTGCTGCATTCTGTATGACAGGCACCGTGCTTACTTTACCAGCCCTCTGTTGGTGGGTACACAGGTTGCTTCTAATTTTACCAGCACGACAGGGACACCCTGTGCGCCAGTGCCTAGTGCAGGCGCCTGTGGGGTAAAGGTCCAGAGGTGGAATGGTGAATCAAAGGAAATGAATGCAACAGCTGTCTATAAACATCTGTCAGTTAGATATAGAAAATACATTCACAAGAGGGCTGAATGTTGTTGTGGTTCTCAGAAAAACTCCTAAGGAGGACAATGCACTACAACTGGACTACCACGTACAATTCTGTGGCTCCTTAAGTAGAGAGGAAACCAAGAAGACATTGATTCATCTGTCCAGGTAGCAATCATGCGTCGGCCTGCTGCGCACCACACTCGGCTGGGAGCTGAGGAGACCGCTGAGGCTTGCCCTGGAAGGGCTCACAGTTGCAAGGCGAGATGCCTTTGTTGTTTGAACAGAACTTTGAGAGCAAAGTGCTTTTTCTCCTTCATACTCAAAGCTTGATACATGGCACAAAATATGCTATCCAGCACTTCTCTGTATTTGTAAAACTTCAGGCCAAACCCAGTGCAGAGAAGGATAGAAAGCAGCTCTCCAGTCTGAATACTTAGATGTTCATTTACTATTTGGTCTCATGATTTCGTGGGAGTTAATCTACAACTTCCTGCTTAGAAAATACCCCAGCAGGGCTGGAAATGTAGTTCAGTGGCATAGAACCTGCCTCGCAGGTGCAGGACGCGAGGTACAATCCCCAGAAGCACAGACAAAAAGCATCAGCGATTTCTGTAGGTGGCTGAGCCTGCTTCAGGGGAACACTGCGATGCTCAGGTTTCTGTTGGCTGTGGGGTACCCCCTCGTAACTTGTGAACCCAGCAGCCAAAGCCCAAAACATGAAATGATAATGTGCTTTGCTTCCACTTCATCTAAGCTCATTCTTGCTGTCAGAAAATCAGCCCCTACACAAATATTGGTCCTTTATGAATAGTGATGACCACAAATGTAGAGCAGGCTCCTTGTTGGCCCAGAGCAGACAGCCCCACGACACTCTTTCCCATGTTGCCCCCACGTGGCACTCTGGGTGAACGCCACAGATGGATACACAAAGTCTTAATCCATTTTGTATCGCTGTAACTGTGGACTAAAAACTGAGTAGTTTATTTTAAAATTAAAAAATATATATTTCTCATAGTTATGGAGCCCAGGGAATTCAGTATCACTGCACCAGCATCAGCAGGGAAGAGGTCCTGCAAGGCCCATAACATGGCATGCCTCGGGGCCCTCACAAAGCAAGAGAACATTCAAGCCCAGGTCTCCCTCCTTACTAATGCCATTGCAGGGGCCCCACCCTCATGACTTGGAGTCCTAATTACCTCTCTAAGGCCCATCTCCAAATACCATCCATGTATGAATTGGAGAATAAATTTCCAACACATAAACTTTTGAGGGACACATTCAAACCACAGCAGCACCCAGGTTGAGTCCTGTTTTCCACTCTTCGCTGACTACTCCACACTGAATTCTCAGGCTCTTTCTCCTCCACAATGCGTGAGTCCCCAAGCCTCTGACTATTGCACCGAGCCTTTGCTCACCTCTCTAATGTCCCCTACTCTTCCTGATCATCCCTTGTAAACTCCAAGGCCAAATTAACCTGTCATCTCGTGGAAAACACCATTCATATGGGCTGTTTTCAAACTGATCTGATGCTCAGAACACGCAGTCCAAGGTCCACTTAAAAATTCAGTTCAAAATTGCTCAGGTTGGGGCCAGCCTGACAGTTCAGCAGACTAAGGCAACTGCTTAGGCAGAGCGCAGTGGCCAGGGTTCGATTCCCAGCATGCCATGCTGGCCCAGCTGTGGGGCGTGCTGAGA
>NW_004524578.1:3411623-3414062 GCF_000260255.1 Octodon degus
GCTTAACAAAGATTTTCCCACAATTCCTGGTGACTAATGGGTGATCCTCATTCCTGGGCCAGGAAGCAAAACCCTCCAAGCATGCCTTCCACCTGTGTCTTGATCTCATGCCCCCTACGACCCTTCCCAGAGCACACCACGAGCACACCAGCATGTGTGTCCTGTCTGCCTCCTGGGTGCCATCCGTGGTAAACTCAAGCCATGTCCTGGAGCTTTGATGTTGAATGTTTAATGAGTGGGTGGAGACACGAGTCCCTCACTCGGTGCCCTTTCTGAGCACAGAATCTTGTCACTCGAGAACCTTCCTTGATCAACCACCATGGGTTTTCTTAGCTTATTTTAAATGTCCTGGGCCAAGGACACAGCTCAGAGATCTAAGCACCTGCCTGGAAAGCACAGGAACCTGGGTTTGATTCCCAGTACCATATGCTGTGCCAGCCACCAAAACCGGGCACAGCGGCACACTCCTGTAATCCCAGCGCTGGGGAGGCTAAGACAGGAGGATCACTACATGTGCAAGCTGCATAGGGAGACCCTATGCCAAATTAATTAATTAATTAATTAATTTTAAATTCCCTGTCGTCTCTAAAGGCTTCACCCACCCTGGCCATACCTGTGCTCTTCAAGTTTATACTCTTCTTTTGGCAGTGACAAATAAATAGAACTCAGGGTCTTGATACTGAACTGCATCCTCAGGCCTCTTCCAAGTGTCACTCTGGACTGGGGAGATGGCTCAGTAGAATAAGTGCTTCCCTGGCAAGTGCAAGGACCTGAGTTCAATCCCTGGTTCTGAAAAAAAAAAAAAAGTGCAATCCCAAATAGAATTCAGCATATCAGTTTTGGGGCTGGGGAGATGGCTCAGTGGAATATGCACTTCCCTGGCAAGAGCAAGGGCCTGAGTTCAATCCCCGGTTCCACCAAAAAAAAAAAAAAAAAAAAAAGTGTCACTCCATGGCCCAGGCTGAGCTTGAACCCACCATCCTCTTACTTCAGCCTCCCAGAATGCTTGCATGATTGTCATGAACTCCACCCTTGACTAAGTTTGTAGGGATGACTTCTAGTCCCTCCTTTTATTTGGTGCATCAGATTACTAAAGTATTCATAAAGGAAAAGCTTGGCAGCCTGTTTTTGTAAGTCTGGAATTTTTAATCAGTTGCCTGATATTCTGCATATCCATAATTTGTCTGCCTCTTGAGAGTTAGTTGAGATGGTTGATCTTTGACTTTATCCTTGACCCCAGAGCCCTTGATTTCTGATGGTTTTTACTATTAATTTCACATTTATGGCACCATTCTAAAGTACTACTTTGTCCTCCCCTTTTTATTGTGTAAATGAAGCCCTGCTGCAGGAGCATTTCACAGTTTTTTCAGCTCTAATGAAATTCCACGCGCCCCCTTGAAGCTGGGCCCCAGGGGAAACCTCTCACCCTGGCCTGTGAGACTTAGCTAACGGGAAAAAAAATAGATTTGGTTCCACACTGATGTTTCTCATTCAGCATTCCAGGGTGTGGATTGTCACTCACCGACCCCACGGGCATGACACACAGAGACTGAGTTCAATGTCATCTTTGTCATTAGCCTAGAAGCCTGAAGAACAGGTGCACAGAGAGCTGGTCTGCCCTTGGCCCATGAAACAGCCCGCTGTACCTGGAGCTAACCCAGACCTGGACCCCAATCCATCTGAGGGAGGATCTCACACACATGGCTGCTCGACAGGGCACCTGGAACAACAGAAACAGCTTTGCAAACTGCACAGCAGCCAAAAGTTGGCTTCGACGTTCAGCAAATCCTTCAGGGAGCAGAACATTTCCTGCATCCATCACAAAAAGCTTTGGACCACTAGCAGGGTCTGGCCTGAGGCCAGGCTTCTTTACCCTAGGACTGCAGAAGTGGCTCTGGGGCACAGAAGATGAGGCCTTTGGTACCAGGTAAGACCACGGTGACGGGCCCCCGCAGCAAAGATGGGCATCAGGAGACCTTGTGTCTGCAGCTCCAAATTCTTTTCTCAGTGTCTCTGCTCTGGAGAACTGTCACACTCACACACTGTCACCTTAAAAACTTTACTGGGAGCTTTTAGATTTGCTTTCAAAATGTTAACTGGGGTGTTTTGTGTATGCATTTAAGTTGTACAGCTTGGTGATTGGATTGGTTGCACTTTAGTATTCCTTTGCTTGGCAGAGCTTATCTTTCCTTTTGTTTTCTTTTTTTTTTTTCAAACCAGAAATCTTTTTAGTTAGAAAAAAATATCACCAAAAATAACATTTTATAGAAAGGGAACCATGACATTACTCAACAAAGTATGGCTAGAAAATCTCAAACAAGACAGACAATGCTTTATCAAGCACACAAAATAACACTTCATGGAGGGAATTCTAAATGTGTAGCTGCCCATTTTCTTTTGCCATCAATATTGGTTCCTTCTAAAAGACTCTGGGTTTTG
>NW_004524578.1:3414796-3416573 GCF_000260255.1 Octodon degus
GGGGGAGGGGGAGGGACGGAGGAGGGGAGAGAGAGAAAAGGAGAAAAAAAGAGGGGTGGGGAGGGAGAGAATTCACTCCTCTGCTCTTTTGTTCTTTCTGGGTTCCCCAAGCAACTGGAGGACGCCCACATTGGTAAAGGTGAATTTTTATTACTCGGTCTAGTGACTCAGATGCTAATTTCTTCTGGAATTATCTTCAAAAATACACCCCGAAATAATGCTTTGCCCACCTGTCTGGGCCTCGCTTATTCTAACCAAGTTGACAGGTAACATTAACCCTCACAACTCCTCAGTCGCTCTCCTTTGGTTGGTAAGGAGGACCAACTTGCCATGGCGAGCATCATCCACACGGGGGCGTTCTCCTCCAAAAGAGGATCTGGGAGCCGACTCTTGAAACCCTAAGCGCCACTGTCACTCCAGGTAAATTTCAGAGCAGCAGGGTAGATGCTGGGTAGGAGGTCCTGTCCTGGACAACGCGTCAGCAGGTGGCTGCGCGGGAGAGAGCAGCCCCGGCCAAGCCCGAAGTGTGGGGTCACAGCCTTTCAAGTGTGAGGTGAATGGGGTTGTGGCTTCTAGTGGCCCTTGTATTTGTCCCCAGTCTCACATCCTGGGCTGGAGTTTCTGGCTATCTGGTTATTTCTGGACTTGGATTGGACTACTCTCACCCTATTCCTCTTTGCTGCTTTTCAAGAAGTGCCTACCTCATTCCTAAATTCTTATAAATAATTCTGCATTAATCTGTCTGCAGTCACTTCTGTAGGGGTTTGCCTTAATTTTTTTTTTTTTTACAACAGTCTCTGGAAAACTGTGAGTGGGGCTTTCGTGTACTTGCCCCTCTCCTGTGAATCCGTGCTGAAGAGCCTTTGTGCAGATTGCTAGCCTGCTCTGTACAGTCCGCCCCTTCTATCCGCAGGCGCAACTTCTGTGGATCCAACCAACCTTGGAATGAAGGTATTTGGAAAAAAAAGACTGTATCTATATGAACATGTACAGACTTTTCTTACAATTATTCCTTAAACAAGACCTTATAACAAGTGTTTACATAACAGTTATGTTGTTTGGGGCATTATAAATCACCTGGAGGTGATTTACAATATGTGGAAGGGGGCTGGGAGATAGCTTGGCAGTCTAAGTGCCTGCCGGGGAAGCGCAAGGACCTAGGCTTGAACCTCAGTACTGCATGCCGTGCAGGCCCCTGAACCCTGAGTGTGCTGTTCCAACCCCGAAACGGCATGGTGGAGCACACCTCTGATCCCAGCACTCGGCAGGCTCGGACAGGAGGATCACTGTGGGTCAGAGTTATGAAGTGAGACCCTGTAACAAATAAATGAAAAGAGTTTTTAAAAATAAAGTGTATGATGGAAGAGTGTGCAGAGTTTCTATAAAAAATTATGCCATTTTACGTAAAGGACTGGAGCATTCATGAATTTCCTTATCTGTAGGGGCTCCTACAACCAATCACCCATGGATACTACGGGTGACCGCAGGAGAGGAATACAGACATCACTGAGACCTTGCTGCCATATGCCTTGTGTAATAATTAAATACACGAACTAGGCAAAATAAGCATACATCGCATCTTAATGAATATCATTTTTCTCTGAAATATAATCGAAACGTACGGGTCTGCAGAGCAGAGCTGCCCTCATGTCTGTGGCACTGTCCCCCCCTCCCCAGGACACTAATCTGGTCACGTGGCGTTACCACTGTGCAATGTCTCAGCAGCACCCACGGTAGACATAGAGGAGGTGACAGTATAGCTTTTAAGAGAGGACTG
>NW_004524578.1:3418048-3426580 GCF_000260255.1 Octodon degus
GGTGAGTACTCAGGAGAAACAGATGACCCGGGTCCTGCAGAAAAGCCAGTTGGGGTCATCCTACTGTCCCACCCAGGCCTGACCTAGGGGCAACTATTACTGCATGTGAGAGATGGGGATGACCGCAGTCATTTCTGTGTAAAAGGTCAGGGATGCCTCACGCTTTTTGGCTGGCTACTCTAAAAGACTAGAAAAGAGCAAATGCTGGTAAGGTTGCTAAAACATTGCAGCCCTTGTACATGGTTGGTGGAAATACAAAATGGATATAAAATGCTGTGGAAAATAGCACTCTGGTTCTTAAAAAAAAATAATTCTGTGGTTAACAGAATTACCATACGATCTACTGATCATATGTTGCGATTTTATCACTAACAGGGATATGAACAGCTATCTGTACCCACATCCACAGAGCATTCTTCGCAACGGCCCAAAAGTAGAAGCAACCCAGAGGTCCAGCAGTGGATCAGTGAATGAGCCAAATGTAATTTGTGCATAAAATGGAATGTTACTTAATCTTAAAAAAAAAGAAAGATTCTAATACATGCTACCCCGTGGGTGAGCTTCATGCACACAACGCTGAGTGAACACAAGCAGGACAAACGTTGCAGGATTTCACCTCTCTAAGGTTCCTAGTGCCTAGTGCAGAGCCAGAAAGCAGACTAGAAGTCACCAGACGGTGGCAGTAGGGAGGGGATGGGGAGTTGTTTACTGAGCACAGTTTCAATTTGGGAAAAGCGTTCCGAATTGGGTGGCAGGAATGGCTGTATGGTGGCGTGAGTCTACTTAGTGCTACTGAACTGTGCTCGTAAAATGGTTAAAATGGTCCATTTTACATTACGTGTTTCTATTACAAATTGGGAAAAATGTAAGGGGAAATGTTGAGACCACTACGAAGGTGTCTCAGTGACTCTTCCCTCGTTTCTGGGACAACTGCCCGACACCCAAAATGAAGAAGGAAAGGTTCATTTAGCTCACCGATACCGGAGGCTTCAGTCCATACTCCGCTGGCTCCAAGACAGTGTGGCACATGGCAGAGGGCAGCCATTCATAGCAGCAGCAAAGAGCAAGAGAGCAAAAGGGAGTCGGAGAAGCAACAAGGGCTGCAGAGAGGAAATCTGTCTCCTTTAAATTGCATTCAGGCTCTCCGCCCCAGGCTGGGTGTAGCACTCACACCCATAAGCCCAGCAGTGTTAAAACCCATAATCCCAGCAGTGCTAAAACCCATAATCCCAGTGGATCATGAGTTAACCTCAAACTCTACAAGTCCCCGCCCCATGACTGCATGAGGCTTTGAGGGGACAGCTAGACACAAACCATAACAGAAGGGCACTTACTCATGATATTTAACACACGTGTGCTCACAGCCAAAGCCTGCTGACACTCTCATAAACTGAAGCAGGAGAGAAGCACCCCCTACACACACGGGGCTCCCCCTTCAGTTGTTGATGCTGCCGTTCTGTGAAGACTGGACATCTTGAATTCAGGCTTGTGTTTGATTTCGTCTGCATATATAATCAGGAGCTTACAGCCATCTGTAGCTGTGCCAGAGCCACAGCAGAGGCGGGTATGGGGGCCACAGAGATGAGCCAGCACTGCCCGTGGAGGGAGCCACGTGACCTGGAGCTCCTTGTGGGTATGGGAAACACCTTGGGGCTTGCAAGCCGAGGACGTCTTCCGGGCAGCTGGGTGAGCACCTGTGAACACTGCTGCCCCAAACGTCATCCTCAGTGGCTTCCGGGCAATGCTGGAGATTCTGTGGAAGCAATTACAGTACCTTTCACAGCAATATTGATGCTGTTGCTGTACATTTTGTTAAATTATCTGGACAGAGAGTCATGGGCAAAGGTGGGGAAGGAAGGGTCACTTTCTGAAACACAATGACAGATGCTTCATTGTGCTTTAGCAGCCCAGCTCCACCCCCGAAGAGGCATCAAGAACAGGTGAGTGTCCCTGTAGAGAGAGCAAGCAATGGCCTGGGACCCCCATACTCTGAGTGGGTTTGACATGGGATCCAAACACAGGGTTCCAAGGCCATCGTGCCCACGCTCTAGGCAGCCAGAGTTGGGGGTGTCACGGTGGTTAATTGTGACCCAATCACCTCCATCCTCACAGGACTAAGGAAACAGAAGAAACAGTTCTGTACAACCTGAGGCCCTCGCCTCATAATGTCAAGGAATGAGCCAAAAATCCAAACTCTTTCCAAAGGGGTTTTGGTTGGAAAAACCTTCTTGGCTTCTCTGGGAAGGAAGTTCAGAAAGGGGTTTCCACCTTGGCCCTCAGTCCAGAACTTTTTGGGGGGAAGCGGCTTGCTCACTGGCCACCCAGAACAGGTAACTCTGTGGATTTATCATGTCTGCATCTTGTACAGCAATTAACCACTAGGAAGAATGTATGCAATGTGTTAATTATTGAAACCGTCCTACCAAAAAAAAAAAAAAAAAAAAAAGCTATGTATCAAAGTTGGCTATTACCTACAAAAAAAAATAGGATAGATATACAGCTACTTTCTCTTAATTCAATGAGAAGAAAGATTTGTAGTAATAGTGTTTGGACAGGATATCATGTCTGCATCTTGACCTCTGAATAACTACTATGAAGACAACAATGTGCAATGTATTAATTATTGTAACTGTCCTACTAACCTGTTTTGAAACTGTTGCATTGCTATTTTATCTTTTTTCTCATTAAAATGGATAAAAAAAATTTTTAATTAAAAAAAAGAAAATAGCATTTCAACATTTATTACTGAAGGGAAGAGAGAAAAAGAATGTTTAAACATAAAGTTCTCCTTGAGGAATATTGGGTGGTATCAAGAACTGCTTTAATCTGATAGGTTGTTTCATGTATACAAGTGGGAATCACTTTCCAAGATAATTCATGTCTGCAAATGGTGGGGCAAGTGCACCCCGACATTGCTTAGGCACGCGGTTGTCCCTCGCTAGCTCACAGTCCAGTTTCCCCAGACTCACTATTTCCTGGGTGTACAGTACTATATATGTATTTATATGCATAGTATTTATGGTTTTAATGATTTTTGCCTAAAACATTGAAATATCAAAATATATCAAGATAATAATTCTAACATATGAAAAGAATATTAAATCAAAATAAATAAATAAATAAATAAACCGGCCAATTGGAACTCAGGCTCCCTAACAATTTTACCCTGGATGTAGGGTTTAATGGAAACTGATATTTTACAGAACAATTCATTACTTTTGCATTTTACATTCCTGAAGCCAGGTGTGATGGCACATGCCTGTAGTTCCAGCACTCGGGAGGCTGAGGCAGGATGATCAGTAGGAGTACTAGGCCAGCCTGAGCTACAAAGTGAGTTCAAGGCCAGCCTAAACTGCATAGCAAGACTCTGTCTCAAAAATAAAAGATTCCTGAAAATCCAAGAACTTAGTACGAAGTGGCTTCAACTCCCTTTAGTAAATGGTGGGGTATCGCACATTGCCTGAGGAGGTCTGTTCTTGGTCCAAAGTCCTAGTTCACTATCTATGCTTATTTTAGTACATATCAGTGCGGCTGGTCACCCAGCCCTGTCTAAGGCCCTCCCTCTAGCTAGCTGCCTTACATTACATAAACTTTTTTTTTTCTTTTTTAACATCAAGACTCCACTTTGCTCTGTTGAGGCTGAGAGACAAAAATGTCAGGTTCTGCTTAGAGTTGTCCAGAGAGTAAATGAAGGAAATGAGGTTTGAACCCAGCCAGACAGGCTCTGGGGCTGCAGGCTTCACCACCATGCTCTTTGGCTTCTGGTGACCTGAGATGCCAACAATAAATACAGAAGTCATGAAGCCATCCAGCTGAATGTCTCAAACTGCTTTCGTGTTTAAGTGAAGAAGGTGCTGAATGGAAGGACCTAGAGACAGGAAGCCACTGCCAGGTTGGGGCTGTGCATATAACTGCAGGTTGGCTGGGAAAGGAAGGTGCTCCACCCAGACCCCTCAGCTCTCCCTGTCCTTCTTCCTGCTTCTTTTGTGCCTGTGATCCGAAGCTTCCACTGTCTTATTTCTGTTTGTTTGACTTGCCCTTTCTTACCATGATAATTGTAACCAGGACTATGGAGAGAGAAGTTTGCCTTGGCTAGTGGTGCTTTCCCCATCATTTACCTGCCTTTTGATGGTCTCTGTGTGCGTCCTCATCCCACAAAGTCACCCAAAGGCTCATAGGTGATGTGGTTTGAGTATGTCCCCAGGTGACATGTGTTTGACAATCAGTCCCAAGTGCAAAAGTACTCCTTACTGCAGCACTGTTGAGGGATGGAGGATCTTTAAGAACTGATGAGGTCAAGAGGGGTTAGGGCAGGCATTGTGAGACTCGGTCCGCTCCCTCAGAGACAGTTCTCATAACACAGCAGGTCTCCCCTTTTACGCATCTTCTCCTCTGTGCGCACCTGTTTACTCTTTCACTTTCTACCCTGCATTGAAAGAGCACGACGTTCTTGCCAGAAACCAAGCAGGTGCCCACACCTCGCTCGCCGACCTCCAGCTTCCAGCACTGGGAACCAGAATCAACCTTTGTTATCTATAAATCTTGAAGTCTTGGGTATGCTATTATGGTAACAGAACAGGGACTAAGACAATATGATAACTATTCTCTCATTTTTAAACTAGATATAGTAACACTTTTCTAGTTTATGTGCTACAGAAAAACCATTATAATTTATCTTTCTGACTCCCATAGAGCACGCATGCACACACACACACACACACACACATGCACACGCACACATACACGCACATGCTAGAAATCATTCAATCTGGCTCTCAATCAGACATGAGGTGGTATAAGCAAACACTGTCTTGATCTTGGGCTATGTTTGAGGCAATCTGTTTCCACCTCATCAGAGCTGTGTCTCCACAAAATGTTAGATTTTGAGTAAATACCATTCCGTTTCCAGCCAGTATGGCACATGATTTTTCTGTAGTTAAGTGATATTATTTTGGAGAAGTATAGAAGCCTTAATTATAGAACTGAAGAAAATCTATATTCATATGGATTTATATTAAAGGAGGAAAAACAAGCATCAGAGATGCCTAGTCACTATTTCTTTTGAATAATTATATACTCTAATAGAGTATATAAGCTCTAATAGAGCTTCTCATAGCCCTCTTTGGAAATGGAGATTGTGCACCTTACTTACCTTCCTCCAAGGAGACATCTTTTACGGGTGCAGTGCAACCTCAAAACCAAGAAATTCACATTGAGACAATACTGTTAATTCTACTATAGATTATATTGTTTTAATCTTTTTCCATATATGTGTGTGTGTGTGTGTGTGTAATTTTACACAATTTTACCCTGTGTATAGACTCATAAAATACCATGACCTGAATATGGAACCCTTCTACCCTCCTGCTTTAGTTTTTATCTTAATTGTCCCCCAAAAGTCCATATACCAAAGGACTAGTTTGGTGGTCCTTTGGTAGAGACTATACCTAGTCCCAGGGTAGTACTACTGGGAGATGGTGGGCACTTTAAGAGGTGGGGCCTATCGGGAAGTCTTTAGGTCATTGGGGGTGTGGCCTCAAGGGGATTATAGGGCTCTGGCACCCTCCTCCCTCGCTTTCACTTCCTAGGCAGGAGGTGAAAAGCTTTGGTTCACCACGTACTCCTGCCATGGTGTGCAGCCAGCACAAAGGAACAGGCCCAACACACCATGGACAGACACCTCAAAACTGTGAGCCAAAATAGCCCTGTTCTTTCTGTAAACTGATTGTCTCAGGTTTGCATTATATTAACAGAACACACTATTCGTTACCACTGAGGAACTGCCTCATATTCCCATTATGGTCTCACTCACTTCTGTCTCTTGTACCCCGAGGACTACTCAACTGTTGTCCGGCTCTATAGCTTTGTTGTTTTAAGGCCATTTCAATAGTCATTCAGTGAGATCTCACTGGGGTAGGCTGCTCTCCTAGGCCTTGTGCCTCTAAGACACACGCAAGCTATTGCGTGTATGGCTAGTGCATTTATTACTTAGCAGCATTCCATGGTCACACCCAGTAGGATTTGTTCAACCTTTCATCCTTTGAAAGATATTCACACTGTTTCACCCTTTAGTTATTTTGAATGAAGCTCCTGTGAGCATTCATGTACAAGCTTTTGGGTAAACATAAATTTTTATTCCATTGGTGGGTTATATGATTAATGTATGCCTAATTCTTAAAGAAGTTGCCAAACTAACTTCCACAATGGCTGTAGCATTTCTACATTTCTGCCGGCTCTCCTCCTTACATGATTACAGCGCTTCACTTCACAGAAGTGAGTCATGCTTCATAAAATTCCACTCTGCCAATCTCTCTTTTAACTGCTATATTTAGAATACTTGTGTTTAAAGTAATTATTAATGCTTTGGACTTAAGTCCTTTGATTTTTATTCCTATGCATCCTCTTTCTTTCTTTCTTTCTTTCTTTCTTTCTTTCTTTCTTTCTTGTGGGTTATCCAAATTATTTTTATAATTCCATTTTGCTTATTTATATTTTTTAGTATACTTCATTGCATATTTTTCTTAATGTCTTCTCTAGATATGTAAAATATGTAACACTTCACAATCTACTGGAATTAGTATTCACCACGAGTACAAGGAGCCCTTTCTTGTCTTCGTCTCAGTCCAGAAAGTTGATATTTGTAATCCCATGGATAAGTTATTGGAATCTCATCAAGTTAACTCCAATCTATCAATTCCAGTTCAACCCACGCGAGAATAAAAACACTAAAGCATATTTATAGTCATGGAGAGTCAAGGGGTCCTAAGGCCAACCATGGTGATGGCTGTCGGGAACAAAGGCCTCAACTCAGGGCCGAACCTGGGTTTCATTTAGTCATGAAGGAGGGGTGGCTTGAGGATGGATGACTGTGAATGGCAGGAAGTAGGTGAGTACTGTGAGCCAGGCTGGGTAAGAAGCCTGCATTCACCTCTGCAATATGCAGAGAGAAGGTTATGTGGGGAGTAATCTGCATTACGCAACTGAGATAGTATCTAATGTTTTGGGGTCTGTTGCTTCAGCTCTGATGTGTCATCTTTCAAGGCCCAGGAAATCACAACCTCTATCTCGAGGCTGGACCCCAGCTGTAGCATGGAGCATTGGCTCTTTGTCCCATCTCGGCCAGGCTCATATTAAGAGCAGCAGGTGGGGGTTACCAGGGAAACATGTGTGCTGTCCTCAGAGACTACCTCTGGCACCTCAGCTAGACAATATGCATTGCTTCAAGCCAATTGAAGGGATAAGGAAAGGTCCTCACCAGCTCTGTGCACGTCAGTACATAGACACAAGGTCAGGCACAGCCAAGAGGGAGATCACTGCCCTTCTTGCAAGGCGAGTTGCCCAGGCAGTCCTCCACACACAAGCGAGGTATAAAGACGTCACTCACATTTACTGCCCTTTATCCTCTCAAAGTCTTCAAAGCAATTTTCAAGTATTCCTTGATATACATTGAGCATCATGTGAGGCAGATTTATAGTCTTTGCTTTAAACATCAGAGTGTTAAATACATAAAAAGAATGACAGCCTATTACATTTACCCCTGTTTTATTCATTCCTTTTTTATTTATTCTGAAGTTCTTTTCTTCTTTCTATTATCCTTTCCTTCTATCATTTTCTCTATTTCTTTAATCATTCTTTTTAAAACATCTGATACGAGCAAATCCCTTTCCTTTATCTGTGTCTTTATCCTTTAATAATGAAAGACATTTTCATTGAATATATAGAACATAAGAGTCATAGTTTTTCTTGGTCTTAACCATCCAACAGAAAAGTATAAAAACGAAGTATAAGAAGTAAAGCCATTGTGTTATGTTGAGCTGTAGGGGACTCAGGTCAACAATTTCTGACATTGCCAGTCAAGTAGAAGCCCCAATACTATTATGGACTACTGGGCTCTTTCAGAATATTTTGCTGAGTTTACACACCTATAATATTCAAATGACGGAACTAAACAAAAAAGAGGATCCAGATGAATGTCCATTTTGTATCTGTGTATTCAAAATGGTTAGGATACCATCCAGCAGAGAAGTATAAAAACCAGGTAGATAAAGTAAATCCATATTAATATGATGAGCTGTAAAAGGCTCAAGTCAATAACTTCTGAGAATAACCCACTAATATTATAGACTGCTAGACAGTGTTAGGTTGTTTAGTTGAATTCAAACACCTATAGTATTTAGATGCCAATAGAATATTCACCTCTGACAGGACAAAAGAAAAGGATACAAAGGAAAGATCATTTTGAATTTATATATACAAAATAGTTAGGATAAATTTACAGCTACTTTTGCTTAATTCAATGAGAAGAAAGAGGTATATTAACAGTGTTTGGACAGAGTATCCTGTCTGCTTCTTGTACCATGGATAACCACTAAGAAGATAAAAATCTACAATGTATTGATTATCAAAACTGTCCTATTAATCAGCTGTTAAACTGAAAAAAATGGTTAGGATAGATATATAGTTACATTCTCTTAATGAATAGAGGGATTTGTTCTAATAGTGTTTGTAAATAGGATATCATGTCTGCATCTT
>NW_004524578.1:3427107-3446602 GCF_000260255.1 Octodon degus
CCTGGATGCTTCTTGTGCCTCCTCTACCTGTTGCTCCTATCCCAGCTTTCTTCCTGGGCTCTGCCTCTCTGACTAGGGCACAAAGTGACATGGACTGCACTGAAGAGAGACCTGCCACTCTCCAGCCAGCCATCTGATGTCCCTGAAGCATACTGCACAAGGAGGTGACTTCCTGAGTCTGATCTGCTTTGCTAAAGACTCCTGAATCAAGTGCAGTGCCAGGACTGACGAACATCAGTGTTAGGACTGCACTCGGTTTGAGTGAACTCTGATTGCTGGATGAGCCAAGTTTCTGTTGACAGATTACTTAATTCCAAATACCTGGGAGGGTAAGTTTTCCAGAAAACTTCCTTCAGGGCTCCTGACAGTGCAGAGAATGGGCTCACCAACTGTCAGCCCCCTCTAAGGAAGGATGGCGTGGTACTTCAGGTCCCACTGGACATCACACGGGCCAAAGGAGCACATACACCAGCTGTCCAGGGGCCTTGAGGCTTGAGGGGAGAGGGGGAGGTGGAGGAAGTAGATTCTAACTTGAAAGAAGATCAATGTTGTTATATCATACATCTATGAGATAGGTGAGGGGTTTGGGATTGAAACCAGGGCTTGCTAAGCAAAGCTGTATTATTAAGATAAACCTTGGCCCCTATTAGATATATTCTAAGTCAAATGATTAACTATAATTCAACTTCTATATAGTAATATAAAGCTGCACTTGACATGGAAGGGGGGATACTTCAGTGTGTTTGACATGACAGGGTGGGTGCAGCTTGCAGCACTTCAGAAGGACCCAATTGAATCAGGAAAGTGGGGGATGAAAAATAGGAGCACAGGGAGGGGTGGGGGTGCAATGAGCTTGCGCGCAATTTGCAATCAGAAACTTAAGAAGGGAGACGCTTTCATGTCTGCACAGACGAAAATGTGGCTAAATGAGGTGGGGGTTGCCGAAATGGGCTCCATGCCCAGGGTCTTCCTGGGCTCTGCCATTTGCAGGGTCAGTACTTCCACTCCTGGCCACACCATGCTGTCCCCAGCCATCACCTCTCATGCCTCAAGGACAAAGTCTTCAGATGCCCCTTATGTGTACCAGATGCAAATACCCACCGTGGAGGAGGAAGAAACCATTGAGCACAAGAGCACGGGAGGATGAGTGCATTTGTGCATTAGTTACTCTTCTCTCATTGCTGGGACAAATACCCAACATTCAAAATGAGGGAAGGAAAGGTTTATTTAGCTCACAATTACTGGAGGTTTCAAGATACTAGAGAAGAGGCTGGGGCGCTGTGGTGTCCAGGATGACCCTAACCACATCTCTGAGAAAGCACAGGATAGCCGGTCTAACGGGTCACGCCTCTCTGGCCCCGCCCCACGGGCCCTGCCCTGGCCCACCCCTCAAGCCATTTGTTGCTCCTCCAGCTGCATCTGCTCCATAACTTACCTGAGGCTTTGGGGGGACAACTAGACACAAACCATAACAGTTTGCTAACCAAGTTCAGAGCCCATCCCTGCCCAACAGATTGGAGGCTAAGAACTGTCACGATTCAGTGCTTGGGCACGTCTGGCATTAGCCCAGGCTCCTGTCCCCTGTTCCTCCCAGAGATGGCCAGGACCCCTCCTAAGGATGGATGTGCACAGGCCTCTCCCAGCTCTGCCATGACACAGCCCTGAAACTTCTAGGGGACTCTGCCTTCCCCTTGCCTGCGGCTCTCCAGCCCCATCTGGGTCATCCAGGAAGCCTTTCAAGCCATGATATAGTTTGGACCTTGAATGTCCTCTTAAGAGGTGGCATCTAGCAAAGGGAATTGAGGCCACTGGGGGGTACCCCTGAAAGGGAATGCGGGCCAGCAGCCCCTTCCGATCCCTTTCCTTGTTTCCTGGTCATCATCCTCACTACTGTGAGCAGACTCCAAACAAAGGAGCCGGAGACCATGGACCAAACCCCTGAAGCCATGAGCCTAAGTGAACCTTTCCTCCGGAGATAAGTTGTCTCGGGTACTTTGTCACAGTGGTGGGAAGCTAATTCACACAGGCTCAGTGAGCCTAGAATCTGCAGCCTCACTCATGGTACGCTCAGGAGTCCCAGAAGACACAGAAGGGCTGGAGGGTGCTGCAGAGCCATGTTCCCTCCTTCTCCTGCGAAGAACAACAGGTCGGCAGGAAGGTGGAGCCCAAGCAAAGCCTGCGAAGTGCGCAGATGCACGCCATGGGCAGCCTCTCCCTGTGTGGGGGGTTCAGTTGTGCTGCCCGGCTGAATCTGGCCATCCAGAGCTGACCATCTGACCCCTGACCAAGCCCTTGTGAGGACATGAGCCCACAGCAAAGTCAGGAATCAGAAGAGGTGTCTGCTTTTGCCAGGTGTGATTGAGGGGCTCTGGGGCTCTCGCGCAGGCTGGCTCCTTCCCCATAAAATGTGAAGGAAGCTGCCAGTGCTGACGCAGGGAAAAGATTGCTAAAATATTGGCTGCTCGTGTCGATCCCGAGACCTCTCGGGCCAGGTGGCTTCTGCATTGTGATGAGGTAAGGCTGTTCTGGAAGGAAAACGTCTCCAAGACATAAATCTATTCGACAGCAGACATCTGCCTCCCGTTGTGAGCAGGCCCCGTGGTGTAGGAGCCAGAGGAACAGATGCAAAGAAAGAGGGGCCGATCTTCTCTTCAGGGAGAGGAGAGCACAGAAAACTCCCCAGTAGTTCCAGCAGAACCCTCGCTGCGGCTCGTTGCTAGCTCACCTGTGGCTCTGAACACTGATGAAAAAGCAGTCTTGTCGCTGTGCTAATCTGGCCGATTCACTCCCTTCTCTCTCCCTCGGTGCATGAAGTGTAGTCTTCTTTTATTTTATTTTTTGGCAGAACCGGGGATTGAACTCAGGGCCCTGTGTTTGCCAGGCAAGTGTTTATTCCACTGAGCCATCTCCCGGCCCCTCTTCTTTTATTTTAAAGAGAAAATATATAAAACAAGAGGGCCAGCCAAATAGCTCAGCGAATTAAAGCAGCTGCAAGCAGGCTCAGAGGCCGGGGGTTCAATCCCCTGGCCTGCCATGCTGGCCCTGCCTCCGGGGCTCGCTGAGACAGCAATTGAGACTGGGCGTGGTGGTGCATGCCTGTAATCCCAACTCTTGGGAGGCTGTAAACAGGTGAATCACTATGAGTCCGATCTAGTAGTAAGACCCTAAACACCCTGTAGACCCTTCCCTAAAATACAAAAACCTTCCCTTTAAAAAAACCCAAAGAATAGGAGATTAACAATGATGGATGAATACATTGCATATTATCTTTAAATTAGTTACTCAGAGTACAAGATATAGGCATTTAATTGCCACACAATATTAGCACAAACCTTTCTTTTCAATGAAGAGAGAAATTAGTAGCAAACTATCCTAACCATCATACACGTAAGATGCTCGCTTCCCTCTTCTCTCCAGTCTCCTAGCCCAGTTTCTCTTTCTTTTTGAGCAGTTTCTTCCCATTTCCCACTATCCATTGTACATTTTGGATCTTATTTACTCTTCCAGTGGCTCACGCTAGGGAGACAATACGATGTTTACATATTTGCATCTGGTTGCATTCATTTACCTATGAAAGCCTCCAGTTTACCCTTCTTTATGACAGAGTAGTACTCCATTGTATAAAGAGACCACGTCTCTTTTATCCATTCCTCAGTTGATGGGCATGTGGGCTGTTTCCAAGATTTAGCTGTGACAAATTGTGCTGCTATAAACATGGGTGCGTGTATATTGCTGTGGTACTATATTTTTAATTCTTTTTGGAAGATATCCAGAAGGGGAATAGCTGAATCAAATGGGACCTCTAATCCTAGCTTTTATTGAGGAATCCCCACACTGATTTCCACAGTGGTTGCACCAGTCTACACTCCCACCAACAGGGGTGAAGTGTTCCTTTTTCCCCCCCAGCGCCACCCCCCCCAGCATTTGTTATTGGTTAGTTTCTTAATGACAGCCATTCTTTTGGGGTGAGATGGAATCTCAGTGTTCTTTTAATTGCATCTCTCGAATGACCAATAATGTTAAAGTTTTTTCACATATTTATTTGCTGTTTGCATTTCTTCATCTGAGAAGTATGTATTCATCTCAGATGTGCATTTTTGGTTAAGGTCTTTGAATTTGGAAGATCTGATTTTTTCCACTTCTTTATATGTTCTCCTTAGTAATCCTTTGCCTGAGGAACAGCTGGTAAACATTTTTCTACACTGCGGGTTGTCTCTTCACTCCGTTGGTGGTTTCTCTTGCTGTGCAAAAGCTTTTTAATCAAATGGGGGCTGGCCAGATAGCCTAGGGGATTAAAGCGACTGCTTAGGCAGATGCAAGGACCAGGGCTTGATCCCCAGGATGCCGTGCCAACCTCCCTGCTCCCTGCCCTGGGGCACACTGAGATGGAGATTGAGACTGGGTGTGGTGGTGCATGCCTGTAATCCCAGCACTTGGGAGGCTGAAAACAGGAGGATCACTATGAGTCCGATCTGTGTAGTGAGACTCTGTAGACCCTGGGCTAAATATATAAATAATAAATATAGAAATAATAAATATATAAATAAATGAGACACCAGTTGTTGATTCTTTGTGATAGTTCCTATGCAATTGGGCTTTATTATGATGTGTATTTCTCTCCCCCACTAATGTCGCCTTTCCAACAGGATGTCAGTGGCCGAGACATGAGCAGAGCCCCTGCCTGTGTGCAGTGCACGATGTAGCTAGGCTACTGGGCTCTGACAGTCACCAGCGGAAACAAATTCCAGGCGCTGCAGGTCGTAGGGGGACGAGAGGCCACACTCAGAGGACCCTCTGAGCCCACCCTGCATCCTGAAGGCCAGCCCAGCCCAAGGCCCTGTGAAGCTGGGAGTTCAAAATGAACGTTCATTGCTTCAATGTACTAAAAATTAAGAATTCCTCTTATACAGCACTATCGGTTCCATACTCACTGTCATATCCAGGACTTTTGAAGTAAGACACAACATTTCGGCTGCCATCTCAGAATTATCTTGAAACGATCCTAATGCCAGAAAAACTACCTCTTGCTTTCACACCTTAGTCTGTGAATCCCGGTTTTTTCTTTGTAATCCTACATCCTCCACCCAGCACGCGCCCTCTGCACTGGCGGAGGCCTGGGTCCCGGAGAGCCTCATCGGGTCAGACTCTGCAGACGCTGAAGTCCTGTGTGTAAAATGACAAAGTCCTTGCACGGGACCTTGCACAGCCCCCCACATACTTTAAATCATCCCTAGATGGCTTCTGGAAGCCACTGGATGACTTTTAACAATGCAATGTAAGTGCTGAATCCATAGCTGTTACATTATAATGTTTCAGAGATAATAACAAGAAAAAGTCTACATGTTCAGTACAGATACAATTTTTAAAATGCTACCTTTGACCCAAGTTTGCTTGACTTCACAGATACGAAATCCACTGGTACAGAATTCAGGCTTTGTATACAATTTGTGTCTCTCCAGGTGAGACTGCAATGTTCCACCCAGTGACGGCGGTATTTCTGGCTTCAGAGATTTCAAGTGGCTTGTGCTTCACCTTGAATATTTCTATGTCTTCCGCAATCAATAATTATTTTATCAAAATATAGATTTGATTTTTGAGCAAATAAAATTTAACATAAACCCTTTAAACATAAAGCTGACGTCTTCAGAAACTTGGTTCAGTCTGTCAGAAGCGCAGCTGGAAAGATAAAATAATCCTGCCGGACTGGTACTGCTCATCCTGAGAGGAGAGGGAACTCGCTGGCACTTAGCACAGAGGATGTTGGAGTATGGCTGGCTTCTTACGCTTAGGAACTCGTGGGAAAAAACTTGTCCTTGAGAAAGGCAGACCCTGACACAATGCCCGTCGCTCAGTTCAAACACCTCAGACGTTTAAACCATGGAAGGTTGCGGTGACTACTTAGATGACCATAAAGGTGAGCTGGGCTCGGGATCCACGTGCTTCCTGTGGGGACGTCTAAACTGGGCAGAAAAATAGCAAGCTTGCCTTGCTTCATTTCTCAAAAATGCACGAGAAACCCATGTTTTTCACCCAAACAGAAAGCAGAACCAGACTGAACGTATATCCTCTGGTCTGTGAGTGGGAATCAACAGAGGCACGGCGTTGTGATGGATTTCAAAACCTTCCAAGATCAGCGACTGTCCTTCCTGGGCTACACCTCAGGAGTACTAGTCTTCTAACCCTCAGAGGTGCTATAAAATAAAAACACCAACCACAAGGGACAGAGAGCACCGTGCAGTTCGAGGCCCTGCGGTGCCTGGGAACACCATGCAGGGCTTGTCAGGCAGTGGGACAAGAGCTTCTCTGTGGAAGCGAGACTTTACCAGGTACAGGAAGAGTTGGGAAGGGAAGGTCAAAAGAAGTTGAAGAACCAGGGGAGTCTGCAGCCATCCGGTCTGAGAAGTTGAGCATGCGCTGCTACCGAAGTTGCTCCATGAGGGTGGTGAGGGGTCTGCCCACAGGAAGCTGCTTCTGCTCTACGATTTTGGTCAAGTAGCTGAGGTGACCTGAGGCTGCTCCTGAGAAGCAGGGCCAACAGAAGAGGCCAGAGAGCCCTGGACGCATCTGTGTGTCCCCAGAATTACACTGTCCATGCTGACCTCCAAGAATGATGACTGCTGCCCACTGCCTGGAACTGGCTCGGTCCTGGCTTTAAGAGAGGACAGGAAGTGGAAAGGGAGCCTGGTCCTGTCAGCTTCCATGGTAGGAGGCCAATGCTGTAAGCAAAGAGGAGTGGGTGAGAGTCAAACAGCCAAGAATTCTGGGGTGGAGCCCGAGCTTCCAGCCAAGGGCTTCTCGGCATCCGCATCCCTGGCCCTTGGGCCGACAGCTCCTCGCTGTGGGAAAGTGGCCTGGATGTCACACTGTGCTGCAGCATCCTGGCCTCTCCATGTGGGTACTAGGAGCACCGGCCAAAGAGCAACAGCCAACAGTGTCTCCGGCCGTTACCAAGGTCCACACGGTGGTAGCAGGCATGTGCTGAGGTTTTCTTTTCTTTCTTTAACCCTTTGTCCCTTCCTTTCTTTCACCTTTCATCTCTTATCCTCCTTCCCACTTGAAAAATATCTCCCTACTTCCTATTATCTGACCTATAATTCGCTCTTTGTTTCTATTTTGGGCTTTTCAGATAAGAGAAACAATGTGATATTTAAACTTCTGGGCCAGGGAGATAGCTCAGGGGAAGAAGTGTTTGTCTGGTAAGCACAAGGTTCTGAGTTTGATCCCTGGTACTACCTCCCAAGAAAATAATAATAAAAATAAACTTCTGTGTTTACTTATTTCACTTAACCTATGATCTTCCAGTGCATCCACTTACCTACAAATGTCTTTATCCTTCTTTGTGGCAGAGTAGTCCTCCACTACCTTTAATTCTTTATTAGGTAGCCACAGCAAACTGGCTTATGATACAAAGGCTTCTTCCTTTGTTCTTCAAAGAGCCATTCAGCATCTTTCCTCTCTGATGTCTTATTTCACAAGTAAATAAATGTAGTAAAGAAAACATCCCATCATCATGGTGCTCATCACCTTTCCTGTAACAAACCTGAAAGTTCCACCAGAGTCACCTTGGGAAGTCTCCTGTCTGAAGCAGGGGACAGCCAGGCCTGTGTGCAGAATGGATCTTGCGGGGCCCTGAGCCTGTAGTCAGGAGCTGTGCTCCTTCAGTGGGAGGTTGTCCCACCACACAACACCTCTCTTGCTTGCTGAGCAATGGCTAATCTGAGTCCTAATCAGCAGTTGTGAGTGCACGGCACACGGGATGCGACTTTTTTGTTATCCTAAGGTTTGTCGGGTGGATTTTCAACATTGATTTGTAATCGCTCTTAACTGAGGGAAATGTTTGTCTCCAAGCCTGGGAGCAAGGACTACACAGAATAGGAAAAAAATATTTGCAGATCACATCAACGCCACAGAAAGAGACAAATAACACAACTGAAGAGCAAGCAGAAGATGAGGCGTTTCTTCCAGGAAAACACTCGAGCAGACCCCGTAAGTACACAGACAGAAGCCCTGTGTCCATTGGGCGTCTGGGGCTAAAAAGGTAAATAACAGCGAAGGCAGAAAGGACGAAAAGGAATGATGAGTCCATATGTTAATGACAAGAAAGTGAAATAATGCAGCTACTTTGGAGAAGAATCTGGAAACCCCTCCAGTGGTTGTCACATGCCCCTGTAATTCCCCTCCTATGAAGATACCCAAAACACATGAAAATATATGTCCATGCCAAAGCTTATACAGGAATGCGCCCAGCACTATTAGTCTTTTTATTATTATTTTTTTTTATTGTAGGGAAGGGTCTACAGGGTGTTCAGAGTCTCACTACTAGATCGGACTCAGTGACCTGCCTGTTTACAGCCTCCCAAAAGCTGGGATTACAGGCGCGCACCACCTCGCCCAGTCTCAATTGCTGTCTCAGTGTGCGCTGGGGGCAGGGCTGGCAGGGCCAGCACGGCAAGCCGGGAAGCGAACCCCAAGCCCCTGCGCCTACTTGCAGGTGCTTTAATACGCTGAGCTATTTGGCCAGCCCTCCAGCACTATTATTCATAACAGATAAAAACTGGAAACCACCCAAAGTCCAACAACTGCTGAGTAGGTAGATAAAATGCGCTAAACATTTTCTCAGACACAGACTTGTCAAAGAGAAGAAATAAAAGGTTGATGTGTGCTGTAACACCAGTGAGCTTTGAAAACTACATGCTTACTGAAAGACACTACCGGAAAAGATCTTATTTGGTATAATTTTATTCATGAACTATCAGGAATCAGCAAGCCTTAGGACAGAAAGCACAGCAATTGTGGTCTAGGGTGGAAAAAGGGTGTGGGTCCGGCTCAGAGGTACAGTGTCATGTGAGCAGAGCAAAGATGTGCTGCTGCACATTATAGCAGTAGCTGCACAGCTCTGGGCATGTGTACTAAAAGCCATTCGTGAACTTCGTAGGTTGTCTGCCATATAAATTATATCCCAATAAAGCTAGTTTTTGAAAGAGTCGGATGTAGATGGGGAGGTCCACCACCAGAGCACGCTGGCTGAATTGGTCTTGATGGTGTTGAGTCCCAAAATGGCTAAATCATTCAAACAATTAAGATCATTGGGAAATCGAAGTGGAGCTGCAAAAGGTAGCGGGGCATCGTCATAGAAGCTTTAGGAGGAAGCATATCAAAAAAAGAAAGAGGGAGAGCTGCAGCCTCCAAATTAGACAGCTGGCTCCAGACCTGAGCTACGCAAGACACATGAGCATTTTGTTGTTCTTGTTTAATGAAAATCAAGTTTAAAATAGGGAGGAATTGAGACAGACAGGGAACACAAGGGGACTTTGGAGCCATGTATCCAGTGCCAAAAGCAAAAGTATTTTGATAAACAGAAAGCAAAGTTTATTTCCAAACCATACCAGGAAGCCATATATCAGAGCATTTACTCATCAAATCATAAAGCAAAAACGTTTACATGAACAACCATGACAAATCCCTGCAATAGCGTGGAAGTCACCTCACTTACCTGTCTGTTGTGGGAAACCAGTCACTTTCAGGTGGTTGTCTCCTTCGCCAGACTGATAACAATCCAACCATCGATATGATTGTCACCCTGAGGAAGGTCACAGTCACCTTGTGGGGCATGCTCACTATCTATGGTGGGGACTAGAATAAGACAAGAAGACCCTACTTTGGAGGCTTATCAGTGTGACATCCGTGCAGCTTTTCCCAACCATGGCACGCCCTGCTCGCAGCAAGCCAGAATGTTAGGTTCCTGCTTTCAGGTCCAATCTTGCAAGCAAAATTCAGGCTGTAAGCAAAACGTCTCCTGCTGAGAGGATTGCAACAGCCTTCAAAGTGCTCAGTTATGTCTTCTCTTCTCCTTCAGAAAAAGGGACGCCATCTATTGTATTACTTTTCTAATGATGCCTAATAATAATTGCTGTCAACCTGAAAAGCAGAGAGACATTCTCCGAAGATCAAGCTAATGGTGAGTAGCGTTGTAGGGGTGTACGTAGCCCAATAAGCCACGTGTGTGTTCAAGGAGGCTGAGGCAAAGGAGATGGGACTTGCGTTAACTGGAAACAGGTGTTTATGCCCCTTTAGGTCTATAGATGTGGTAGGCAGAGCTCTAAAATCCTTTCCTGTCCTATGATTCCCAACCTCATCTATCCAGCATTGGTTTAAATAGTGCAAAGAGGGTTAACACAAGTCCCATCATTTCCACCCTGAACTTCACTGCAATGAGACCGCCTGTCTCTCGGAGAAAGCAGTGTGCTACTACAGTGGGTATTTCTTTTTTTTTTTTAATTATTTATTTATTTTTATTTATTACATTTATTTATTGTGTGTGTGTGTGGCCAGCTCAGCCCACCAGGGGGCGGGGCTGGCTGGCATGTGGTGCTGGGGGATCGAACCGTGGTCCCTGTGCTTTGCCAAGCTTGTTTCAAGTAGGTGCTTTAGACCACTGAGCCATCTCTCCAGCCCTACAGTGGGTATTTCAAACCCACTTACTTTTCTATCCATAGCTGAACTTTCACTAGCAAATTAGCTTAAAATGCTGAGAGCTCCTGTGTGGTCTGACACCTGCCAACCTACCTGGCAGATGCCTCCTACGTGAATACATCCATCAGATGAAATGCTCACCTGAAAGATTATTCTTAGAAAAGAAACCACTAGAAACACAATTCCACAGCACATAATGTCCACACGTGTCTGGCCTATAGCATCCTAGACAGTGACTCTTGAAACTATGGATCCTTTACCCCAAGTAGTTCTTATAGGAGCAGAGCCTATAAAAAACCCAGGCAGGGCCCGTGATATAGCTCTGCAGCACAGCACCCATCTGGCAAGCACAAGGTTGTGAGTTTAATTCCCAGTATAAAAATAAAAAGACCCAGGCACATCCTTCCAAGCCATTGCCTAAGTCATTCTAATATCCTCTGAAACCCAGAATTTAATTAAGCATTATAATCAATGACAGATTGCAAGATCAAAACTTCCTTACATAGTTGATTGAGGGTTAATTTTGGACATCGACTTAATTGGTAAAGAAATCCATAAAGCAGAGTCCCTGAGGCCTGGCCACAGAGCAGTATGTGTCTGTAACCCAGTAGGAATCAGGCTGCACACAGAAAGTCAGCAGAGGTTAAGCAAGCCAAGCTTTATCTGCATTTCTAGCTGTTTCTCAGCTCTCAGATTACAGCCTGAGCTCACCTCCTGTCAGATCAGCCACAGCATTAGCTCCTCATAGAAGAAAGAACGCTACCACGAGCTACGCATGCAAGGGATCGAGGCAGCACACTTCTTATGAGTATCTAACGCCTGATGATCGGAGTAGAGCTGAGGTGGTGATGCTGGCACGGGGAGCGGCTGCAACGACACTAGCTGCAGATTAACATTAGCCGAGAGGCTTGACTGCACCCAGACCACTGTACATAAGTTACTTGCAGACTCATGCCGAAACCCTCTCGGTGAAAACCAAGCAACGATTAAGCCGCGTCCACATCAGGAGGTAGGATGTACAGTGTCAGGTGAGTTAATGTACTTCAATAGTATGGCTGCACCTGGCCACAGGTTCTAAGTCAGAATCTGACACTTATTTTAGTCTGTACAGGTCCCGCCCATTGTTTCACTTACCACTTCTATCCACACCTGTTTCCCTCACTGTTCATTGTCTCAGTCATAGGTTAGTGACCCACAAGCTAACCCCAGCAAAATGAGCAAAACAACAAATGACACAGAAGGGCTTCTTTGAAGAGGGAGAAAACCCTCATAATCAGAGAGGAGGAGACGCTAGGACTAAGCTGCACTTAAAAGCAAATATCAAGAGTCCTACATAAGTGATGCGTTCATTGCAACAGGTGACTCACAGCCTCCAAGCTCCTTTTGAATAATTTATGCTGACTGAGTGTCCAGCTCAGCCATGAAGGGCTCCCCACATGAAGACCAAGCACTCTGAATTAAAAGGCAAGCCTTGGGGGGTTTTCAAAAGAAAAAGTTGTGAATGCTTCTTCAGATGCGTCTGCCCTAAAGCCTCACTCTCAGTGGCTAACTGCACTGTAACGCCGAGAAACCCTGTCATGTTGGTGCAGAGCTGATCCTGCTCGCTGCTAAGGATATTTCTCATGAACTTTTAGGAGAGGCTGCAATTCAAAAGGTGGCATGTGTTCCTCTTTTGGTTAGCACCTTTACTGGATGAAGTAGTGAATAGCGGAGGCTGCGGGGGCTCACCGGTTAGAGGATTACTGGGTTCTGTGGTATGAAATTCAGGTCGACTGCCCATCACAAACTGAACTGGTCATCACATTGGTGTAGACACAGACAGAGCTGCTGCTACACCCGGGTGGCTTTCTGGTTTCACTGTTTCACTGTTTGGATCAAGGAGGCTGCCTCTGCATGCATGTCTCCACTCTGTCATCCACATAGAAACACTGGCTGCCCGCAACACGCCAGCTGCACTTACCCACACTTTGAAGGATGCGATTAAAATCCTTGGCCACGTTGAAGCACACGCCCTTCACGCACATCTATGCAGCTCTGCAAGGAGACAGATGCGAAGCTCACACTTCTCTACAAACAGAAGTGAGGCAGCTTTCCAAGGTAGACGACCTGCTACGGTATTTGAGTTATAAGAACTGCTCCAGAGATTCATTTTAGAAAAAGTCTTTACGGGCAGCACATCCCAGTGACACAGAATGATTCACAAGATGTGCTCACTTGCGTGATCTATTCAACCTTCTCCATGAACTAATCTGTCACTTTTGAGAAGATGACAATGACAACTGTGTTCAAGGCTGCAGATAAAGTGGGTACATTCAAAGCCAAGCTGGAATGATGGAGTTACAAGTGAGCATTGGGGTTCTTGACATGTTTCAAAGGCGGGCAGAGATTTTGAAGGTGGCTAAGCCAGAACTTTCTTCTTCCCAGCTGCTGTGTGATCATCTATCTCAGCTGCCAAAAGAAACTGAGTACTGCACCCCAACTGCAAAATATCTTTGAACTGGGAAGGAATGGATTGATGACCCATCTGT
The DNA here is from genome assembly GCF_000260255.1 of Octodon degus. Taxonomy (NCBI): domain Eukaryota; kingdom Metazoa; phylum Chordata; class Mammalia; order Rodentia; family Octodontidae; genus Octodon; species Octodon degus. The sequence goes on from NW_004524578.1 coordinate 3,440,109, forward strand.
GAATAATACCGTTGAATCAGCTTTCTCCACGCTAGAAGAGGACCACAGATTGCAAATGACAGAGGTCTTCCAAGTATGTTTGAAATTTTAAATCTTCATAGGTTCTAGGTTAAAGTCAAGATAGAACATCTTGAGACTGCCACAAAAACACTAAACAACCTGTCTCCGTTTCCAACATCCTACCTCTGTTAAGCAAGATTTACTGCAGAGAAAATGAAACAAGCTTATGGAGTAGACTGAACATAAGCCACTGCTTCAAGTGTCACTGTCTCCAGTCACTCCCGGGTGAGACTGTCTGGTTATATGAAAATAAGCACAGGGCCCACGCTGACTCTAATTATGGTGAAGTGCATAACTATTTTATTTTACTTTACAGCATAATAATAATATAATTAAAGTTCATGATAAATGTAATTTTCTTAGATTATCCTGAAACCATCCCCTACCCATAATCCATGGAAAAATTATCTTCCAAGAAATCAGTTCTTGATGCCTAAAGGACTGGGGAATGCTGACCTCCTAGAGAACTAGCAAAAGCATTTTGTGGGGTAGGAAGATGGGGCTATCTTCAAAGAAAGTCGGTGCATGGTGTGAGTGACTGAATAAAGGAGACCCGCCTTCCACGTGGGCGGGCACCGTCCACTTAGCCGGGGACCCGGATAGCAGAAAACAGAGGAGAGGGAGAGGAATCTGCCTCCCGGAGCTGGTGCACACTTCTCTTCTGCCCTTGTACAACAGAAACCCAGGCTCACTAGCCGTGGGCTCCTGGATTTGTATGGCCTGGACTCCAGGCGGTGAGACTGGGACTCAGTCACACTAATGCCTGCCAGGGTTTCCAGCTGCAGATGGCCTGTGGTGGGCTTCTACACCACCGTGAGTGCCTCAGCCAACCCACAGATAGATAGATAGATAGATAGATAGATAGATAGATAGATAGATAGAATTAGGAATAGAGATAGATAAAAATGTTAGTCAGGGAAGCATATATATCATATTGGTTCTCTCTGTTTGGAGAACTCTAATATGTCTATTGATCGCTTTTTTAAAAATCAAAAACCATAGGGAAAAGGTTGTCAATTTATAGGGGACTGAAGAGCCATGTCTGAGGTGCTTCCTAGGCTTCCAACTGTACCTTATTCTGGTTCTTTGCTGTCTTCACTTCCTCTAACAGACAGAGGTGTAGCACTAGACCTGTGTCAGATCTCACGAACATCCCTGTAAATAAGGATGGTTGATTTTATTTGGGGTAACTAACAATATGTTTTTGCAGATATGACTCAGAGGCAGCTTTATACCTTGGCTTGATCAGTATATATCATGTGTACGCATGGAAGTATGCCAATGTACCCCATAACCCTGGACAATTATGTTACATTTTTAAAATGTAAGGAGATGGAAAATGCTCCTAGCCACACGTGGCTTGTGGCTAACATATTTAATAACGTGGGTAAACGTATGTTCTATCCCTCTAGAAAGTTCTATCAATCAGAAACAACAATAGAACAAAGTTCTATCAATCTAGAAAGTTAGGTTGATTAGTGTGCTCTACAATTGTTCCATTCTTACTTGGGTAACTGTTACTTGAACAAAATAAAGATGACTTGCTTCTCAAAAAAGAGCGTAAGACTCCAATAGGTTGCCATTCGCACAATTGTAGGAGACCTCACCTCATAGTTACCTCTCCTGCAAAGCTCTTGAGAAAATTCAATCCACTCTTAAAGAAACAAGAGGCTAAAAATGATAAAGCTTCAAAGTGAAAATTACAATTTAGCCAAGAGCATACTCTATTTGAAAATAAGGAACAATCCAGGTATCACGGGCAGTGCCTGTAGTCATGTGCATACTCCCAGCTACTTGGAAGGCTGGGGCACAAGGACTGCCTGAGCCCAGGATTTCGATGCCAGCCTAGGCAATGAGGTTTCCCCTCACCCCAAAGTTGGAGACTAATCTGATCTGGGGAACTTAAAAGGTATTAAAGGCAATAGATTCTCAACTTTTCTAGGGTAATTTCACTTTTCCTGAACTTGGCAAAAACAGGAACCAGATAATTTGCTTGAGGCTAAAACTAATCTTGTCACATTTAAATCTCAGTTACAGCAGCCCACATCCTAGATCTAACTGAGAGGTACCCTGAGGTGTTGGCTCTGTACTGTGTCAGAAGCCTCCAGAACCACCTCTGATTCAGGCCCTTCTCCAGATCAGATATCAGGGTACTTCCTGCTTGTCATGTGCTGTGACAGCACTGGGAATGGGTCAGCGCTCCTATATATGTTACCCGTGTCTCTCCATGAACTTTGTAGGCTCTTCACCCTGAATTACTGAGAAGCAGCATCCAGCGAGCTCGGCAAGCCAACCACGTGCAGATGTAAAGACTGCTTTGGTGGCTTCTCCTACTGTTATCTGTCAGTGTTAGAATCTGCTGCTTCCCTGCCCTGACCAAGCAGAGCCCAGGGCTGTACCTCAGCAACCTTAGAAGCAAGAGCCTCAAAGGAAGACCTAGTTAATGTCCTCTGAGGGATGTGCAGCCAATGTTCTTTTTAAATGATCAAAGTCATTACCATTAAGGTTATGCGTGACTACATAAAATTGATTAGAAGATGACCTACCCAAAGAGAATCCAGGCCACGTGGTGGAGCTGATGGCCTTGACAATAGCTGGTGTCAAAAGGGACACACCGCGCACACACACTCACAAGCACACACACACACACACAGAGCTATCACACCTCTGACATTGTACATGACTTGGCAACGCTGTGACACAGGGAAGAGCTGACTGCAGCAATCAGGCTTTAAAAATGGGGTGAAAAATGGACTTAATGCTCCCAAAAGATGCATTCACATTAAAAGTTTAAAATCTGGTAGAAACAAGACTTTAGAAGGTTAAGAGACAGCGCTGATAGGTCACGAAACAAAGTAAGTGCATTTTTCTCCTCCTTTGTGAGAGTTACCCATGATGGGGGAAAGAAATAAAATGATAGGCTTTTATTTAAATCTGTTTCAGACAAAATAGTCAGCTACAGATTCTGGAAACAGAACCGCTGGACTCACCCCAGGCTCTTGTGCTCGTTTCAAAGCTCAGTTACATCAACAGGGTAAATCACGATCAAAAGGAACAGCACTACTTCCACCATGAATGAGTTTGTGGGGAAAGGTCTCCCTAGTAACTAGAGATGTGGACGGTTTATGGCACCTCTGTAGGATCCTAACCTAGGAAAAGAGAAAACAAACTATGAGGGTGAGAGGCCAGTCGGAGTCACTGGAGCCACGTCTCCAGTGACTCTAGTGAAACACTGAAAATGTTGTCCAGTCATGGAACTGTGAACACATGTTCAGGATGCTTGTAAATTCCCTGGGTGGTGAAACACACCCAAGCAGAAAAGTCATTTTGATAGTCAACTTAAAACATGCTCGGCAGTGTTTTTCTCACTGGGGAACCCACCGCTACTCCTTCATATTACAGGTATACTTCGGCTGGAACTGCCATAAAGACCTTGGCGAGATGTTCTTTTTAACCAAAAATCTTATTGGCCCTCCTTTCCAGGTTCCAGGAAAAGTTGAGGTACAAATGTAATTATAGTTGGTTCTAGTCTCTGCAACTCTTGGACATGTCTGCTGAGAATTGGGCTGCTAGTAGACACTGTGTCAGCCTATTCCAGATCCTATAGATTATAACCTCATGCATTAGAAACGAGATAGATGATCCATGCACCTGAAAGTTTTAGCACGCATCATTGATTTGACTGGCAGAGCCAGCTAAGTACCATTGAAGAGAAATTTTAGAAAACATTCCTCTATGGGTAAAATTAGATTTGCAAAAATTGCCCCTTCACATGTTGACTGACCACTATTCAGCAAGATGCAGGAATGAACTGCTGATTTGCACACCAGAATGAATGCCTCACGCTAAATGAAAAGCTGGATTAAAAAGTCACATTGCACTCTGAAATAGGCAAAGCCACAAAAAAACAGAGCAAACCAGGGCTTGCCAATGGCTCAGAATTAGGGGCATTGTCTAAGAAAGGGGATAGGGGAATCTTGGCGACAGAACGATTGTGTATCGTGATTGTGGGTGGTGCTAACAATGTTAAACAAGGTGAGATAGAAAGTATATGAACAAGACTGTAAGTGCAAAGAAACCACTCCTCATTAAATATGAAATAAATCAATAAAACAAAAAGACCTACTTGATACAGCCCCCCAAGCTGCTCTGGATCCGACCTGGAAGGCAAAGCTTAACAGTTTTCTTATCCTTTCAGATTAACCTTTCATCCTCGAAGAAGGTAGGGCTATGAGAAAGAACAGCTTTGTAATTACAGCAACACTTGCCTGGATTTATCAGACCTGAACACTGTTTTAACAGCCAAAGCTGATAAATATCAATGAAGTTGGAGCAATGTACCAGCAAAGACAATTAAAAAAACCCACCACACCCTCTGAGCAACACCACTTTGCCAGGTCCTCGTTGGTGTGAACTGCAAATTCCTTCCCACCTGACGACCACCCGCACTCCCTTCACACATTCGCACAATCGGGTTTTCAGAGGCGAGGCCCTCTTCTGCCGCATCCAGGGGCCAGGGCGAAATTCGTAATTGACAAAATCATGACTAACCTCTCTCTCTAGTGCTTCGAAACTGATCTATTTGCCCTTGGAGGAAGCAATCAGTGCATAAATACATACAGTGTTTACACTGCCGCTTGGTGATCCTTTTGCTCCTCCCCAGAGGCAGCCAGTGCCCCACTTCTAGTACCATAGATTAGTTCCGTCTCTTTTGGAACTTTGTATAAAGAGAATCTTATGACAAACTTTAAGCCTCAAAATTACATTTGTGGGATTCATCCATGATACTGCATGAGTAATTGATTGCTCATCTTTATTTCTGTATGATATTCCATTGCATGAATATACCACTGTATCTGTCCATCTGCCTTTTTTTATTTCCATGATTTACTTACACTCTACAAACACTGATGAAAAGCACCCCACAAGTTCACAGTACATTACAATATATTTACTTTAAAAATGTATTCCTTTATAAAAGGCTCATAGAACATTGGCATGTCAATATGTGACAACCCTTAACAGCCACTGCAGTACACTGAGCTCCACAGAGACAGTACCAGGGCAAGTGAGAGCCGGACGGGCACTGGGTGACTCTGTACCTCGCTGAGGAAAACAAGTAAACATGGGCAAAGGAGAGCCCAAGAAGCCGAGAGGCAAGATGTCATCACATGCATTCCTTGTGCAAACTTGCCAAGAGGAGCACAAGAAGACGCACCCAGATGCTTCCATTGACTTCTCAGAGTTTTCTAAGAAGTGCTCAGAGAGGTGGAAGACCATGTCTGCTAAAGAGAAAGGAAAACCTGAAGACATAGCAAAAGTGGACAAGGCCCATTATGAAAGAGAAATGAAAACTTATATTCCTCCTAAAGGAAAATCAAAAAGAAGTTCAAGGATCCCAATGCACCCAAGAGGCCTCCTTCGGCCTTCTTCTTGTTCTGTTCTGAGTATTGTCCAAAAATCAGAGAAGAACATCCTGGCCTCTCCATCGGTGATGTTGCAAAGAAACTTGGAGAAATGTGGAATACTACTGCAGCAGATGACAAGCAGCCATATGAGAAGAAGGCTGCTAAGCTGAAGGAGAAGTATGAAAAGGACATCGCTGCCTACCGGGCTAAAGGAAAACCTGATGCAGCAAAAACGGAGTCATCAAGGCGGAAAAAGCAAGAAAAAGGAGGAAGAGGAGGAGGAGGAAGATGAGGATGAAGATGAAGAGGATGAGGAAGATGAAGAAGAGGATGATGATGAATAAGTTGGTTCTAGTGCAGTTTTTTTTTTCTTGTCTATAAAACATTTAATCCCCCTGTACACAACTCACTCCTTTTGAAGAAAATAAAATTGAAATGTAAGGCTGTGTAAGATTTGTTTTTAAACCGTACAGTGTTGTTGTTTTGGTTGTTTTTTTTTTTTTTTTTTTGTATAGTTAAAACATTACCAAATGTGTCTTTAGATAGCCCTGCTTGGTGTATTTTCAGTAGCCGCTAACCTGGCCTGGTGCAGTCTGGGGGCTGTAGATTGGCAAGGAAATTTAGAGCAGGTCCTTGTTGGTGCACCCCACAAATTAGTTATATATGGGACGGTAGTTTTTCATCTTCAGTTGTCTCTGATGCAGCTTATACAAAATAATTGTTGTTCTGTTACCTGAAGATCACTCTGTAATTGCAAAAACAAAGTTGCAACTGTTTTGTTCACATTCTGAATGCTTCTAAGTAAATACACTTTTTTATTAAAAAAAAAAATATGTGACAACTCTCAAAGCACACCACCAACTCAGGGATAGACAGCAAGAATGCTTCCAAGTACTGTCAATTTCACAATCACAGACCACCATTTGGGTCTTAAATACATACCAGTTTTAAATTAAAAAATGAATTCTACAGTGGAAAGTTCTCAAAGCAATACTTGTTAGTTCATTAACATCCATACTTCATGGA
>NW_004524578.1:3447967-3495840 GCF_000260255.1 Octodon degus
ACCAAAAATGCCCCAAAGGACTTCAAGATCAGAAATTAAAGGTCCATTTGGAAGAATGCAGAGAATTGTACTCTTTGAGAAGCTGAACCTTCATAACATAAAATTCAGTCACTCCCATTGTGTCTAATTTAGCTAATTTATCTCCTAGATTCTTCTTCAAAATCTAGGCATTAACAGCAAAGAGGCATAGAGTAGGTTGCCCATTACAACTCAGTAGAATACTGAAGGTCCACCCATGTACACACACATTTATAATTATAGACACTGCAGTGCACAGAAATTAGAAAGCCTCTCATGGCTTATGGTCTCCATGCCACTATTAATGGTGACTCTGAGGGTTTTTATTAAACTATTGTAAAAATAAAAAAAAAGTATTACCAGTGGAACAACTGTTCTTGTCCATTTGAATTTGAGTGTAACTAAGTGACACACAGCGACCTTTAGAATCCAGCATTTCCTGCACCTGGACCGAGGGGATCAGAACTCTGTAAAAAAGATGTAGACTCCAAAGACGCACTCGCAAACCTCCTCTGCTGTGGGTCACCTCAACAAACTGGGGGGTCTGATAAAGGACAGGTCCAAAAACGGAGTGTTGGGGTTTTGATTTTACCACTTGCTAATTGTTAGTGCTTTTTTTTTTTTTATGTTCAGCTTCTTGAAATTTCCTCTTTTTTAAATATTTTTTCGATAATTTTATTGATAAACAAATAGCAATGAGACAGTTTCAAATCAAGTTGGTAGGACAGTTTCAATAATTCACACATTGCATACATTCCTCCCAGTGGTTAATTGCTGTACAAGATGCGGACGTGATATCCTATCTACAAACACCACTAGAATAAATCCCTCTATTCATTAAGAGAATGTAACTATATATCTATCCCAACCACCTTGAACACACAGATACAAAATGAACATTCATCTGTATCCCCTTTTTTTTGGTAAAGTTCCGTTATTTGAATATTATAGGTGTGTTAACTCAGCAAAATAATCCAAAAGAGTTCATTAGTCCCTAATAGTATTGGGTCTTCCGCTTGACTGGCAATGTCAGAAATTGTTGACCTGAGTCCCCTATAGCTCAACATAATAGCATGGCTTTACTTCTTATATTTTGTTTTTATACTTTTCTGCTGGATGGTTAAGACCAAGGTAAAGCAGGACCTATGCAACAAGAGTTGTAGCTTTTGGGTCTAATGAGGTCAGTGAAATCCCCTCAGGATTTATCTTGAGATCCTGTACCTCAGATTGTCTGTCAGTGTCAGCCATGTGGATGAGTCACGGTCATTGCTTGGCTAATGTGCTTTCTGTGAAAGCCTGAGAGAATGTTTTCTCTCCATGTGACTCTCCTTAGGCACACTCTACATCGTTGATCACTTTTCTCTTTGGCCCCATAATCTCCTTGATCAGAAAATTTGGGACACTACCGAGGTACATGACGTTACAGTACAAGTTCTCATATGTCCTGAGTCTTAATTGACCTTGGAAGGCTAGGGCCAAAATGTTGGCTTTCCTTGTAGCCTTCCTGTTCGTGCTTTTTAAAGATCAGCTTTGTAAGCATTTGTCCCCTAATGAAAGCTTTTACAACACTGTTTGATAAAACTTGTCCCACCACAGCCACACTCAAGATTGTCCCCTTGACTGAGATCTATGGACTCTGTTCACAGCTCCCGGTTCTAATGGATTGGGTGCTACCGCCTGTCTCTGCCTGCCCAGGGGGCCCAGGGGACCTTTCCAGCAGCTTGGGCAAACTCTGGCCACCCTCTGCTGCCCAGCCCTGTTCTGAGACTCAATCCTAATCTGGATCAGTTGTCCCCACCCCACGCCCAGGCCCAGTCCAAGGGAGCTCTCTGCCTTGATTGGCTGCCTGAGCTGCATTGACACAGCCCTGGGCCTCCATCTCCTTGTCCACCAGACACACACTCTGCATGCTTCAGAAGGAACCAGGGGACAGCCTTGAAGCAGGCACGTTCCTAAGGATCATTTTTAGTACCAGCATTGGAAAAAAGTACAGCCTCATTTAGCCAATTAATGCCTCTTCACATGGAAGCATATTAAAAAGCTGAATGATCATTAAATGTGAAATCTTTTGTATTGTAAAAATTAATTGCTAAGTTCTCTCAGTGCTGGGTGCTTTTCCTTCAGCGATGTGACCATGAGCAGGGACAGCTGTGTTGATGTGGTGTGGCTGTTCCGCATCTGAGATGTGGGAAGCTGCCTTGCTGGGCTGCCAAAAACTGCGGCCCCAGCTAAGATACTTCTTCACCTGTCAAACTTTCTCATTCTCTCAGAACTGCTGCACCAACCCAGAGCGGCTGTCTAGCTGTGGTTCTGGCTAGCGTTTGAGCTGGCTGTCAGCTGGGTGGTACTCATCTCCAGTGGAAAGAGATGGCTTCTAGTTACCTCCCAGGGCACTTTGTAGCCTCCCTGTTGCACCTGTGGTGCTTGCAGCCCTGATCCCTGCTGTTGATTCCAGTAGAGAGTGGCTGTTGGTCCCTGATCCGTGCTCTTCCTTCACACCCTATGCAAAATCGAACATTTCCCATTGTCCCTTGCAGCTAGGGGAGGGCACACAGGCTGTTTCCAGTGTGACTGTCATAAATCGCTATGGAGCTATTTCCTGTTCCTTCTACAGCCTCAGTCTTGTTTCCTCTACCAGGGAGACCAGGAAGTCAGAGTTTTGAAGGTGATGGCACCATTGTGTACCAAGGTCATTGAATGAAGGAGGAGAAAGGCCCCTACCTTGGAATAAGGCCACCCAGGAACCATACCACACTGGGCTGAGGGACCGCCTGAAGTCCCTAAAGTGCGTGCTTTTGGAAGGTTAAAGCAGCCTAAAGCAGATCCTTAGCAGAGCTCTGCCAACATTTGGCACTAGCCAGCTGCCGTGCCCCCAGCCACTACTCACACAGGCCACACAGGGCTCAGCTAGAGTCCAAGTCTTAGACACATTCAGGGGACCCATTCTGAATGCTCATGTGTTTAAGAGCTGACCTATCTGCATTAGGCAAACCATAGGTATGTACACTTTTGCTTTTTAAAAAAATCTTTGTTTATTTATTTGGCACAGGGTCTCGCTACACAGCTCAGATTCATAGTGATTCTCCTGTCTCAGCCTTCCCAGTGCTGGGATTACAGGTGTGCATCACCACACCCAGTTTCGGTGGCTGGCACAGCGTGCCCATAGTTCTGGGGCCAGCACAGCATGCAGTATCGGGGATCAAACTCAGGACCTTGCACTTGCCACGGAGGCACTCAGACCACTGAGCTATCTTCCTAGCCCTGGTATGCACACTTAAGGAACACAAGGAACCCGTGTTAATCATCTTTTGAGAAAAAACAGAATTTACTTTGACCCTTGAATATCTAATCAGTATTTCAAACATAACCTGGGCAGAACTAAATTCCTGACTCCCCTCACTCCTTCTCACCCACCAGCCACCTATCAGCAACATAGTGAGCACTTTCCAACGCTACCCCATGACACCTCCCCCAGCTGAGCCCTCTCTGGCCCACACAGCTACCATCTTTTCTGGATAGCTCAGCGGACCCTTCAGAGGTCACCCTCTTTCTACTGTTGTCACTCCAGTTCTGTCTGCCATAGAAAAGCAAGATGGTTTAGGTCGAGCTGTGCCTGTTTTTAAACGGCCTCATGTCCCTTATGGAGTCAAACTTGAAGGCATCACGGAGTCCACACAGGCAGTCCCAGCGCTCAATGTCGCCCCGCAGGTGCAGCCCTCACCAGAGCGTCCTTGCCCCTGGAATGAACGAAGCTCTGTGTGGGGGGCTTAGTTTTCTAGGGCTGCCTTCACCACATGGGGTGGCTTTAAAGAACAGGCACTAAGCACCTCAAGGAGCCAGAAACCCCAACTGCAGGACCATGCTCTCTGAAAGCTATGGAAGAGCCTGCCCTGTGTGCGTGCCTCTCTTAGCCCATCCATCGTTGGGCTCCTTGGTTTATGGATGCCTCGTTCTAATCTCTGTCGCCATGTCACTAGCATCCTCCCTGGGCATCTGTGTCCTCCATAAGAACATCAATCAGTCTAGATTAGGGCTCAACCACATCTTCTTTTGACTAAGTCTTTACCCTATTTCCAATTAAATCCCATTCACAGGTTCTGGGAATTAGGGCTCCAACTTGTCTTTTCTTGCAGGGGGCACAGGTGAACTCCTAATGCCATCCTTTAGATGCCAAATTCCTATCTGTTCCATCATTTCAGCCCATTTTTTCCTCAGCACGACATTTTTCTCTCCTTCCCTGAAGATAAGGGTGGCTACCAAAATTAGAATCTTTCCACCCAGTCTCATTAAAATTGTACAGAGGAGCAAGGGAAGACCACCGTCCACTGCTCACGTGTGCAGCTCACCTAGCAGACAACGTCAGCAAGAAGAGCTGAAAACTAAGGAGCCCAAGAGGAAAGCGAGCACCGCAGCACTGTGCGACAGAAGAAAAGGGTGAAAGGGTGTCGTATATCACGCTCAAGCAGCAGAAGAGGGAGCCCGATCTACTCAGACCGCGGAGGCCCCTACCTCCACAGCAGGGTCCACAGTCGCCAGTCCAGGGAAACCCACAGAAATAGGCAAAAACAAGAGCAGAGGAGAAAATCGGAGGCAAAACATGCAAGCCTGCAGAGCTGCTTTGGGAAACAACGCAGCAATTCCTTAAAAAAGCTCACTCAGCTTTTCCTCTCCCGAGATCCAAGACAAATGAAAACTCACGTCCATATGAACACAAAGCAGAACATTCCGAGTAACATCATTTCTTAACAGGCAGAAGGTGGAAACCACCCACAGGCGGCAGCCACCGGCCGGTGAACGATCAAGCCGTGGGGGACTCACGGGATGCAGGATGTATCGAGGAGTGAAACGCTGTTTCATACCCCGTGGGCTCTGGAAACACCACGCTAAGTAAAAGAAGCCCCTTGCAGAGGCCCTTATATTTTATGACTCCATTGGTAGGAGATGTCCAGAAAAGGCAGGCCCGTGGAGATGGAAAATAAGCCGATGCTTGCCGAGAGCTCACTCTTATACTCACAAGTTCATACACATGCGTGCATTTTCACACAACTCACACCCCCACACATTTATAAACTCTTGCACAAGCTTTCTCACACGCACCCAGTTGCTGCGTATGCTCACCTGCGTGCTTACGCTGCGTCCACGGCTGCTTCCTGGGGCTGGAGTCTGGGAAGGCCCCCTGCAGAGCCCTGAGGCAGAGGTGAGGCCCCGGCACCCTGTCCCAGGACTACCACAGGAGGAAAGAACACACCCCATGGAACTCCTGGTCCTGAAGGACGCACTCAGCACGCTCCAGGCTTCGCCAGGTCGCTCCTGTCCAGTTCTGCCCTGGGCTCCGCAAGAAGCGACGGACACCGGGTACTGCCTTCTTCACCGGCTTGAGGGCCAGGAGGGGCCCAATGGTGGGTTTTCCAGCAGCTTCCTTAGAATGGGCTCAGGAGAGGAGACTGAATTACTTCCCCAAGTGCACCTTATTTGTTAATGATGCACTGATTTCAGTTACCCATGTCATTGCTGGCGCCATTACCATAAATAATGAAGCACCAGCTATACCTGGAAGTGGCTGTCAGGAGCGGCAAGGGGCCCATTCCGCCAAGTGCCTGACCTGTCAGGCATGGTGACTCTGCTTACAAATGACACTCGGGCCCATCCCAGGGCTCATTGCGTGCTTGCACCCCTGGAGTCAGAGCTCTGAAACACCAGCTGCTCCACACAGCATGGCAGCTCAGCTGTCAAGACACTGAAGTTGATTGCTTCTTGTATTTGTGATCACACGATTGACATGCAGATTGTGAGTATCTTATTTTGAAGCAATTTTAATCTAGGTTAAATGTAGCCTGTCAAATTCACCTGTGAGACAGGAGCCTCAGTGGGGTCCGGGGGCTGAGGGAAGAGGTGTGTGGGGGAGGCAGGGGACAGCAGGCCTCAGTCACTGAGAATGGAGCTTGAGCCCAAACTTCCAGGGCAAGACCTACCTAAACCCAGGAAGGTGACTTCGGGGGACGGTGCATGACAGTTTAGCCTGAAAGATCTCAGAAAGATGGCTCCAGTGTTGTTACCCAGGGGAGAGCTAGAGTCCCCAAGGTAGAGGGGGTGACTGGTCACAAAAGGATTCCTTTTGGGAGAACTCGGTATTTGTGCTCAGACAGCCCTTGAAAAGGAAACAGGCACTTGAGTTACGAGGTGCCACTCAGGAGGTCACTGGGCTGAAGTGCTCTTCCAAGACCCTGTTGTAGCTGCTGTGATGAGAAGAGCCGAGCTGTGCTATTACTTCCCAAGCAGATTCGCGGAGCCTGAGGCTTAGGCAGCCAGAGAGGTCTCTTCAAGAAAAAGAACACAAAATTGTGGTGTAATGGTGTTATGCCCTTGAGGGGCCCGTGGGAAAGGTCGAGAAGTGAGCAGTCTGTCTCCCGGGCAAGGCGAACTCTCAGCCGCTCACGGCCTTGTGCCCATAGAAGGCCAAATGGGAACCCCTGTGACACAAGAAGAAACGTGGGCAGCAGCTTCCTCTGTGATTTGTATTCCGTGGCTTTGCAAGGGCAAGCAGAAACACTGAAAGGACACTCAGGATGTGGAGGCGCATCTATTTATGCCAATGGACATTGATCGGAATCATTCCCAGAATACCAGGGCTGGATCGCTGGTGGTCTAGGACTTATATGGGGTCAGCAAGCCAGAAGTACAGAGTCTGGGTGGCTTGTCAGCTGGGGGTTGGTTTATACAATGTGTATCACTGTAACCAGCGATGCACATAGTGACTGGCTGCTGCTAGGAGACAGGAGCAACCGGATCAGGAACAGGGACTGTTACCCAGGCAACTAAGAAACCGAAGTATACTGGCTGGGAGGTGGGGGATTTTCTGTTACAGCTTCAGTTACCCAGGAACAATCTTGGACAAGGAAAAAGTAAAAATGATACAGTAAGATATTCAAAGAAAGAGAGCTCATTCACCTTTTATTACTGTGCATTATCAAAATTATCATTGAGAACTCTTTACTGTGCCCGATTTATGTTAAACATCATTATAGATTTGTGTGTAGGGAAGACAGTAAACAGTGTTCCGTACACTGCAGTTTCAGGTGGGATGAGAGTGGCAGGTGTCTTCTGTGTGCGAATGAGATGGCCAAGGGCTCGCAGGCCCTGCAAGCCTCAGCATAGGGGCTGGGCCCAGGAAGACAGGTTGGAACTGAGGGCGGGACTGGCAGCCGGACTCCTGACTCTGAGGGGAGGGAGAGGGGTAGAGTTAATCACCAACGGCCAGTGATTTGGCCACTACCTGTGCAACGAAACCTCTGTGTTGAACCCTACACAAGGGCGCTCAGGTTGGCAGGCACATCCAGGGCCTAGCACGGAGGCACTCCCATCCCAGGGATGGGAGCTTCTGGGACCCTTCCAGACCTTGCCCACAGTACTTCTGCACCTGGGCGCCTGTTTCTATGCATCCCCATACACGGGTAGTAGCAAGCAGTGTTCTCGAGTTCTGTGGGCAGCTCTAGTAAATTGGTAATTTGAGTTACATAAGGGCTGTTGGAACTCCCGGCTTTGTAGCCAGGTCAGAAAGTGTAGGTGTCCCAGGCCTTGCAGGTGCTGTGTGAAGCGGGGACATCTGTGGCCTGTGCCAGCAGAGTCTGACACCTACTTTGGGCTGTCAGTGTCCAAATCTAGTTGGATCGAAGGACACCCGCATGAGTGCTGGAGAACTGGGTGGGGTAGGGTGGAGGATTTCTCTCACACACACACACACACACACACACACACACACACACACACACACACAAGCTGAGAGAAGTGCTATACATAAAAAAGTTGTTTCAGTCATTGCTTCATGGTGAAAACATTCAAATCTTTGGATACAATGCATTATTATATTTTCTTCCTACGTGCCACAAAACGACGCAAGTCTTCCTATCTAACTGCAACAATAATTATGTGTTAATTAAGAAAAAAAATCAAGTCCAGTCTTCATTTCTCCGCAGGGTGGCTTTTATTTTCTCTGCTGTTCCAACACTTGGCTTTTCATCTGGGTTCCCTTGGGCCTCTATCAGGGAGCTAAACCTTTTAACATGCAAGTTGGCTGCAGATTTGAGCTCGCTCACTGGGCTGAGCCTCTCTGGGGTCCTCATAGGTTCGGTTTGGACCTGGTCCCAGGCAGGCTCCCAGCTTCCTCTTCCTCGAGCCCCTCCTCTGCTATGGGGCAGAATGGGCTGCAGGGACATCTGGCTACCGTGGCTTCTTGGAGCTCGAAGAAGACCACCACAGGACATCTACACTTTTTAATGTTAAGGTCTGCTTTTCGGAGGAAATCAGATTTTCAGAAGGTCGCGCCAAAGCCAGGAGATGTGGAAAATGAACATTGCAGCTAGCCAGGCAGTGGCTCAGATGCTGTTCTTTGAAGACCGCTATATTTATGCTGTGTCCCCAAAGGTGGAGTTTGAGGATGCTGGGCCTGTGAGGTTCTCAAGTTCTGTTCTGTCACTGTGTGTTCTTCCATGTGCAGAGGGCATTGCCTGCTCTTCTTTTTTTTGAGACAGAGTCTTGCTGTGAAGTTCAGGCTGGCTTTGAACTTGTGTTGACCCTCCTGCCTCACCCTCCTGGGTGCTGAGACTACTGGTGCACCCACCAAGTCAGGCATCTCCCTTTCTCTGCAGGTCAGGTAGGAGATGGCTTGCTCTTCCCCAGCACACGGAGGACGTATTCAGTGATGCAGGGCTTGTCCTTGTCCTAACCCACTCCATTTAGTACTTCTAATTCCATTTGTCTCTTTAACAGTTTCTTTGAGCCACTCACCTTTGAATCCAGGAACAGCCGGTCTGGGCCAGATACTTGTAAGAAAAGGGACTAAGACTCCCCCAAGCAACAGTGAGCCGCACTGGACAGATGATTCCCAAGTGGGAGCAACTGTCCCATGGTGGGAATCGCTGACTCTGAAGGACCCAACTGCACCCCTAGAGCAGAAGCTGTTGTCTCAGGAAGCGCACAGTGGCCCCTCAAGCCATGGAAGCTTTCCCAGAACCACCCGATATGACATCAACTGGACAACAGCCTGACAGGATTGCCTCGTGACCAGCTGTACAGAGCATCTTTGCTCCTTTTCTGTAAAATCCCAAAGCTTTAGTCAGCCCCTTCAAGACACAGCTAGAGCTGGGCATCTGCTCTTCATGCTGTGTTGCTGCTTGTCCCTGGACTGGCGTTTGATGCAGGTGCTCCAGCCTTTTCTGTTTGGACACCCAGAGCTCGGGCTTTGGCCCACAGTCCAGTAACACCAGGGCTCTGGGCAGCCTGGAAGCCCCGCGTGTCAACTCTTGGGTGCAAGTAGAGTGCTTGCTGAAGGAGATACAAGCCTGAAGGGCTGTGTGCTCTTGCAGGCTTATGGCCTGCAGACCAGAGGCCCAGCCTGACCCCACCCAGCCAGGCCCAGCGGGGCCCTGCATTTTGCTGTCTGGCTGTCCTGCATAATTTAATTAGATTTTTCTTTCTTCTAAATGTGAGACCAATTTCCTTGAGGGATTAGGAATTCCCAGGCATGGACAGGGCAGTAAAATAAAGGGCAGTTTTTCCTTTCAACACATAAATACATGAAAATTTTTGCAACCAAAAGAAGAGGAAAAAAAGAGGTGGCCCAGAAATGGGTGGGAGGCGAGGAGGCGGAGGGGTGCACGGAGGAGAGGGACCCAGAGGACCTGAGGGGCCCCACGCAGAGCCATCTCCATCCTGGGATCCCATTCTGGTTGTGGACCCTCTACTCTAGTCCTGTTCCCAGCAGCCTGGATGATCCCTTCAGCTCCTGCCCACAGGATCACTGCAACTCCACTGTTGACTCCTTCCCAGGGCAGTCCGAACCACTGTCCGCTGTCCCCAGCCTGGCCACCCAAATCCTTCTCCATGCCCTCCTCCTGCCCTGGGCACAGCAGCTGTGTTGGGTGGCTCCAATAATGCTCCAACATGGTCATGAAATTAGCAGGTTCCTGAGCGTGCCATCCCCAGGCTTGGCAGGGCGCCCCTGCTCCTGGCTGCCGCAGCCTCACAGCTGGGCCACAGAGAGGCCACAGGGCGCACGTGGACATGGCCCCAGCCTGGGCATGCTATGAGCACTGCATGCACTTTGCGATTTCACAGATTTGGGCAGATGGAGCTTGGTGGTTACACTTAACCCCCTAGAAGTGGGTTTTTAAATAGAGGTCCAGAGAATTGCTCAGTGGTCCAATTCCACATGCACAAGACCTGGAGTTGGATCCCCAGCATTGCACATTAAATAAAGCAAATACTAAGGAGCTAGGTAAAAATCAAAAGGTGTCTTTCTGAAACCAAGGAAGATCACAGAACGCACAGGGACTGTCAGTTCTCGGTGCCTGAGCACCACTGTTTATAGCCACCTCAGCTTGGGCCGTGAAGTTCTGGCCCAGTCTCCACACTTGGGAGAATCAGAGACCAGGGAGGCTTCATGCAGCAGCCAAGCGAGATTCAGGAGGCACAGGGGAGGCTGGAGGCAACAGCCTGTCTCTGCCTTGAGCTGCTCCAGGAAGAGCCCTGATGGGAGGTCTGAGAAGGAGGGGAGCAGGGGGAGAGAGGACTGCGCCCCAGTCTGTGGTACAACTGGGAGAGGGTCGAGTCTTTCAGAGGTGAGGCCAGGGGGGAGGAAGTGAAGCCACAGGGCCTCACAGGAAGGGTCTATCCTTGCAGGGGCTGTTGGGCCCAATCCCTCCCGTCTTTCCCTTTGCTTCTTGGCCCTTAGGAGGCAAGCAACATTCTCCATGATGTGCACTTTCACCGAGTGCAGCCTCACTGCAGGCCCAAAGGCAATGGAGCCAAGAGACCTGACTGAAACCTCCAGAACCAGGTGCCAAAATCAGCCATTTTTCCTTTTAAATTGTGTCTCACTTTTCTCTTGTCGGTGGGACAAAATACCCAATCCCCAAAACTAAGGAAAGGTTTGTTTAGCTCAGTTGGTGGAGGTTTCAGTCCATACGCAGTGGCTCCAAGGCAGAGGGGCACATGGCAGAGGGCAGCTGCGCATGGTGGCAGGAAAAGAGCAAAACAGCCAAGAGCAAAAAGGCAGGAGCAGTGGCGGCAGCAGAGACAGAGAGCAAGCCTCTCTCCCTTCCTTATATCATATGGAAAGCTAACAGGGAGGGCAGAGAAAGAGGAGGAGGAAGGAGGGAGGGAGAAGAGCAGAGGAGCAGGAAGAAGAGGAAGAGGAGAAGCTGGTCCTCTTGGGTCCATGGATGTCCTGGCCCAGGATCAAACCAAAGCAGCAAGACAATGGCAGGCTTTGGTCACCGCCAGCATCGTCAGTGCTGCTCTTTCGGCCACTGCAGGAATTGACTCACTGCAGAAAGACAGCCCACTGAGCCCCGCACAGGCTCCACAGAGGCGCTGCTGGGTTCGTTTTCATGTCCACAGCAATCGCCACACTTGCTCTGCCTTCTGGGAAGCCTTATTTTCGAGAACGATACTGTCCCCATGGGATATTTACTGATAATGAGCAGGTTGCTGTCCTCAGGCCCCTACAAGGCCCGGAATAGCTATACAGATGCCCCAGGAGCTCGGGCTCGATGACTAGGGTGTGCGCAAAACTGCTACGTGTGAATGCTGATGTGCACGTGGACCCCCACACTAGAGTGGAGTGCTGGGTGAATCTTGGGGCTCACAGGTTTGGAGGAGAAAGTCCCAGTAATTACCACATACTAATGGGCCCCACGAGGGGACTGAGCACTGAGACATGGGCCAAACAGGGCCCCCCAGGGTTGGCAGCGTGTCTCTTGGCTCTCGCCTGACAGCCATTAGGAAACATGCTGAGAGGTTTACTGAACACCCTCTGCAACCTCAACATTAACTGCAGTGCCCTGAGTGTCGGGGAAGGACCCTTAAGACTTCTTTTTATGCCGAGGTTTTGATGAAGCATAACAATGTGATCGGCACAAGGGGGTAATCCCACAGCAAGACTTGGGGTGGAGGGTCCTGGATTCTTCCTGGCCTCTCTGTGCATCACTTTTTCCTCCCAGGGACAGGATAAGACCCTTTTCGAACAGAGGTCTGGTGACCTCTAATCAAAAAGGTAGCACAGAATTTCTTTCCTGCCAACTCTTACACAGAAAGGCAGGGCCAAGATAAATTCTAGTCTACAACTTGCCTTGAAGAAGGCAGGAAGAGGTCAGAAAGGTTCCTGAGCCCTTCACTTAAGGATATTGTTTTCTGGACTGCAACAATTTCAAACTTTCGGAGCAGCTCTGGCTGTGAAGTAGGTAGCAAATTTGGGCTTTCTCTCCTCTCCATCCTAATTACTAGGCTCAGGAGAACAGGAGCCGTTGCCATCTGTATAGTATTCATCATCCTGCGGCAGTGGGGAAAATGAGTAATTTTAGCATAAAATGTAGAACTGCCATGAAATTTAAATTGCAGTAAGATGACAAGAATTATGTTTGCAGAAAGGCTCATCCAGGAGGCTGAAGCAGCTACAGCTTGCATCAGCCCCTGCCCAGCTGCCCGCTGACCAGTCACCCATCTCAGGTGGCTTGCACCGAGGCCACCTCTTTTTTCCATCCCCCTTTTCCCTGAACTTCATAGAAGATTAAAAAAGTGGGAAAGAATGGAGAAAGCCTCAAGGAAGTGAGAGTCACCACTCAAGAATTATCAGCTGAGCAGGTCAAAGTTGTGTCAACTTACTTTATGCGTAGGGAGGGGCAAGTTTCTCCCGCCTTCTAGAAACTGGAGCTTTTCTTTAAGGTGGCGCCAGTAACACCTTAGGTTGTTCCGGAAATGACCCACTTGGGCCTGCTGTGCAGGGTCTGGCTCAGGCCCAGGGTAATGAGTACCCGGCAGCAGGAGAAAACAGGCATTCCTATCACTGTAACAAAGCAAATAGCAAACACTGTTGCCAGGTTACCATCTGCCAATCATCCTAACAGACTTGGGCTGAGAACTTGCACTTAAGACCGACAGACATTTAGGTTCTCAGTTTCTTTGTAGAGAATGAAGACAGAGAGGGAGGCCCATGCGAGTTTCCTCAAGTGGGTGGGAACTGAGTCAGATCTTCATGTGTCAGAATGGCTCACAGCCTCTGTGCCAACAGCCAGCAAAACTAGTTTCTCACGGGGTTGCAGACCTGGCACCCCCATGGTTTAACAGGCTCTCTTACCAAGGCCAGCTGCCTCCTCTATCCGTCCCCAAACACCACCGTGGCACTGGAATAGGATTGCACAGCCCTGCACCTTGGTGCTCCAGCCTTGACAGTGGGACTATGTGGGCTCAAGCTTCCAGGTGGCAGGGAGTTGCCCTCCAGTCACCCTCTACCCTGCGGGGGCTGGCAGTGCTCCAGCCCTGGCAGGCACAGCCCACTCACAGCATGGGGAGACACTGGCACAGGTCTGAGGCTTTCCCCAAGGTGACAGTTTTCCTTTGGTCCAGGGTTGCCAGGAAATGAACTAACAGCTGACACTGCAAGCTGTGCTCAAAGGCTGAAGCACTAGGTCTATGGTACTGGCGTAGAGCCTGCAGATAGTTTTCTGAGGGGAATTTTCCTCACAACTGATCAACATTTTCTGCAGCATCACTCAGTGCTATGCCACAGGGCTCAGGGTACAATGTGCAAGGACACAAGAGCAGGCTGGGCCAGGCTTAGGGCACACTGTGGCACCCAGGTGGGGGTAGTGTGGATCACTAAGCCCTCCAAGAGCCTGAGGGACAAGGAGGCATATGGTAGTCATCTGGGCCACCAGGGGTGACAGGGGTGACTGGGCAGCAGCACAGGTGAGAGAGCCCCACACTCCCAACATGGTCATCTAGTTTTAGAGATGCTGAACACAGTCCTGGAGATTCAAGTACTCCCATCTTTAGACAAAATGGACCAGACACCTCTTCCAAATTAGAATCAAGGTGACTCAGGAGGAACTGGAGACAGAGCAGGACACTTGGGCAAGAGGAGCAAGGAGCCATCAGGGAGCAGCTCCCGGGGCAGAGAAGGTGCCTGGGCTTCAGGAACTTTCCAATTAATGGCAGCATCCCTGTCAACCTGGCCTGCCCTAGCACACCAGTCCTCCCTGGCTTTGCTTTTAACTCCTGACCCGCAGATCACAGCCTCCAATTTTCTTCTCGAGAAAATCCCCGGCGCTTCTTCCAAGAGGAGGCCTAAGAGCTGCAGGAGGTGGGTGTCTGCCTATTTCTACAGCCCAGCCTTCTGATTTATCTGCACACACCAGATATTGACACAGAAAGCCATAAAACTAGATCAAACTTCACACACTGTATGAGATACACTTTACATTGAAAGAGATGAAAAGCCAAACAGAAGACATGCCACACAGTGACTGTAAGAAAGCTTGAGTGGCTACACTAATACCAAAGCAGAAAGACCAAAAAATACTGCTAGAAATGAAAGAGGACATTTCACAACATTTCATAACTATTAAATGTGAAGTAAAAAGCAATTATAAACACATGCTCCTAGCAACAGTGTTTCAAAATACATAAAACCTGACACAACTGAAAGGAGAAACAGGCAATGCACCCACGGCTGGAGTCCTTGAGGTCGCCTTCTGAATCGGCAGGGCCACGGAGGCCCGAGCCACACCACCGGCCAGGGCACTCACGCTATGTCTCTGAGCCCACCCAACACAGAACTCCCAATCTCTTCAAGGATATGGGAGCACTATGCAGATACACCTAAGAGCTGGGCCATAAAATGTCTTCAAGAGTGAAGACACTTCAGATCACAAAAGTACGTTTTCTCATCAGAAAGGAATTAAGATCACAAGAGATTTGAGAAAACCCTGTCCAAATACATGCAAAATACATCACTTGGGAATAGCCCATAGGTTAAGAAATCACAACAAAAATTAGAATACTCTGAACTAAATGAAAATTGAACACAATATATGAAAATTTAGGCAATGAAGCTAAAGCAGTATCTCAAGGGAATTTATACTTTTAAAATATCTGCCTGAGAAAGGAGTTTCAAATCAATGACTTCCAAATCAATATACTTTCAAAATCTAGGGGAAAAAAAAAATGCATTCAAACCAGAAGAAAAATATAGAGACCCCACAATGAAAAACAGCCAATACATAAAGCCAAAATCAATTATGTTAAGTGTGTGCATCCTGTGGGTAACTTATGCTCAAATGATTTCAGAAAAAAACTGCACATTAGTAAGTGAACGCATTATTCTCCTGTATGTAAGCCCTCATCCCCAGTGGCTGTATTTAGACATAGCACCTTTAAGGAAGTAAAGGTTGAGAGAAATCCTAAAGGCGGATGGGGCCACGATCTAACAGGATTCGTGCTATGAAGCTTTAGCACTTTCTCGCTCTATTTGTGTGCTGCGTCTTGTCCTCTGCCTCTGGAAGGACACAGAGGTATTTCAAGGACTCATGTCTAGGATGCTTCCTAAAAAATCTGTGACTTTTGCACTGTCATAAATAGGGCATGTTAATGGATTTGTAATAACAGCATCTGACATATTTACTAGAATATTCTAAAACATTAAAAGCAAAAGAAAACCCCCACCTGTCTGCCAGGAGCAGTACACTACTGAGAAAGTTTCGCCCTCCTCCCTGGACCTGTCAAGAAACCAACGAGCCCCAGGGGCTGCTGTAACCATTACACATGTTCTCCTTTAAGTAAGTCTGCTAAGAAATTCAGTATGTCCTTAAACCATTTTGTTTGAAATGTTTCTGAAACTCCACAGCTTCTCAGAAAAGTGTGACTCTGCCTGGTGGCTATGCCCCTTGCCCATCCCACCTGACGCCTCATCCTCAGACTATCCTCCTTATGAGTCACTGAAGACAAGATGTCTTGGGAAACCCCGTATCTTAGAGATTCTCTCTAGGCATCCCAGCACTGGGGTTCCACTGAAGGAATCCCACTGTCTCCTCTCTATGTCCATTTCTGCCACACCAGTTCCTAAGTACTGAGGGGCCATTAGTATGAACAACAGGCTCCCCACCTGCACACCAAACACCGTAAACATACTTGCCACGTGACTTTTTCGTATTGTCTTTCTGCTTTAAGTGGTTAAAAAGGATTTATATCTGTATGTTTTCAAATCCACTTAAGACTTACCTTCTACACCCCAGGTCTCCCCCAAGACTGTGAAAACCAAGCCTAGCACAAACATCAGAAAATCAGGATCAAGTATCAAATACCAGAAAGCCTCTGCACCCAATTCCACATGACTCAAGTGCAAAGGGCAGAGTGTGTGTGTATGTGGGTCCTCGAGGTCCCACTAAGTACTTTCTCAGGCATGTCAGAATGTACACATCTTCCCTGGGGCACTGTTCCAGCAGGCAAAAGGCTGGGTTTAACAAAAATGAATTCTTGTGCTTTACGGCATGTAGCTTCCTCACCTACCGGGAACAGCTTGCTGAGGACAGCCCGTCCAGCAGAGAGCCTGAACACAGTTGAAGTAGTACCAACTTTAGTTTTGAAATTAAAATTCAAGTCTTTGTTTTTGTTCTTTTGCACAACTGGGGATTGAACTCAGACCCTTTATGCTTGCCAGGGAAGCACTTATTCTACTGAGCCATGTTCCCGGCCTTAGAAATTCAAGTTTATTACATACCTTCTTTGTGAATCCCCAAGAAACTAGCATTTTTATACCTTAATAGTTCCTTTGCTACCAGCTGGTTTGAAATGAAAGCAAGCTAGGGAGAAAATAAACAAGTTAAAATGCAGACATGGTAGTACATACCTGTAATTCCAATGCTTGGGGAGCTGAAGTAGGTTTGAGAATTCATGGCTACCATGGTCTGTGTTTACAGTAAGGGCATGAGTAACAGAACAGCCCGGCAATGGCAAACTTTTTAGAGGTTCCAATGATACATATAGCCCGCTGAGGCACATGTGTCACAGTGGAGCAGACTAAATGAAAACAATATGCCTTGTGCTGTATGTAAGATGAACTCAAAATGGATCACTCAAACATACATGTAAAACCTAAAAAAAGTCCTAAAAGAAAACTTGAGAAAGTATTTGTGCCACAAGTTAGAAAACATTTTCTTAGCTAAGATACCAAAGAATCAATGAAACGATAAACTGAAAAAGTGGACTTCATCAAGATGAACAACTCCTACTCTTTGAAAGACACTATTAAGAAAATGAACAGACTGAAAAAACGTTCAGAAATGATGTATTAGTCAAATGAATCTATGCCGGCATGTAAGAAGTGCTCAAACAGCCCAATGTTTAACGATAGAACACATCTTAACACTTGATCAGAAGAGGTATCCATGACAAACCCCAGGAGTTATTAGAGACACAATCCCAAACCACACAGAGCTAGCCTACCAGCACAGCCTCGATGCCAGCAGCTGCGAGTGCACCAAGGAGCAGTGGGACCCGCACAGACCGCTTGTGGGAACGTGAAAGTGTGCAGCACTCTGGAGGACAGCCAGCAGTTTCTTCTCTGGTTTAACTGCTGAATGAGATGACCAAAAAGACCCTGAATACTCAAGTGATAAAACAGACCGCCAACTCCTGTGCTGCCGTACATGTCTCAACGATATCACCACGGAAGAAGCCAACATCCAAGGCTACCTGGTGTATGACCTCAGTTAGCTGACAAAGGCGACTGCAGGGACAGAAACAGAGCACCAACTCCCACGACCTGGAAAAAGAGACTGATGTCGCAAGGAGGATCCAAGGAACTGAGGGGGTCTAGGGTGAGAGGGCGTGTGAGGAAACTGCTCTGAATATTAGTGGTGGCAAGGGCGATAACAGTATATGTGGGGACCAGGGAGAAGGCTCAGTGGAATAAGTGCTTCCCTGGCAAGTGCAAGGACCTGAGTTCAATCCCCGGTTCCACAAAAAACCAAAACAAAACAATACAAAAAAAAGATGTGTTGGTTTTTATGCTTACAAAAATTCAAAGAAATTTAAAAAGGGTAACTTACAATATGTAAATTATACTTTAATAAAAAAAACACAAAATACACAAAGATGAACTAAATCCACAAAGATGTTCACTACGCAAAATGTGTGGGGGTTAAACATGGCAGCCGCCATGGAGTTATAAACCATTTCTTTCCCAAATGTAGTGGCACTCTGGGCAACACCACCATGCAGGAACTGGTCCTCATGAAACATGCACGTGAGAAAGCAGTCTACAACCCGCCGCTTCCTTCCTAACTCCGTGCTCCAAGCTGGAGCCCCCAAGTGGTCTCGTCCATCCCCCAGCACCCAGCTGCAGGAAAAGCTGCATGCACAGCCCATGACATGGGGAGGCAGCAGCGGGTGTCTCGGGCCCAGGGTGGAGGGTGGGGTTCTAACACAGGACTACACACCTGCATGGAACTAGCAACAGTGGGCAAAGAAACCAAACCAGTAATTTATTTTAAAAAGTTTTATTCTGTAGATTTAGAAATATGAGATTTTTAATAACTGCAAAAGAAATTCAGTCACACCTAATGATTAACAGAATGTAGTGGTGTATTATCTAAACAGAAATTGTGCTGATGTGCCATAATAAATTGTCTATTAGTAAAAAAATACACTTTAGGGCACAGCATTGTATTTCAAATTACATTAGGGATACTTTGCAAGAATTTAATCAAACTAGAGAATTCTGAGTAACTGCATTTTTTAAATGCAGCACTTAAAAATGTAACAACTCTGTGCATTCTTTTTCTTTAAAAAAATGACCTTGTGTGTCATAGAAATGCTGCTTTATTGCTGCAGAGGTCAAAGTTCAAGGCTCAAGAGGTACAGGAGAGAATACAAAGGTAGCCTTTAGAAACTTGGTTTTGTTTATGTATAAAAACGGTAAAGTTTATAAAAGTTAATTTACAAACCAAGAACAAAAATGGTATGCACGCAATTATTTACAAGCAACCTTAAAACATTGAAGTTTTCAAATGCATAGCCAAAAAGAACAGAAAACCACCACTGCCTCTTGTCAGAAATTTAAGAAAGGAATGAAAGAAAGAAAGAAAAAGAAAAGAAGGAAAAGAAATCCATACATTACACTATTATTTTCTCCTGGGTGATTTCACATTTCTGAAACCACCACATCCACAATCTACTCAATCTTTTTTCATGATACATTATCTGATGTACACACACACCATAGAAGCTTAGTAGTAGCGCACAGCGAGAATGAGCTAAGAATTAAAAATACAGGGATAAGGCATTCCTGCTGGTCAGTAGGTCTGTGGTGATACGGTTAATTTATAGGTCCAAAGAAGCCATGGAACCAGCTTCACATGCTTTGGTGTCCTTCCCTACGAAGAACGTGTTTTCATCTACAATGAGCAACTGTCTTCATTCGACCTACACCCTCCCCAGAGTCGTTAAGTTCCCTCCTGTACATATCTGTTAAATCCATTATACTGGTTATATAATCCAGGTGCATTTTTTTAAAAATGTGTGCATATTACCTCATGCAAAATAAAAGAGAATAAAATAAAATAAAATAAAGTGTGTATGCTAGGTCAGGGACATTATAAAGTTTGAAACAGTGTATTTTGGAAAGAACAGAACTCAAATGCATCCCCATTTACTGGCTGGTCTTTTAACGGAAATCAGTATGTGAAGTTAAGCAGTCACCATAAAAAGTACAAAAATCATTACAAAGCAAAGTATCTTTGAACTTCTAGCCAACACCCATAGGTCGTCAATCACCAACGCGCAGTTCGCAGCATGTTTTCTACCGTGGGTCACAGGCATGCTCACTGATCTTCATCAGTGCCAACGAAGGCTTAATACTAACACACTGCAGTAGCGATTCTAAGAGAAGTGTAATACTTGACAGAGTGGTTCCATTTAGATTCAGCAAGTTCAATCCAGCTTCACATTATTTAATCAAGTTCCTATATTTTAAAGTTAAAAGTGGTCAATCAGCACAGAAACACAGTTTGCTCCAACAAGGTAATTTGGATCTCCAGGAAGACACTTGTTTTGCCAGGTTTTAGGATCACCTAGGAGAAAAAAGAAGTTGACGTCATTTCCAGTTAGCTAAACTGTTACTCTCAATGCCTCACAATTATAGGTAAAATATGAATACATCTATTCAGATAGTAACTTTCTTCTATTTCTTCAACATATTAAGCCATTTTAAATGTGTTCTTACATTACTAGGTTCTCTGGGCTTTTCCAAACACTGTGATTTAGGGCAATCATATGTCTTTGACAGTCCTAGTCTACCCCTCGTTCTATAATTATGATGAACATCTTTCTTTCACATTCAAAAGTTTCTACAATAATTATGTGATCACCTTAGGAGCTAAATGTGAGAGCAAATGTGTCATATTCAACTAATGAGACCTCAAAACTTCTGCAGAATCTAGTTCCTGAAGACCCTCCTCTTCCTTACCAAATCTAATCCAACCCAACCCAACCCAAGACTGAACACCAGAATGCTGACCCGACTCTGGAGCAACAAAATCACTCACAGCGCTTCCTACACTCAAAGACTGTGTAGGGCTAAGGCAGGTCTTGGGCATTTGAGTTTTTAACAAAACTGGTGTGTCAAGATTTGTAGCTAGCATTAAGAACTCTTTGCAGTAAGTTCTGAATGTGAAGAAAAATTGGAACAACTGTTAAGTGTGTGCGGTATCCAAGTAAGTTGAGAATCAAAACTAGAGATTTACTTCCTAATAGCAACAGCTCTCAACAGGGCTGATTCTGTGCCCATGGGACAATGTCTGGAGACAGTTTTACCTGTCACAACTGGCTTCTAGAGGTACTGGACAGAGAAGTGCCTAAACATCCCACAATGTACCGTACAATCCCTACAGCAAAAGGTTATTTGGCCAAAATGTCAACAACACCAGCTATGTGCATATCACCCAAGCATATTGGCAGTTAATAATACATTTTGATGGGATCCGTGATTTTTAAAAAGAGTGATATAATTTCACAGATACAGACAGGCTCACATATTGCTATGGAGAATAAAGTGTTCAATCAATGAGATAGTATTACGACAACTTTGGATGTAAATGAAAACCATTTCATTTTTTTAAAGTTCTGTTTTTCCCCCAGATACTAGCTTTTGTTAAGTCAGTGGTTCTTGAGCTCTACACTAATAATCTGAACAAACTTTTAATAGTAGCAATTCACCTGAAGTTATGCAGGATTACATAAAAGTACTTATTTTCTGGGTATGTTCCAATTTATAGAAAAAGTATGTCACTTGAGTACAACTCCTCTATCACAAAAACACTAGAAATAACGAACGTGGGAATCAAATATAATTCCTGCAAGTATCTGGAAGATCACTTGTAAAGCAAGTAACTACAGTAGGCAGTTATTTTTCTAGAACATGAGGTATATGCACACCCCTCAACACAAACACAAAATGCTCTTCTTTTGGGTAACATCTACATCTACCATAATTTTTATCCCGTAGCCTCTATAACCACACAAACTGAAACTGAGTTCTTGTCAAAACTTAATGTTTAAACTCTTATTTTTCTGTATTACATTCCTTTAAAGTGATCTATACCAATAGTAAAAATAGTTCCAATCTGTAGCTGACTTAAATCACTCAAGAAGTGAGAAATGTGAAAATATAATGGAAGCTTTGAAATTATGATTTTAAGAGAAAAATGCCATTAAAAAAACCCCACACAACAGAGGACTGCTAAGCATTTCACACTGAGAAATCACAACCGAGTGTGCTCACAGCAGGCCATCTCTCGAGTCCCTCCAGCACACGTGCTCTACACTTGAATGGAGAAGAGTAAGCAAAACTGAAATATTACATAAAAGAACACAATCATTTCAATAGTAAGATAAAAATATATCTATGTGTAAGACAGTAACAAATTTGTGACATCGTGAAAATTTTGACAGACAAAACAATTTTTATCCATTTTTGGCCAAATCATTTTTTTTTAAAGGCAGGAACTTCACCACCCTTCCATTTTTGTTTATGATATATGTATCAACGAAGAAACGTGAAAACACCGGGGATGCCCACACGGCCATAAGAACAGAGGCACAGGTCTGCTGAAGCAGCACAGGCAGCACACCAGGCAAGGCATCAATCAATGACAGGACCCAGAGCCCCAGAGGACAGAGTGAAGACAGCGTACCCGACGAGGAGTCGGATGATTTTAGAGCAAAAGACCAACCGTCAGGAGTCATGGACGCACAGTGTGGCAAGCGCAGCTCCACAGGCTTCAGGAACTTGAGACCATGGGGCCCACACATCACCAGGGGACTCAGCAGAGTTTCACCTGGAATCAGAGAAGGGAATGAAAGGGCGTGAGATGGCAGCCCTCCTTCTGGACACAAACCTCTCCTCACCCTCTCCTACTTCAGACATCAGCTCTCTACTGCAGTACACGTACAATGGAAACCACAAATATCACTTAAATTTTCTGGCAGCCATGCCAGAAAAGAAAAAGTTGCCATCAATTTTTATATTCCATCTGTGAAAAAAATGATTTCAACATGTAAACACAACAAAACCTATAAAAATCAGTATTTCACATTTTGAGCACCTTTCAATTCATAATAACCGCACAGTAGCTACTATATTCAATCATACCAGAACTACAGCGTAAAATATTCAAATATACTTTTTACAAATGTTACTTATATCTTTTATGTAAAACTGTTTGCTACAGCCTTGGTCAAAGGAATTTAAACAGGACTAACAAAGTTAGTCCTACTAGATTTTAAGACAAGATGACCTAAAAATAGAGAACTGGGGGTGTTAGTAGTCTAGCAAAACATCAAAGAATGAGATTAAGTAATGTATTTATGAAAGCAAAGCACTACTAAACAGTGCCCCCCAAAAAGTCCTGTACCACCCTGACAGATCCAGGAAGACTGAAAGTAAGAGTGTTCTTAGCTCCTCCAGAAGTACAGAAACTTACTGTGGTGTCCTCTGGACTACGTCACTTACTCTGCAGGGAGTTTATCATTACTAGTTTGCAGGATGCTGAGACAGCTCATGCCCCAAGAAGCTAACCTTCTGTAGTCAGGCAGCCTTGGCAGGGAGGGGTTGGGGTAGGGTCCTAACCCATGTCAAAAAAGATGTAGAGGCTGACTGACTCCAAGAGAAATCTGGTTACATGAGCCAAGACTGCCTGGTAGTCATGGGGGGATGCTCAATGACCTGCTACTTTGTTACTTGCTGTCACTCTTGATTTCACACTGAAAAGCAATGCATGTCATGTAGAAGGTCTCACTGCATGCCACCTACATGTCTATGCCACCACTCAAGAGTTCTTATGGGAGATCCTTCCCAATGGAATAATGACAATTTCAATCATACAGAGAGCCAGCCCACTGCAGTATGTATCAGAAGTTTGCCACCACTGGCCTACAGGAAAGGTAGAAGAGCAGCTACTCTTTGACTGGCCACTTTAAACTCTGAAGTGTACAAAGGACAACCCTTAAGTTACTTAAGCTGAGCAAAAAAATAAACACATTTACCTTTCTCTTTATCCAAAGGTGGGAGGATACTGTTGTCTCG
Organism: Octodon degus; assembly: GCF_000260255.1. Taxonomy (NCBI): domain Eukaryota; kingdom Metazoa; phylum Chordata; class Mammalia; order Rodentia; family Octodontidae; genus Octodon; species Octodon degus. The sequence continues at coordinate 3,471,402 of NW_004524578.1, forward strand.
ACAGACTTTGAAATAGATTTCCTGCTCAATTCCTTCAGGAATGGCTCCTTGGGGGATAATGATACTAACACCAGTTTCTATAGAACTCAATACCCCACCATTGCTGTTAAATATGCCCCGGGCTGTGGCCACCACAGTATGACCATCTTCATCTTCATCTTCTTCCACAGCTGAAGGACTGAGAGTTCAGAAATAGCTGGTGAGTAAACTCATACAGCTTCTTTTATTGCTATTGTAGTAAGCACATGCATTTATTTCTTCATACAATCAAGTTATTTTAACTTTTAATGAAAGATTTTATCACAGGTATCACTGAGGGCATATTACTCCCAGAAAAATCAACTACATTACTGAAAACAACTAGGCAACTCATCATTACTGCTGATTTTGTAGTTGGATGTATAAAACCTGGTACCTTGCTCATACACCTATTATGCGTTTTAAGAAGCATGTTTTAAAATCATTGAACCTAGTACTTTAAAACTCATGTTCATAATTTCATTGGTGGGATTTTTTTCTTTTTAGTGATCCATAAATCAATGGTGCATCTCACAACTAAAGGCATCTTAAGCTTCAGGAGTACAGTTTCAACCCAAGACTTACAGATGAACGGAAAAATGGTCCAACAACATAAAAGTATATGAAGAGGAGCTGAAATTCATTCCAGCATGGCTGTGTGTTACCGACAGTTTCCTATGACACAGCCCCAAGAAGGAAGCTCCTCACCTGAGGCAGTACCCCGACCCTCGCCTCCCAGCAACAGCCCTGACAGACTGACAGAACCATCCTTCCTCTTGGGAAGCAGGGGGCCTGCCCATTAGCTCAGGTGTCTACGTACCTACTGCAACAAAGCAGTGAGGCTCAGGATGCTGTGGTTCGATCCCCAGATGGTCAAGCCAAACAGACCTGAGCTGAGGCCACCAATATCAAACAAAACATCCTTCTCTTGGGAAGCAGACTAGAGGTGGCCCTCCTGGCCATGGGTTCTACCTGCCAGTGCTTCCATGTCACAGCTGGCATGAAATGTAACTGTACTGACGCGACTGTGGGGCTGAGGACTCAGGCGGGGCTGAACAACCATTACACAGTAAGAAAAAGGGATCTCATCAGACGGGCTCGCTTTGTCTCGTTTGCTGAACTACCTTACTGTTTTTTAAAGGTCCCTCTGAAGTCATTACATTTCTATTTCTTGTCAGCATCCCCATTGGAAAAAGAGTCCATAAGGAAGAGAGACACACTTCTATTTCGGAGATACTCACTTTCCTAGAGGCCAGACAATCAGCAGCTGGACCAAGGGCACTGCATCCTAGCTGCGCTGTGACCCTGGGGAATCACTCCATTACCTAGGCTTTTGGTAGCTCCGGGACAATGCTAATACTCATGGATCCTTACCTTATTACTAACTCACTAATTTTAATATCCTGCACCTCCTGCAGATCTTTTTACAACCAAGTATATCCAACCCACAGCCCTTGAGCCGCCTGCTACCCTGACAGCTAAGCAATGCTGCCTCACAGTTTGTAAACTTTTAGCATCGCAATTTGTAGCAGTATTTGTCCTGACTCAGTTGTGCAGTGCTCTAGCTAGGCTGAACTGGCGGCCATGGAACCCTGGAGGACAGGGCGCAGGGCAGCATCACCCACGCACACTGAGCTGAGGAGCAACCTCCATGTACCAGTCATCACACACGCACGGCAGCTCGGCGAGCAAATGCAGCAACCACTGGGCACGGTGCTCCAAGCCAGCTACTCGTGCGTGCCCGTGAAGGCAGTCACTGGTATTAAATCACGTAAGTTTTCTCATTAAGCCACTAAATTTAGGTTATTTTATTAAATAATTTAATAAATTAAAATATGAAAAGCAAAGTTATATGTTAACTATAGCATATATTTTATATATGACCAAAATAATTTTTTTTCTTTCACTCAGAAAGGCCACGGAGCTGGATACCTGTGCCGTGCACAACAGCATTTGCTGCAATTACTTTTTTAAAGGCACAGTGAAGAAGTCCCGAGTCACGTGATTCACATCATCCCAAGTGCAGCGCTAATGAAGCACCTTACCTTACGGGAACAGCTTTAGGCACTGCGCTGACACTATTTACTTGATACTTAGGTTTGTCTGCATGGATGGAGAAAGTTTCAACCCCACTGTCAAACTCAGGGGGTTGTGCTGAACTGTGTGCTTTCATAAGAGTTTTTGGAGAAGTGGGGGTTTTTGAGGACAAGTCAGGCTTATTATGTACAGTTTCACTTGGCAGAAGATTGTGATTGAATTTTGGACTTTCAAACTTGCGTTCAAACGGTCGAGCAGAACTTGTATATGGTTTTGGTGTGAACCGGTTGTATACTGGAGCGATGGCTTTCTGAGGCTGTTCAGCTCCTACTGGGGCTTTATCTGGGAAGCTTTTCTGGGGATAGAAAGTAGTCTGAGCAGTGTCTTCTCGGTTTGGTGGTCTGAAAGTTGCTGGCTTACTCTGAGATGTAGGTGGGTCTGGTTTTGACACTAAAGAATTCTGAAAATCCAACGAGACTGAATTACCTGAAACACAAACAGAGGCATTTCTAAAACTTCTTGAAAGAAGTCGAAACAGCCCCATGATATCCCTTCTGGTTTAACTTGTCCTAGTTTGGTGGCATGGAACCCTGGGATGGCTCTTGAGCCTTTGGGACTGGTTATGATGCTAAGGGACGTAGGTGGTAGTGTGAGTACACTCTGCTGCCTCCAATTCAGGTCAGGCTGTGGGGGTCCCAGCCTCCAGAGACTGGTATCTACATAACTCTTCTCCAATACCTATCCCAAATTAGAAACGAAAGGAAAGATTTGGCCATATTAAAAATTTCAGTGTGGATTAAAAAAAAAATTCAGTATTGAAAATTCACAATAATAAATTTTTAAAAAGCTGCACAATAATAAATTTTTAAAAAGCTGTAAAATGGATTTACAAAATGTATGACTGATAAAGGATTAGTGCCTTAAACCTATGAAAAGCACCTTTAGGAAAGGAACCAAACTTTAAAAATGAGCAAATACTAGAGTGCTTAGTTACTCTACTGTAAAGACATCTCATTATTAGTCAGGAAAATATAAACAAAACAGCATTATTATACCAACAAAAATAGCAAAATTGAGACATTTGATAAGGCCAAGTCTTAGAAAAGATATGAATAGGAATATTACACATTGCGGAGGCAGTAGAAAACAGTAATGTGAATTCTATAAAATTAAGGGAAAAATAAAACCAATCTTTACAAACTGAAAAAACAGAGAAAGTGGAAACATGTCATACATTTCTTTTATTAACTAGCAAAACCTTGATAGCAAAATCAGATAAAAGACTATTACAAGAAAATTACTATACTAAATTCTTCGTGAACATAACATAAGTCATTACATTAAGGGAAATAAGAGACAAACATGATCCTAATACAAGCAAAGCAATCTGTCACAAGGCTCTCAGTGCACTATCAACAGCAAGAACTTCCTGAACATGCTAAAACAGCACGTACAACCCACACCTGTCATAAAGGTCAAAAATTCAATCCTTTCTCCTCAACATGGAGAACCATCAAAAGATGTGCACGTTTACCACTTCTCTTCAGCATTTCACTGGACGCCCTGGCAGATACAATAAAGCAAGGAAAAAACACAAACAGGCCCAAACATGGAAAAATAAGCATTAAAACTGTCTTCATCTGTACATGTGAGAGTGTGTGGAGAAAACCTTAAGGAAAGCAGTATAAACGCAGAACAACGACTTGTGTTTTTGAAGACAGAGCCTGGAATTTGACTCCTGTGTCAAGCATATGTGAGATCTGTCCACAGGAGAATGGACGAACTGTGTTACACTCTTTGGGTAATATATTACATGGTTACTCAAGTTAATAAAAGTGGATGTTGGGGCCGGGGAGGTAGCTCAGTAGAATAAGCACTTGCCTGGCAGGCGCAGGGTCCCGAGTTCAATCTCCAGTACCGCCAAAAACAACAACAACAAAAAGATAAAAAAATAAAAGTGGACGGTATCTACTTTGTTTGAATTCCTTCACAGCAGGTGCTACGCAACACAGTGAATGCTAAAACTTCACGGCCTTCCTTGGTCCATGTGTGAAAACGAACTATAGTGTTTACAATCCACTATTTAAGTATTTAAATTAGATATACTTATAATTAAATATTACTTGCCTAGGATTTGGTGACTGACATAAAATTAAGTTATCCTAAAAATGACTAAACTCATTTAGCGAAAAGGCTTGTCCAGTATACTGGTCACAGTCATGAAAAGAGGAGACACACTTTCAACAAAATTACTAGTTTTCACTTGTAGCCTAAAGATTTCAAGCATGTAGCTTTTACACAGAAACCAATTAAAGCTTCAACATTCCATGAGCTGAAATCCGCAACACTATCGTAACACGGAGACACCACCGACCTCTGAAATGCCTACCTTCCCCATGGGCTCCTTTGGCGTGCACGTGGACAGAAGAGCTGGCGACCGGCTGAGCCACCTGGGTATACTGTGAGGGCAACGGAGGAGGGGGAGGCGTGGCCTGGGCTGGGTCATAGCGTTTTTCACCAAATGATCTGTCACCAGCATCAGCTTCAGGTTTTCCCCTATTTAAAATATGGAAAAAATACCAACACTTGTAAATAAACTCATTTACAAAACAAATTCTCATTCCTTCAAGAATTTCTACATTTAAAACAAAATTCAGACATTTCACAATTTTGACTAAGCTACTCTACCAAAAATGTACAAACAAATTCAACCATTCATCAGCACAAATAATGTCAAGACAGTACAGATACTTTAAGAATATTAGTAAAACATCCAGAAGATAGCAACCAAAAGGCAGATTAAACTAGGTATACTTTAAAACTGTAGTATTTACAAAAAACAGTGATGTGTGGTAGGTCTGAGGAAGTCTTGTAAACACTGTGCTCTGTAACACGTACGCTGGCACAAGTCTTTCTCACACCCACTTCTGATTTTGTGTCTGAGGTACAACAAGCCGAGGTGCCTGGCAGCCTTAGCATACGCATTAAAAATGGCATCATAGACCAGAGGATGGGAACGTTTTCAGAAAAGGGCCAGATTGAGCATATGTTTTTGGCTTTTTAGGTCATATAATCTCTGCACAGCTATTCAACTTTTACCTTTAAAAAGCCACAGACAGTAAGTCAATGAAAGGCCATAGGTGTGTTAGAGTGACATTAAAAAACTAGGATCTTTTACTTTAAAATCTGTCCTTGATTTACTAGATCTTTTTTGTTGTTGTTTTGTTTAGTGACTGCTAGAGTAGCAGATATTCTGTTTCCCACAAGGCTTGTTTAAGTCAAATTATGCCATGTATCCTTATTTGTTCAAATTGCCAATTGTTAATATTTAACACACACAACTCAAACAAAAGAAATCTTCTAAATAAACCTGCAATTGCAACATCGTCATCTAAACCTTACTGCAGAGTGCCAAAGCTCCACTGGCTTTATGTGCACAGTCAGTACCATATGTACTTGGAATGTACTTTTATTTTCATAGAACACTTTGGTTTAAGTCTAGTCTTATGATTAGTTGTTTTTTTTTTTTTTTTTTTTAAATCTTTTCTTCATTTATTTAGTACAAGGTCTCGCTACACAGCTCGGACTTGTAATATCCTCCTGTCTCAACCGCCCCAGACTGGGTGGGATTACAGGTGTGTGCCACCATGCCTAGTTTTGGTCGCCGGTGGGGTCGGCATGGCATGTGGGATCAGGGATCGAATCCCAGTCCTTGCACTTGCCAGACAGGCACTTAGACCACTGAGCTATCTCCCTGGCTCTATGGTTAGCTTTACAACTATGCTGTTCCTTGCTCACATTCGTTTACACTAAGCATTTGAGGATGATGTTAAGATTCCTAAGTGCACATAATGCCAATGACACAGTGAGGGACACCTCAAGTAACAGCCTCACATTAATGCCAATCTTACCACTTGATGTTCCTTTTCAAGTAGTCATAGCTAGTGTAAGAGCCAAGAAATCTAGGTGATGGCAAAGCAAGCGCAATAAAAAAATGAAAGAAAATGGTCAATCTAACTAAGTAAATCTACAGCAAATGGAACTCAAATGTCACTTTAAAACATAAACCAACATCCACCATGTCAGCATAATTTGCTTCATTAAAAACAAACAAAAAACATCGCTAATTCTGTTATCCAAGGAGATTACCAACATATGAAAACGGAGTCCCTGAGTACACCCTCCCCGCCTGCCCACCCTCCGCATTATTTACTTGTGGTCAATGAGGAGCAATGTGTTTGGGATTTGCTCTTCAACCTTTGTCCTTCTCTGCTGCAGCTACTAATGGTGAAAGAAACGAAGCCGAAAGGCTCTGCTCAGAGACAGAGCACTTGCCCAGCATGCTCCAGACCCCAGGTTTGATCCCCAGCATCAAAAATTCAAAAAACAGCACAAAAGGAACCAATCAAGGAGCAGTAACTAGAGACAATGAGGGTTTTTTTTTTTTTTTTTTTCTTTTTGAGACAAGGTCTTAACATGTCAAGTTCAAAAGGGCCTCAAACTCATGGTGATCCTCCTGCTTAGCCTCTTGGCTGCTGGCATTACAGGGATGCACCACCATACCCACGAGAGCAGGTTCTGAGTAAGAGTGAAATGTTCCAATAAAAGAAAAAAAGCTCAGTGAAAGACATTCTCAAAAACAGAAACGGTGATTCAACAAGACAGCTACCGATCCCTCAGGGTAATGAAGAATCAGCAAACGGAAACATGTGTATCTCTGCACTACACCTGCACTTAATGCATGCGTCTTCCTAGCAACCCCTCACCCAGGTGCAGGGAAGGCCCGCAGTGAGCGGGGCTTCACTTGAAACGCTGCCACGCTTGACTCTCACAGCCCACAAAACCACCAGTCATTTATCTTTTTTTGTTGTTTTGAGACTAGTCTCTGCTATGCACCCCAGGCTGGACCTGAACTCACAGCAATCCGCCTGCCTCAGCTCCTGAGTGCTGGGATTATGGATGTATGCCACCACATGCAGTCGCAGTCCTGCCACTAGTCTCATAAACTTAGTTTAAAAAGCAAAAGTGATGCTGTTTCTTTCAAATACAATGTATCATTATGAAAACTACAATCAATAACACTGGCTCCTCCCAAAGCCGTGCTCACCAACAGGAGGGTGCTATCTACGTGTGACCTGTGTTGAGTTACACTTACTCAGGAAGTAGGAGCCCCTACTGTACGCTAAGTTGTGTTCTAGACCCTGGCAAAGAGTCATCTATCCTAAGCTATTAGGTCTTCTTTCTACAGAGACAGAGTAACACAAAATCAAAACACCTTTGATTTGATTTCTTTAGATCTCATTGTACTCCTTTAAAGTTGCATACTATTTATCAAGTATGTAAAAGGATAAAGTATCTCTTTAACCTACACTGTGGGCCCGCTTTTAATATATTTAATGTGTACATAACAGTGTACATAAAAATGATTACCACAGGATATACCCATCTAGCTTACCAAAGGAACTCAGGCGAGGCCTAACCTTCTGACCTGGATGCTAAGGGCATCTGTCCAGCCTTGCAATAGGACAGTACGAGATGTAAGACACCAGCTGTACCTCGCAGCATCTCTGCTGTAGCACTCAAAGTCTGCATTTGTATGTTTCAAACTGCATTTTTCTGCAGATAAGAGCATTTAAATAGATAATAGTGGAAAAATGTTTTAAGTCTTCACTTCAAACGATGTCTCACACACAAAAAGCAGGTAATTAAAATCAAGTTCCTAATATTACAAACAACAAATGATAGGTTCAGAGAAACAAAGCATCTAAATTAAATGAAAATCTATGTGCTTTTAATCTTAAACACAAAACTGGCGTGTGATGACTTCTGGTGTGTCACCTTGGCTAGGATGAACCGGATCTCAGATCTTTGAACACTCACTTAGGTGCTGCCACAAGGGGGTTTCTCAGCTACAGTGCCCCCCTCTACTGGTGTTAGGCTGACCAGAAGTGAGACAATGTGGGTGAGCCTCACCTCATTAGGCAAAGACCCTTCCGAAGCATGGAGAAATCTCCCATAGATTTCTTTGCCCAGGTTTCACTCGCTCACACGGCTCTTGTGCTTGTACACGTAAACTCCCTGCAACATACTCACTTCTACTTTCGGTCATCTGGGTTTTGCCTTATGGAAGTATGCACTTGCTGGTGTCTGCATGAGTTCATACCCAACTCTTAGGACTAAACTCTATGAGCCAGGGCTTAACCAGAGAAAAGAACCAACAGAAGACACAACACAAGAAAACACAATAAGAAAGTCAAGAGAATGGAGTGGCACAGACAGGGAAAACAAAGCCAAGAGTCAAAAAATGAGTACAGCCCTAATTCTTCTGTGCCACTGCACCTGGCCTTGGTTTTCTCATGTATAAAACTGGAGCAAAAATCTCTGAAGCCCCTTCAAGTTACACTGATAACACAATTCTTGCTTTAGAAACCCCACTCTTACTTTTGTGTTCAAAAGACAAAAACAGACAATACAGAAAAGAATATCGTTAAATGTATGTATAAAAGTGGGGATCCTTTTAGAATTCACATTCAATTCCAGATCTTGGTTTACTCTTCCATCATAACCATTTATTTGTGCATATTTTCTAACACAAAAACCTTTACAGGTTAAGAACAAAAATCAAATACACACCCAGCACTAAAAAATATGGAGCCACTACAGTCTAAAGAATTCATGGATTATATGTAACTGTTTCCCTTAAAAATGCACTGAACTTCATGTGACTGATTCCACTTCTGCAACAGAGCCTTCATATTTAAAAAGCAGGCCTTAAGATGAAATAACTTACTTTGCAGAATAACTAGAAAAATTTGGTTGACTCTGAGAATGAACTGGTTTGGCAGGCTCTGAGAGGTGCCCGGCAGGAATGTGTGCGGGAGGCTTGTTCTCAAGACTTCTTCTGTCAAAGTATGAGAGCTGTTTTCGGTAATACTCTTCATCTTCCTCTGGATCGTAATGATTTGAACGAACGATATCTTCAGGTGGCTTTGGCTGAGGCTTTTGAGGTTCAGGGATTCTAACAGGCAATGAGTAACAAACGGAACAATTCTCACATGTTAGCTTTACAAAGAAAACAAAATATAAATCTTATCTTGGCCTTTACATAGACTGCTGCAATTGTTTGGATCTAACTGAGCAGTTAAACAGGCAAAGTGAGTATTTCAAGTCGCACAGCCTCAGGGAGTTTACTCAAAGGCAGCCTCCTCCGGCTCACAAGTCCTTCTGTACAATTCAGTAAGTAACAATTACCTGCTCAGAGTCTCAAGGCAGGATGGAAGCAGGCAATCAGGGAAAAGGAGGGCAGTACAACCAAGACAGTGGTGAACAGCTCAAGGTATATATATCAGTGTCAGTAACAATATGTGACAGACTTTATGTATGAACTTTAGAAAGAATTTTTAAAAGAACTTTAGTTCAGTCTCATATGCACAAACAGCCCTATTTATTCAAAATTGCAGTAGATACAGAAAGCACAGAGGGATAAAAAGTTACTAAACAAATTAATACACTGGACAGCAGTTCCTGCCTACTGCAACTGACAATGTACGTTTAATAAATAAAGCACATTTCATATGTAAGCTATATTCAAACACAGTCCTGTCACTCAGCAGGATGCAACCTGGTTAAGAGCAGAGCGAGCAGTGGTGAGCCAGGTTTCTCCCTAGCTCCGACACCTCCGATATGCTAGCCAGGCCCTGGCCACCTTAGCAGCTCTCTTCAAGTACAATGTGTTGTGCGATTACCACCACAAAGGCAAGAACATTATGTGTATTCACTAAGCGGTTACTTTTTGTCATTTAAAGCAACCTAAGTATGTTGCTCTGCCTAAAAATCTTGAGGTCACATGTCTGTAAGCACTTGTAAAACAAACAAACAAAAACCGTAATGCAAATAATAGGGCTTCCAAGTTTTTAATCATTTGCTAGGAATATCTCTTTTCAAAAGATTTGTTTACTGTAGGTCTAACAATTATTTGTTACAGAAACTCTACTAAAACTCTTTCTTCTGCCTAGGACTACTGTTCTAGGAGAGCTGGTGGTTTTTGTCTGACAAGAAAAAGATCCTGTCCTCCTTTGCACACTTCTCTACTAGCACAGTGAAGAGTCTTCTCACCAAGAGTTAATGCATGTCAACTCTGCACTACAAAAGCCACAAGCAAACCTACCTGTACAGAGTTTTGTCATGTTCACTGAATTGACTCTGAGGAGTGGGCTTAGGACCAGTGAGGGCAGCACTTGGAGGCTTCGATGCTACTTCTGGAGGCTGCAGAAAACAGATACCCAAGGAACAGAAGACTATGAGTGGCTTTGCTCTGGGGAGAGGGAAGAGCTGAGATGTGCTCTGAACTGCTCTTCACCCACTGTACCCACTGATCTGGGACTGTAGAGACACAACAGCACACTCACCTTGAAGCCGGCGGTGTCGTTCATATCCTTCTTGTTCTCCAATGAGGCAGACCTTCTGTTCTCAAACATCTTAACTCTGGTCAGCACAGACTGTGGCTTCATTGCTGGATCCTCTTCTTCTTCAGTGAGAGCAGGGGGTGGAGGCAATGGTTTGGTAGCTGGAGGCAGAACCTCTGGCTTGTGTTGAGAGGAAGGTATCAGAGGAGCGACAACTGCAGCACCATGGACAGCCTCGTAATGGCCTCCTTTGGAAGTGAATCCTTGTGATGGTACTTGCTCATAATTTCGTGGGTACTGATCAAAATACTGCTTGGGTTCAGATGACTTGGGACCTGCTGAAGGATAAGGCTGCGCTTCTGGTCTGTATCTGCTGTGCATGTCATACCCAGAAGCTAACTGCTCTTCATGTCGCAGGGTGGAGGTTCTAGGTGGTTGTTCATAGCGGGGTCTATTATCGTAAGACAGAGAAGCTGGCTCTTCAAAACGTGGAAAGTACCCTCGCTCTGCGGACTCCTCAGGATGAGGTCTGGAGTCCAAGTCTCTAGAGTGCTGACTATCAAAGGATGGCCGAGGCTGGTAGGACTGTTTGTCATCATAATATGACCACTGTTCTTCATATGGAGGGATTCGATCTTCGTATCGTAGGCGATGGTCATAGTTTCGAGAAAACTGGTCTGTATAGGTTGAGGAGTCATATCTGTATGTGGGCTGCTCAAGGTCTCTGCTGGGTTGTTTCTCCACATATGGAAGCTGGGGCTCATAGGCCAGATTTGGCTCTCTGTCTGGCCTCTGCCCTGGGTGGCCAACAGCTGGCTGTTTTAAAACATGATTTTGTCTCATTTCCTCAGGGTATGGATCCTTTCTGTATGCCTATGAGAAAAGATCCATGCGTAAGGACACAGACTCGTCTTTAATTCTAGTCTATTTTACTAGACTAGGACTAATATTAAACTATTTTAATATGAAAATAGTATGTTCTACCATTTATTACCAGCTCAGACAAGATTAGTGAAGAAAGCCACTTTAAATGAAAGCTCAAAATTTATAGTGCAATTAGAGGCTTTGATGTTTTAGCATGTACTAAACGAAAAGTGAGTTAAAGATTATTAAATTTAGTAGAAAATTAATACTCTATTATTGATTCCACTTGATTTTGATACTGAAAATTAAAATCATGAAGAAAATTTATGGACACCAGAATTTATAGAAGCATAGAAATATTTATGATGGATCTCAACTATCTATTAAGGAATTCTAGAAAAAATAAAAACCAAAAATAAAAATATTAAGCACAAATCTTAATTAAAAAGCCTGTTCTCAAACAATCGGTATACTGGAAGCCATGCAAACTACAAAACTGAAATGATTTGTACTGATTTAGCACTAAAGTGTTTAAGCCCACAGTAAAAAAGCAAAAGGAAAACTTAAAGGGCAAAGCAAAAATGATCATGTGCTAGACTGATGAAGAGCAACGAATTAGTGCGACACTGCAGCACAGATACCTTTGCTGGATCTACATGCGACGACAATGATGGCTCTTGGTCTCTTAGCATTATGTGAGCTGCCTCAGCACTTGGTGCTCGTAAAGAATCAGCTTGTGGTGAGTGAGAGGCGGAAGGAGCTGGGGTGGGCTCCTCCAGTCTGACATTAGTTAAATTTACAGTATGATTAACTGCAGAGGTTGATGATGCTGGGTTTGTTTCAGGCGAAAGGTAAGGGACTGGAGATGAGGCTTCTGCTTTCTGTGAAGTGTTTAAAATATTTTAAATATAGTGTTTCTATTTACTGCTACCGTCCCACTTTAATCTATAGTGACTGGCTGACACACATTTTTAAGTGTGCTGAATTAACAATGTTACACTATGACCTCATGTAAACTTTTTTGGGAAAAATTCAGTATACTGTTGTGTAAGATGAACATACAAAATTTAATAGTCTTCAATACTCTCAAACTGAAATTAAAGATTACGCTTTAATGTGAAGAAAGGACAAAATATATTCCGTAATGCAATCACCACATTCTAAAATTTAATAATGAACCTCTAACTGCAAAACGTTGAATGCTTGCTGCTTACCTGTTGAGAGGCTGTCTTAAATCCAGGGGAGTCTATTCTATGAATAGGTTGTGGCTGAGCTTGTGGTGAGTAGGGAGGATATGTTTGGTTGTCATGATGCATCCCAGTGGAGTCCTCTCTTACGGGCTCAGAGGACCGTGTAATGGCAGACTCCGGTGGAGTCCCAACCTCATCATTAAGAGTTTCATCTAGTTCTTGATCAGTGTAGGCCCCGCCTTCTGTATCTGTGTCTTCATAGTCAGAAGTGTGTCTACTGTCCGTGCTATACATTGAGTATTCACTACCTGGGGCTGACAGGTAGGACAGACGATCATCATGCAAATCAAGGTCATCACTTGTAGCACCATCCGCCTGGGTCAAATAAAAGTAAATTAAAAAATTTATTCAGTAGTTCTTTAAGAGATGGCCTTTATTTTACAAGGGAGACTGAAAGGATATTTTTCTTCGGATAAATAGTATCTATTTCTTGAAAATTCTGGGGAGGAAATGTCAAGAAGACTGCACAAGCACACATGCAGACACACACAGCACCCTAGGGAGCTGAAGGGCTTGGGAGACGGCCGCCAGGGCAAGCTGGACTCCAAGGCCAGCCCCAGAAAACAGCGAAGGAATCTGGCACGACTCAGGGTTATAAAATCTGGCTGGTAGCTTTTCAGCCCAAAGCAAGGTGAAGGAGAATACTACCAAACCACACTCACATGAACAAGGACACACTAACAGAACAGCATACACGAGAATCTCTATGAAAACAACCCCACGGTTCAAGTTCGGTAAGCGGTAATAAATTTATACTTAGAAACAACTTATAAAAAAAGTTGTACTTGGTGCCTAAAGCTTTTATGAAGCACAATAGAAAATGACCACTTCAATGGTAGTAACATTTCAATTAAGAAATGTTTACTGTTTTTCACAGAAGCAGTATCCAATGGATGAAAAGGGAGAAATGCAGTTATGCTTCTCTTGTACAAGCAATTGAGGGCCGAGTTAAGTTTCTACTTTTCTACACTGAGTGGCCTCTGAGGAGATCAGAACGACCGAAGTATGAGGGAATGGAAGCTATGGAACTGAAATCAACAAGTAGTTACAGGACACTTTTCTGACACTAGTATCCAGGTTAAACAGAACAGTCCCTGAAGATCCTCCATAGACGTTTTGCCTCCTTAGGCATGAGAGGTGAAGGATCAGGAATCCCCAAATCAGAAAATCGTTCCTCCATTTCTGCATGGACTGTATGACCTACGTAAGACTCTGGTTCTCCAGGAAGATGGACTGCTATTAATTAGCAGGGTGGTGTGAACGTGCAGGGCTGCAGGCCAGGAACATGGTCTTGGGAAGTGAGCTGGCTGAGTGGAGCTTTCTGAGAAGTCTGTATGTGGCTGTATAAGACCCTGACTCTGAACAATGCCTTCCTAAAAAGAAAAACTAGGGTGTGCCATGCCTCTCCACAGGTCTTTGGTTTTGTTTTCTTTCTTTTCTAATATCATCAGAGCACCTGCCAGGCCAAGGAGAGAGAGAAAATCCCATGGCTTGGCCCACCTAGAGCAAAATGTCCCTGACTGAACGCTGTAATGGCTGCCGCAGAAGAGAAGCCTTCCTGTCAACTCCAGTCTTTAACTTGCCAGGGAAATCTTTAAGACATGGGAAGAATGGCTTAGAATTCACCAATCCGCCTGGCCTCGACACTTGGCTTGCAATGCAAAAGTGAGCATGAACCATGGGTGGTTTGCCTGAAGAGACAGTGTGCTCACATGTTAAGACTCAAGATGACATTTCTTTTATTCTAACATACCTGATGGAAGGGGGCAGAAGAGAAACCAAGCTGGATTTCAGTTATAATAACCACCATTGTGACTTAGAAAATGCAGCAACCTATCCTCATAATAAATGACATCGTCCTCACATAAGTTTGGGGAGTTATTACACACTTGTTAAACCAGGCAACAAAGTACATGATAATATCTCAAAGAGAAATTACAGTTTTGTGAATTAAAAAAAAATAAAATAAAAAACAAAACAAAAAAGCCCCTTTCAGGCAGACATGTATACTTTGTACATTTTGAGAAAAGATGTACTGATTTTCAAGAGTTGACTAGCGCACGCCAGTAACATTCTACCTGACAAAAGGCACCAACAGAATGGCACAGTTTAGAGAAGACAGTATGAAGAATACGTTTTGTCAATGCCACAAGAGTAAAAATCAGTATGTTGCTGTAAAGTGGTGTAGTGTGTTTCCCCATCTTGATTATTTCACTATCAAGTGCCCCAGCTGATGTGTAAATAATTCAAAGTAGTCATTATCTCTTCTGCATGGTCTCTACTGGTACATAATGAGAAAAGTCATGGGTTCTGATGCTCTACTATCCGTGAGAACAGTCACATTATCTCTAGATGAAAACATTTAACATCTCATCTTGCATAGGCCTTGTTTCTAGATAAAGGGCACATGGCCCCAAGCATGCAGCATGCACTGCCACAGCATCCGTATCAACAGCCAGGCAGGGGAAGTAGGGGCCATGCAGGGGCAAACAACACATTAAAAACCAAACCAACAAGAAAATACAAAAAAGCAAAACAAACAAAAAAAATCAGAGCTAGTAGTCTCAATCCTAACAACTAAATCTTATATGTATAAACACCATAATAATCTGAGGAAGACATTAAAAACAAAGGTTCCTTCTACAGAGTACTCTGAGAAAAACAATCTCCAAAAATAAGTAAATAAACACATATTTCCCATCAAAGGTTGCAGTAAAACCAAGCTGACAAGACAAAGTAGTTCCTTTCAGGCTAGCTATTTGGGTGTACATATAATCAAAATGCAAAGCTAGAAAAAAAATCTATTACTTTATTTAGTATTTCACAATATGTTGTAAGAATGTTAGAAAACCAAATTCCCAAAATGTAACTGGGAGGAAACACATGACCCAAGTTTTTTTACTTACAAGATTTCCTCAAGCCTCCAAAGTACTCATGGCTACTGGGACACTCCTAGGGGATGAATGCTGGCCACACTCCCCACCCACCACTTTCCTTCAGAGCAAGTGGGTCCTGACTGTCATCTACTAAAGACAGAAAACACTTAAACCTTCCAAATCTCCTCATGTTCAGAGGAGGAAACTGCAGCCAGGTTCAAACCTGACTTTCCTTAATGAGGGGCACGATCAGAATTGTTTTTCATTATAAAGTGAGAATCCTTTGAGAAGAATTCCACTGAAGTAATTCAACAGAGTCAGGAAGTTTAAGAATCTCTTACCACTCAACACAACTTTTATAAAACTTACATAAAAATCACGAATGCCAACTTTTCAAAAATTACTCTATCAGTTTAATCCAGTAAGAAAATGGTAACTCAAAAGACATTTTTGACTAGTTATATCATTTACTGAGTGGATTAAAAACGTATTTTCTTACCTTTCCCTCTGAAACCCATACCAGCTGATTCTGTTGTTGCTGAATTGCTTCTTTCAGTGCACCATACCAACCATCATTCATTGAATTTAAGTTAATTGTAGCTGAAAATAAATGTACAGTGTAGTTTATGGTTAGAACACTGTCCAAAATCAGTCAAATTCATTTAACACTTCCTATCACTATTAAAAAGGTAGTATTCAAAACATTTGAAATTTCTATTTGAGTACTGTACATTTTATTTCACCTGTTAAGAGGACGCTATCCAGGCAAAGGTTATATACATTTTAATATTTGAACATTTAGTACTGAAATAATATTTTTGCCTACATATTGTTGCCTAGACTTTTATTTTAAATTTTTTTGTGGCCAGCTCAGCCCACGCTGGGGAAGAGGCTGGCATGGCATGTGATGCCAGGGATTGAACCACAGTCCCTGCATGCTTGCCTAAGCAAGCACTTCAAACTGCTGAGCTATCTCGCTGAACCTGCCTAGACATTTGAAACTGAAAGAAAGCCTCATATACTTACTTGTAAAAAGATGGTGATTATTTTTACGAAGCTTATGTGATCGTTCATACAGTTTCCTAGCACTTTTCCGAGATTCTGGACATAATCTCATTCTCATTGTTTTCACACCTTGCTTAGAGTCTGGGTTAAGGAATACAACAATTGGATACCACTGGGCATAATTAAGACGATCAACTGCATTTGGTGTTACATCTAATAAAGCATGTTTGTCCTGGAGACAAAGAAAAACACAAAAAGGTTTAATTAAAAAAATCATTAATTAAAACCATCATCTTCAGAAAAAGCCATACAGCCCATACTACATTTCAGTTTTTACAGACTTTTGTGTTCTACGATGTCTCAGGAGTATATGTTAAAAAACCTTCTAGTCAGAAGTTAATTCAATACAATTTGTAGCCTGATTTTAAATTATGAAAAAATTCTAATTGGCATATTTTAAAGAATTAACTCCAATATGTGCAAACTGAAAGTATTACATGTGCTGAGAATAAACATATGTGTAATGATTTAATGTTCTGGATATTCCCTGTGTACCTTAAACTGCACTGACATCATATAATCTGTTAACTGCACCTAAACAATAGATACCTGTGGGCTTTTTTTTTTTTTTGGAGACAGGGTCTTAATATGTAGCTCAGGGTGGGCTTAAACTCACTATGTAGCCCAGATTGGCCTCAAGCGGGCAGAAATCCTCTTGCCTCAGCCTTCCAGGTATGCATCACCAACCCCACCCAGCCACTTCCCTGTAGTAATAAATGATCATCTTTTGATACTGCTTATAATTGTCTTTTAGTAAGGGTTTAATTTTCTTTGAATCACAACCAGGAAAAATATCTTCTACCTGTGAATTAATCAATCTCTTCCCACTCAAAACAAAACCATTGTAGTTTGCAATGAAACAGGTCCCCTTTAACAACTTACTTGATCTATTATTTGCTTTATTGTATGAAGGCGAATAATGCCAGAGCTACGTTGGTCAGTTCCAGCATCTCGTGGTTCACTTTCTATTCACAAAGTTGGGACAAAGACAAAACATCATATTTCCATTGGTTAGACCAGAATTTCTCAGTTACTGCACACTACTGACAAGCTGGCCTATTTAGTGTGGCCTCCACCCACCAGAGGTCCTTCAGCAGATAACCCACTCTCAAAGGTCCTCCTCATCCACTGCTGAGAAACAAAAATGTCCCCAGACAGGACTAAACTCCTCAGCGGGATATCATCTACTTCCTACTCCCAGCCCAGCTAAGAATCACTGGGTTAGATTAGAAGTAGGTAGGTGAGATGTTTGTTTTGATAGAAAATTAAAGGAGGTGTCTCAAAGAATCTTTGGTTATCAAGACAATGTTTTGATGTAGCAGTTTCAAAATAAATTATTATCAATGCAAACTTTCACAATGAACCTATTAAGATTTTAAGCAAAATCAATCTGTAAGTGAAATTTGAGTTAAAAAAGTAATTTAATACTACCACTTGGTCAAGAGAAATTACTAAATGCCAATTTCTTCATTGGAAAATGAGATGAAGTTTTTTTAAAACATACTATCAATGTGTCTACACCTATTAAAATCAGCAAAGTAGAATTACAATAAACTCTACATTTAGTATAAATATTTTTTACTTTTCCCAACATTTTCCCAACTACTTTAGTATCCTGGCAGAATTAGTTATAAAAATACTCATCAACAGGTACAGAGGAATGCGTATGTCTTTTGCTATGGCTCAAGATACAGCTAAGCAGCTACTTTCTTCCTCACTGTGACATACAATGAAATGCTATTATGATCCGAGTGCATGCGAGACAAACGGAGGAAGCTGCTCCTGCGCTGAGCCCCACCCTGTCCTGCCCTGCGGGGTGGGCTCAGGATCTCAGTGCTTCAGTGTGTCCATAAGCCATGGCAGGGCTATGGCAGACCACCTGGGGAATTCTGGGCTACAGATCCAGTTACATCAGCAGAAGGAGAATATGAAAGCTATTCATCCGTAACTGTGACATAAGATAGCCGATAGTTTCATCTCGGCAACCTACCCATTCCAACTAGCATATAAAATGTCAAATCTAGCTGGGGCTGATTTCTAAACAACTGCAGTCCAATCTATATGAAGTTCTCCATTAACGAAGCACAGCAATGTCTGTGACTGGTCATAAAAGGAAGCTTTAAAGAAAAGGAGGAGCAAAGTGACTGAGATCAGATGAGAGCCAAGATTTGGAAGGGCAAGTCACTCAAAAGCAAACTGAGTAGTTTACAGAGAATGAGACTGAAGCACAGTAAGCTTTCATGGGCAAGCAGGGCAGAATTACAAATCTGTGGACACAGGAGAACTAAGGACAGAGATCAACTGGAAGTTTATGAGTTGAAGGAAATACTGCGCATCTCTTTAACTCAAAGGTCTCTCACAAGATTCACGGTACACAACTAAACTATCAGAAGCCGTTTGAAAATAGCCTACCCCATAAAGTAAGACCTATTTAGCTGTCCTATTAAACCCTTCAATTGAGCTTTGTTAAGTCTTCCCACTTTGTTTTTCCAAAGTTTAAAAACTGTGTATTTGATTGTAAGAGAAATGTTACCTACAAATAATTACAAGATTTCTCTTGAAAAAAATGAAGATGATGAGTGGGCATTTTCTAACTAGCTCACCTTTTATTATCATTCGTCTACAAATCTGACTTTTATGCCAGTGTCTTTTTTTGTTAATAATTTATATGGTACAGGGTGTCACTACAGCTCAGACTCATAATGATTCTCCTGTTTTCAGCCTCCCCAGCACTGGGATTATAGGCATGTGCTACTATGCTGGGTCTCGGTGGCCAGCTCAGTACGCACAGGGGCAGAGCTGGCGTGGTATGTGTGCTATGGATCAAATCCTGGACCCTGTGCTTGCCTAAGCAGGTACTTAGTCTGAGATACCTCACTGGTCCTCAAATCTGATTTTTAGTAAAATATAATATGTTCTTTGAACTTTGTCACCAACCAAATAAAAAACAATGCTAAAAAGGCAATGTTCTGATTCTTTAAAATTTAAAAACGTTAGTCAGGGCCTCACCTAATATCAGTCAGAAGAACAGTAACACATCATAGCTCAATCTTCTGGAAGGCTACAGCAAGTACATAGCTCTACAGACAGAAAGTCTTAATATCCTATGGTACAGTCTTGGCTATTTTGAAAATTTTGTCAAGGAAAGTCATCACATGGGAGAAACTTGATTTTTTACAGTCTTAGGATTTAAATGTCATGAGAAATATGACAGACTATAAGCAAAAAAAATGGTCAGATTTCTGTACCTTTCATAACAGTAAAATGTAAATTTGAAACAAACTATAAAAGAAAAGCTAATAAATTAGATTGACTGCAGTTAACATGAAAATATTTCTATTAAAGAGAACAAGCTATATACTTTAAAAAGTAAAGGCAACCTTTAAGAATTTAATTTCAAAGGCTAGAAGAAAATACAATGATATAAGATCTAGGACAGTAGATAATATATGTAAAAATCATTTTCTAACTTTTCCAAGTAAAGTGATATATTTATAACTGGAAAAATGCAGTGAAGTTTTCATATATAAAGTAAGCCAAAGTGATTATAACTAAGTTTGTTTATTTAAACTACCACAATATCCAAGCTAGTAAACCAAGTAAAGCATCTGTAAGCAAAGGCAGCAGGCAAGCCAACCACTGCTGCCTCCATGTTTGTATTTCATACTTTACTATAAATGTCTTCAGTAACAAATGACAGCATTAATCAGGCTTTATTATCCAATTTTACCTATCTGAGTATTTCTATCAGATCACATTGGACTAGAGCCAATGAAAGCACCGGGATGAAGGGTTAGTTCTGACACTCAATGCTGGGTATCATAAAAGGACATTTTAGGCTACAGAGACAGGTGACAATCCCAACCACAACTCCTCAAGGGCTCAGGCTGGATGATTCTAGCATGCATGTTTTTTAATTCATGCCTCATCATGTTATTGTGAGGATTATACAAGACTGTATCCTAAGCAGTTTTCCTACAAAGCCACAAATTTCGTAAATGGGGATTATTCTAATTAAAGGGAATTGGTAGGCTAAGAACACAATTACTGAGACTTCTCTTCAAATTTAAAAGAATAGGGTAAACTACAAATTATTCCAGAAAGTTTTATTCTTCTTCAATAAAAGGGTCAGATCCATCCTTTTTGAGGAATTAACTGGTAAAGAAAACCCCTTGGGACTCATCAGAAGTCTGTCTTGAGGCAACTTACTTGCAATCTGATATATGTCTGGTTCTTCTCTGGCCAGCTTTTCTCTGGCAACATCAGCTATTGGTCCAAAGATAGTTACAGGCCTCAGAAATCCAGCTGGGAAGAAATTAGAATGAATAAGTATTGCTTATTCTTTTGCTTTCTTAAACATATTATTAACATGAAAAGGCATTAAATTAATCTGCAGAAAATAAAACTACCTTCTCGAAGAACAACTCTTTCGTAAGCTGGAAACTTTGTTTGAACTGGCTGTGCTGACAAATCTTCTCTACTTTTTCGAAGATTTCTCTTGGAGCTGCGAAGACCTCGGAACCTCCAGAAGTCTGCACGGTCCCCTCCTGCTGTTTTTGGAAGTGTATACTGAACACTGGCTAACTGTTCAGCTCTATGCAAAAAAAGATAATAAGTAAAAAGCAAATGGAAAAAGATCCATAATGAAATGTCAAAAAACTGGACAAGAAAAAAGTTTATAGGTAGTTTAAATCTCAACAATTAAATAGTTTGTATAACTAAGTTATGGATATAGTAAATACAGTGAAAAGTAATTCTTTACATAACAAAAATTTCCCAGTGAAACTGAAATCTATCATCATTTACTGAATTCATTCTATGAGAAGTATCCAAACATGCTCACCTGTTCTTATTAGGGATGATGCCTCGTTCTACCTCCTTATGGTTTTTGCCGATTCGAATAGCAAGCCAAGATCCCAGTTTGCCGTTGTACAAAGTATCTACAACACGGAACACCTCTCCTTTGTTGAAACTGAGTCCATAGGGAGATTCCTTTTCATATTCAAAGTGGGTTCGAATATAGAAAGAATCTCCTACATCTGATTCCACAATGCGACGATAAACTAAAAATAAAACAAAGCATGTTATCAATTCTTGGAAAAGAAACCTGGAAAGACAACAGCGTGTGAAAATGCTTTACCACCACCAAAACCAGAAGAATTCTTCCTATATGTCAGCATCACAATAAGTATTTCATCTCAAGTATTCATCACCAATGTCTCATGTATTGGGAACTCTTTGTGATTCCTCTACACAGCAAGAAAATTATGCAGAAAAACACGAAGGAACTTGTTAAAGCCACAGAGGCCTACAACTTACGTTATCTAATTTACTTCAGCTGTAAAGATTACAGATCCTTTCATATTCTAAATCAGTGGCTTAGTTCTTTTTCTTTTATTGAGTTTGAATAATTTTTAATTTTAAATACAAAAAGTGAGCACTGACCTTTTTACACAGAGGTCTGACAGTCAAAACTGTGTAGAGGAAATGAGCCCCTGCTCTGTCCCCCACTGTCCCGATCACCCCGTCTTGGGGCCGAAGCTGCAACAAGCCTCCCTCTCCAACGCACGCAGGCTCCCAGCTGTACTGTATGGTGTCCGTTTCCCATCATGCACTCACCCCTCCCAACACCACCATTCTTGGAAAGAAAAAATAACCAAAGCTAGTCACTACGGGTCGGAGGTTCATCCCTTCCACTGGTGTTGGTTTTTACCCCACCACAGGGTAGTTAGGAGTGGCTGACTAAAAGGGGTTGGGCGGCCAGAGCTGAAGTAACCGTCCACATAGCTGCACTCAGTATCAGTGAGGTCAGGAGGACAGAGAGGGCAGTGAGGAGGGCACAGCTGTAGGTTGGGATTCTCCGTGAAACAACAAAGGGAGAATTCTCCCAAGTTTAGATCAATGTGCCAAAGTTAAAAAAAAAATTACAAATCATCAGCAGTTCAAATACAACTGAGTCTGAACTTCTCTCACCAAGACAGCTCCTATGTTATCAGTACATCTAGATCTTTCCAGGAAGCAGAGGTAGAGGCCCTGGCACTCCTCCTGAGATGCCTGTGTTAGGCCCTAGAAGTACGTGCTGCTGCTGCTGCTGCTCCATTTGCAACTTCTCAGTCTCAAAGACAACAGGCCGAACCAGGAAAATCAGTGGTTTAAAATGAAGGCTATTTTGCCCCTTCCTCCGGGGGACATTTTCTAATAACTGCAGAACTTCTGCTTGTTACACTACGACCTGATGAAAGGTAACGAAGTGTGATGGGGTGCTCACCTAGGGAGTGAGAGGCTAGAAATGGTGCTATCCAGTAAGTCCCCAACTTACACAGGAGTTCCATCCTGGGAGAATGCTCTTAAGTTGGATTTGTTTGTAAATCCCCAAGAGTAAGGCTTACACACCTCTGACACACTTCCAGCCAAGCGGGGCTTTGACTGAGCGTTGTACTACTGTACATTATTGCGCCATACAGTAAGCACAGAGCAGCACAACTGTGACAAAGTCAACAGACATGAGCTACTTTCACAATCTGATCACATCTACGAATTTTTGTAACACAAAGTCTTGTCCACATCTGTGCAAGTTTTGAACTTGTATGTAAGTTGGGACTGACTGCACACCAATGGTGGCAAACCTGTGACACATGTGCCTCAGAAGGCTGTTACTACTGAAAGCTCTAAAGGCTTATTAACACTGCGACACATCCTACGACACACAGGGCAATCGCGAAAACATGCCATCATTTGGCCCAAATTATTGCCAAGGCTGAGAAATTCCATTCTAAAGCGCAAGTATACCAGAAAGAAAGGCTATTACCAAGAAAACCAGTAACAAATGCTGGAGGGACTGTGGGACAAAGGAGCCCTTCTCCACAGTTGGTGGGAGTGCAGGCTGGTGCAACCACTGTGGTAATAACTGTGGAGAGTCCTCAAAACACTAGGACTGCTGGTTCCACTTGACCCAGTTATTCCCCTTCTGGGTCTCTTCCTGAAAGAACTGAAAGCATACTACAGCGATGTATGCACAGCCATGTTTATATCAGCACAGTTTGTAACAGCTAAATCTTGGAAACAACTCAAATGTCCAACAACCGAGGAATGGCTAATTTTTTTTTTTTTTTTTAATGCAATGGAGTATTACTTAGCCATAATGGAGGATAAACATGAGACATTTCTAGATAAATGTACCTGACATTGTACTCTTGAGTGAAATAAATTTGACACATACATGTAAATATCACACTGTTTCTCTGGTGTAAGAAACTGAAAGTATAAATAAGGACCAAAGTGTTCAACAGGTACTGTAAAAAATGAAAACTATTCAAAAGAAAGAGGAACTAGAAAGGGGGAGGGGAAAGGACTGAAGGAAAAGGGAAAAATATGATAAAAGAAGAATAAAATGGAAAAAAAGAAAAAGCTTGGAGGTGGGAAGATTGGGAAAAATAAGAGGAATCAAGATATATCATATAGAGGTACAATTCTCTATGATTCATATGATCACTGTGTATATTTAAATTGTACCAATAAACAATAAAAACTTTAGGGCCGGGGAGATAGCTCAGCTGAATAAGCATTTGCCTGGCAAGTGCAAGGGCCTGAGATCCATTCCTGACTCAGCAAAAAAACAAAAGAAAAAGAAAAAAACAATAAAAATGCTAATAAAATTACTAGAACAGTGCTTACATTATTCGATCCAGCCTGCATGTCTATATGATAATCTGAGCAAATACTTTGAAGATAATAATAACATGCAATACAGGTTTTAAACCTGCCTAAAGCCTTCTGAGTCCCGGGGACTGTCCCTTGCATGCCCCTCAGGGCTTGGGATCTGGCCAGCAGGGGTGGTGGGATAGGATCCTCGGCGGCGGGAGTTCCAGGAGCCCCCAGACCCAGTCCTAGCCAGGTCTGGTGAGTGTGCGGAGAGCTTCCTGCT
>NW_004524578.1:3500545-3555543 GCF_000260255.1 Octodon degus
AATAGGATCACAAGTCCACTTCTTGTACAGCAATTAACCACTAAGAAGAATATATGCAGTGTATTATTTGTTGAAACTGTACTTCCGATTGGATTTGAAACTCTCTCATTGCTGTTTATCAATAAAACTTTGAAAAAAAATAATAATAATATGCAATACAATAACCAGTTAATTTCCTATCTTTTTTTGAAATTATGTATCGTTTTTGTTTATTCTCTGTAAAATAATTTCATCATGCAAAAAAAATGACTAACACTAATAAAAATCAGAGATTACTAAATAACAAGTATACTTGGTTCACCACAGACAAAATTAAGTATTTTGTTGAACACTGCCAATAATCATCTAAGTGTATTGCTTAGAAAACATTAGCACTAAATTTGGAAACTGCTCATGCATGTGTATGGGTTTGATAGCTAACAGACACATTTTCCTGTTTGTAAAGGGTTGTTTGGCATTTTACTTGAATTAGAATGTCCCAAAGACTGGTCCTGTCGGGCTCTGCTAATGAACATAAGTAAGACTGCATGCTCCTTGATGAAGTTGAATAAACTCTCCCTGAAATTAACAAATTCATTCCCTCACTCAATTTTGAGGGATTCAGTCTAACACACGGAATCGCTTTGATGAGAGAGCAGATGCTCACATGCCCAGCACTCAGGGGCTCAGTTAGGGTGACCAAGAGCCCAAGGGGCCCGAGCCACCCCCAGTGAGCGCAAGGCCAGCCCAGATCACACAGCGTGGCACTCACAACAATTCAAATACCAGACGAAACAGATCAACAAACAGAAAGCAACAATAATCACAACAACAACAACAGAAATTGAACACATCCCTGAGTCTTCTTTTTTTTTTGCAGTACCAGGGATTGAACTCAGGACCCTGTGCCTGCCAAGCAGGTGCTTCTTCTACTGAGCTCCCCTGAGTCTATATTGTTTAATTTTTTTAAAATTAATTTTATTGAGAAACAAATAGCAATAAGACAGTTTCAAAACAGGTTAGTAGGACAGTTACAATAATTAATACACTGCATACTGTTGTCTTTGTAGTACTCAGAGGTCAAGATGCAGACATGATATCCTGTCCTAACACTATTAGTACAAATCTTTCTTCTCACTGAATTAAGATAAAGTAGCTGTATATCGATCCTAACTATTTTGTATATACCGATACAAAATGGTTTTTCATTTATATTCCTTTTGTTTAGTTTTGTCAGAGATGGGTATTTAATAACTACAGTTTTATTTTCTGGCAGCAGCTTACCATCCTTCTTCTTCTGTGCCAATATGGTCACTTCTTCTCCTTTAGGGAGGTCAAGCAGAAAAAGAACAGCTTCTTCTCTTATGATATTTGTGAAATCTACATTGTTCACCTATTAAAAGATTTCATAAAATTAGTTCTGGTTGCTTTTTAAGAATATAAAAACAGCTGGGTGTGGTGGCACCTGCCTATTATCCCAGCACTTTCAAGACTGAGGCAGGAGGACTGGCATGAGTTCGAGGCCAGCCTAGAATATACAGTGAGTCAAAGGTCAGCCTAAGCTCACCCCTACAGGGTAAGGAGGGAAAAGGAAGCATGAGGGTAGGGAGGGAAATTCCACTATAGACTGAATCTAATCTAGGCTTTCTTGACTTTTCGAATTGCTTTTTCTTGTAGGATATGATGCACCTAAACTCAGGCAGCTTACCTTTTTGCCTGATATAAATCCCACCATGCAGCGCCTGAGCCTTATCTGGGGTAAAGAAGGTCCTGCTACAAAGACTATGTCTCTGGGAGAGGAATACCCGATGCTGCTTACTGGCAAGCTGCGGCCTGTGGCAGTGTCCCGCCATTCTAAATGTTGAGATGAACTTGAAAGATGACCTGGCAGCTACCACAGAGGTCTAAGACTCATCAGTGGCTAAAATAAAGTACACCTCACTGTGCAGTAAAACACAACATTGCAGTAAACACAGCAAACACATGAATGGGAAGTGGCCAGTCCAGCACAGACTAGATCTCATGGATGCTTAACTGGTGCAAGAGACTCCACACAGAAAGCCTGTTGTACCAGATGCCCTTTTTTAAAGAGACTCACAATCCACATAATCTGACATACCCTGAGAATTTGATCGCCTTCCTCTAAACCTTCTTTGGCCGCCGGGCTATCTTCTAGAACACCAGCTACAAATATTCCAACATCATTTCCACCAGCTAGCCGCAAACCCACACTATCTCCTTTTCTGAACTTTACCAATTTCATGCTGGGCCTGTTAAAACAGATCATTTCATTTGAGACAGTTAACAGAAGCTTGAAAAGTTACAACAAACTGCTATAGTGAAAATGATATTCAGAATGGAACAAAGGACCAGAATTTTCTAAAGCCTATCAGAGTTCATTAATTTCTTGGATAAAAGTTATTACAATTCAAAATCAGATTTACAGTAATAGCACTCATGTAAGAATAGCTTCACATAATGATTTTATAAATTTTCCCAATAAAACAATGCCTTCTTCACTCTCAGAGTCTTGAAAATGGGCACAGTGTAATCCCAGCACTATTCTGGAAGCTAAGACAGGAAGAGTGTAAGTGTGAACCCCATCTAGGCAATTCAGCAAGACCCTGTCTCAAAAAACAAAGGGTCAGAGATCGAGCTCAGTATAAAGGCCTTCGGTTCAATCCCTGATATCAAAACAGATTATTAGGTAGATATGTTACTTTTCCAATAGCTAGAAGAACTTTCTGCTTTTTCGTACCCACCCTAATTCATATTGTATTGCCTCTGCTGAGTAACTGAAAAGTCTCATTTTATATAGGTAAAAACTGAAGCACAAATTAACTAATTTCCCTAATATCACAGGGTCAAAATCAAGCTGTAGGGCTTATAATCTCTACAATCAGTAGACAGATTTCTAAACTTTGCAAATGGCAGAGTATTAGTAGTCTGGAGCAGTGTACTTACTCTGTGGCTCCTTTCAATTATAAAATAAAATCATTTGGCTTTCATGGATGTGTCCCATATCCAAACTCTGTTCCACTTTGGGTTTTGATTGTTTTTGTTTTTTTTGTTTTTGGTACCAGGAACTGCACTCAGGACTCTGCGCCTGCCAGGCAAGCACTGTGCCACCAAACTATATCCCTGGCACCCTCTGTACACTTTTGTTTGAGATTAGGAAGGAACAGATGTAGATAGGCACATTCTGTTATCAGAGGAGTGTTGAAACACTGCTCTGTGACATCCTGGAACAAGTCCTGAAGGATCCTTAGATAAATACATGGACAGAGACAGGTCCTGAGTATAATTAGCCGTCACACTTCCTTTCTAGGTTTCTCCTTAACTGTTTATATCCATGATCATAAAGACATGTTTTACTTATATTCACTATTCAAACATGTGGTACAGAAAAGTCTTTTTTCTTCATTTATTAATAAATTATTAGAAGCTAGTAGAAAATAACTAAAAACTACAAATGAAGCAAATAAGTTGAGGGAGGAGAGCCCTAGATAACCAACTAAATAAAAATCATCTGAGCTTATCACACTTACAAAGCATTCAACCTCTGATCTTTCTTTTTAACCTGAACTACCACTGGCTAGACATAAAAGAGCCTATATTTAGATGAGGCTACCTGCTGCCAGGTTGGCAGTGTCCTTCATCCCTCCCTGAAGTGACTTACAGTATCAGCTCTATCGCTGATAGCCTGTGTCCTTTGGTTATAGTGGTATCCTACTTTTTCAATAAGCCAAAGGGATTCTCAAAGACTCCTCTCTTAAAATTTTATTGAGAGTGCTTTTAAGTGTTTTTTGAAACCCTTAGACCCTAGGCCCTTGGAAATCCTCCTCTAACCCCGATCAATCTAGAGTCAAACAATGAAAGTGGCTGAGTGCAGTCTACAAATTTTAATAAAATCTACTTTTCAGAACCAGAGGACAGTTTCCAGGCCATGCCTCAGTGTCACATCCCTGTGCCTGACTGACATTCTGTGCTTTGACAATCTGCACTGTATCAACTGCTTGCAAGTGTAAAATGTGGATCCCTTTTCCTTCAAAGCCACTCACTGAATATCAAATCTTTCTTGGCTCAGCTACTAGTCATACATACATCCCCAAATCCTCTTGGGCATGTGGGCTTAGGGAGATCTCTGGCATCTTACTAAAGTTTCCTAAACCTTAAAAATACGTAAATGTTCAAGTAATTCCCAAGGAAGAAAAAAGAGGAATATGATCTCACAGTGTATAAGTTATCACCAATTTAATATCAAATATGTAAAATTTTAAACTTATGGACTATTCACCTATTAAGGTTTAGATCTAGATGTCCCCCAAAGGCCTAACATGCTCACAGGCGGGACTTCAGGGAGGTGACTGAATTAGAGGTGAGATACTAGATTAGCCCCCTGAAGGAGCACAGGGGTGTGTGATGCAGGGACGTGAAATGTGGTGTGAAGAGTTGGCCCGTGTGGGCATGGCCCAGCAGGGGGTGTGCTCCTCCTCTTCCCTTGACTGCTGCTGTTGCCTGCCTGCCTGCCTGCCTGCCTGCCTGCCTGCCCTGCCATGGGTTCATCCTCTGCCATCCTGCCTTGTTTTGGAGTCAGCTGGTCCTGGAGTGAAACCTCTACAACCATGAGCCACAGATAAACCTTCTCTCCTTTACACTGTGGGTACTGAGTGTTGTACCTCAGCAATACTACAGTACTAAAACATCACCGACTTTTAACACTATTTTTCTGTGTCTTGCTAAGTTAACAACTCAAATCTTGTTTAGCAGAATGAGAAAGCTGAGCATGGGGCACACAACTATAATCTCAGCAATGGGGAGGCAGAAGCAGGAGGACTACTGCGAATTTGAGGCCAGTGTCAGCTATATAGTGAGCTCAAGGCGAGACAAAACTGTACAGCAAGACCCTGTCTCAAATGACAAAGTAAGGGCCAGTCTGATGGCTCAGTGGATTAAAATGCCTGCTTAGGCAGATGCAGGGACCGGGGGTTCGATCCCCTGGGGTACGCTGAGATGGGAATGAGACTGGGCGTGGCGGTGCACACCTGTAATCCCAGCGCTTGGGAGGGTGGAAAAAGGAGGATAACTATGAGTCTGATCTTTGTAAACTATGAGTCTGATCTTTGTAGTGAGACCCTGCACAACCTGTATTAAATACAAAAAAAAGGCCAAAGTAAAATAACAGTGATCAAACCCATTGTATGAAATTCACTAATTTTCAGTGATTCACATCATGTGTCTTTTACCACAGAGGCAACAAAAACTCATTTGACAATCAGAAGAATTTGAAATTATCTTAAAATACTTATACCTCTAATTCCACTAAGTATAAAAAAATTTAGAACAGCTTTTTAACCTATAATTATTTTTCCCTCAGAAGAATTTGGGAATTCTGGTTGTCAGATAGGGATACTTGCTACTGGCATCTAGTGGCCAGTGATGCTGTTAAACACATCAAAATGGAGAAGAAAACACCCTACAATAAACGGTTATCTGCCCCAAAATGTCAACAGTTCCGAAATAGAAAAATATTCACTTATTGATAAAGTACTAGAGTATTAGAAAGCTCATGGAAATTCTATGAACAGTGCTGAGATGTAGAAATATTGTGTTTAGTTAATGCTAAGGTATTAGAAAACCTGTAGAAACCCTGATGACTGAATATAAAAAAGTATTTTTATAATTACTGACCTAAAATCTTTAGGAGACAGTGATGAGAAACAAGACATTCACAAAGTTCTAATTTTTCTCTAAGCTCTCAGTAATTTTATCATGAGATTGCTAAATACAAGAAAGAAATAACCTAGTCATAATCTTATGTGTCATATGCAATCTGATTTGCAATTAAATATCACTCTAGATAATGCTTACTAATGCACAGAGAAGACAATACAATTTTAAACTGCTTTACCGAAGAATCCCATCTTCGTGAGTTGAATTAGGTAGGACACCATCAGAAGGACTGACAGGTAAATCCACATCTGGTTGTCCAACTTGGGCATACACAGGTTTTGGTTCTAAGAAGAAAATTCAAATTGGGCAGGACCCATTTTAGAAAAGTATGTGAACAACCAACAAAATAACTAAACTAAAAATTTCACAAAATAAATATGATTCATCAGCAAAAATAAGTTTAGAGAACCTAGTAAGGATTTATACCGCATGTGCCAGTGCACACTTTCTAGTTACACATTCCAAAGTCTCTGTAACAAGCATGCATGCCATACGGTCACTTAGGTTTCCTACAGTTCCAGCTGGTAGGATCTAAAAAGCCTATAATCTCTACAGAAGAGTAACAGAAGAAAAATAAAGACAATAGACCATGTTTTCTGTTAAGACTGTTCACACAGGGCCAATGAGACAGCGCAGCGGACTAAGTGCCTGCTTAGCTAAGTGCAGGGTCTGGAGTTCGATCTCCTGGGGTTCGATCTCCGGCACCACATGCCACACTGGCCCCACCCCCAGGTGCACTGAACTGGCCACTGAGACTGGGCACGGTGGCGCACACCTGTAACCCCAGTGCTGGGGAGGCTGAAGACAGGAGGATCACTACAAGTCCAAGTTGCGGAGTGAGACCCTGTACCAAGTACATTAAACAAAAGAGAGTATTTCTGGTTAATAGCCACTTGTAGTGAATGAAGTTATTCTCCAACATTGCTCATTAAAGAGGAACATCAATGGATGAGGGTGTAGCTCAGCAGTAAGGTGCTCGCCTAGCATAAGCCCTGGGTTTAATCCCCAGGACCAGTGAATAAGTAACATCAGATTGACTTCAAAACTTTCAAAACAAAAATCATTTCACCTGTTGGAATTTTTTTCATAAATACGTTTAAAAGCTGTATTTAAGGACCCAGCCTAGGAATCGGCAAAGTTCTAAAACTGACTGCTTGTAAGGCCTAGAGATTTTGTTCCGAATGTCTCTCAGTTCCTTCTCTCAAATGTATCTTACTCTGCCTGGTTTGTGGTAAAAATGTGGCTATTTACCAACAGATTTTACCCCAGTAGGGAATGGTGGCTTTGTGGAGTCTGGTATTTGGTACAGGGTCTCACTGCGTAGCTCAGACTTGTAGTGATCCTCCTGTTTTCAGCCTCCCCAGCACTGGGATTATAGGTGTGTACCACAATGCTCAGTCTCAGTGGCCGCTTCAGGGCACCCAGGGGTGGGACTGGCGCAGCACATAGTGCAGAGATCGAGCCCCAGTCCCTGCACTTGCCTAGGCAGGTGTTTAGTCCACTGAACTGTCTCCCTGGCCCCAGAAACGCTTTCTATCTATAAAAATAAATACATTCATGAAAAGTGCTCACTACACCAACCTCCTTCCTACAAAGAAAACCTGAAAGCCACATACAGAAAAACTTACATATGAGTAATATGGCAACTGCATCTTTAAAATCGTCCACAAATCCTGACAATTAGTTTCACAGCAAATGTTTTTGGAACCTAGCATACTGTTATGCTTACCTGGAAGAGGTGGTGTTTGCTTGTCATTTCTTTCAACTGTAACTTCTTCCACTGTTTTGGGGGTATGATTGTCTGTATGTTTTATAGGAGTTGAAATGGCCCCAGGCTTAGACACTCTTTCATCCTCTCTGCTGCGAAGACTACATTGTATTAAAATTTAAAAAAGTGTAAGAATGATTCTGAAAATCCTTTGTGGAAAACAGCACAAGAGAAAGCAAGAGAGTTTCAACAACTGTGACAAGAATTTTACTCTAACAATTATCAAAATAAAAATAAGACACTGGCACAGAAAAGGTGAAAACTATTAATATTAAAGTTACAATGGGGCTGGGGAGATAGCTCAGTGGCATAAGCTCATGCCTGGCAAGTGCAAGGTCTTTAGTTCAATCCCTGGTACCACCACCAAAAAAAAAAAAAAAAAAAAAAAGCATTAAATGAAGCACATAATTTCAAGTGATGCACAAAATAATAAGTTGTGCTGAAGGTAGAAAACAGCTATCAATACTTAGGGCTGGGGATACAGCTCAGTGTTTAAGCGCCTAGCTGGCAAGCGCTTAAAGTCCCAGTTCAATCCCTGATACTGCAAAAAACAAAATTTTTTTTAAAAAGTTACAATGCACTAAACTGTGTGCACAGATATAAAAAAGCAAAATGTGAAGACATTGAACTTACAGGATAAATAGTGTGACACTGTTTAGTTATTTAAGCTTCTCTTCTACTTTCACATAACAAACAGACAACAGCAGGTTGCCTCAGAGGGAAAAGTAAATAAAACAGCAGCCCAGAGGAATTTTAAATTTATCTATATAATTTCATTTTTTTATAATTTCAATTTTTTTTATAATTTCAATTTTTGTAAGACTATGTTTCTACATTACTTATAAGGGTAGAAAAATAAGTCCAAAGATCTGCGTAAAGGCCAAAGATTTTGCGTGTGTGTGTGTGTGTGTGTGTGTGTGTGTGTGTACCAGAGACTGAACTCAGAACTTTGAGCTTTCCAGGCACGCACTTAAACTGCTGAGCCATCTCCCAGGCCCGATTTTTGGTTTTCTTACTGACTCTGCCTATTTCTAAATCTCTTATCAACAAAGATTTTTCATGTTTTCTTCCTGAAGAGGTAAAACAATAAATAAGCACTTCTCACAGCTTCTATCTTCCTATTCATTTAACCATCCTGTAGGGGTCAGTCTCACAGGAAAATCAACACTATTAAATGTTTGAAACAAAACAAGAGTGAGCTACTTTTAAGTCATAAAAAAATCAAAATCTCAGCTATTATTTAAATTACCATAATTAGCTAAATATAAAGAACTACAGCAAAGTTTTATATATCTATTGTACTAACCTCCTCTGATTATAAAAGGGCAATACAAAAACAGTACTCCACATTCTTTTCATTAAAAACTCCAAATGATATAAATACACAATAAGATTAAGGAACTGTATAATTTAAAAGCTGTAGATTTCTTTTACTCTGTAACATGTAGAATTTCAACTATTTTTTTAAAAGGTAAAAAAAATTCCAATTAATTTTTTATCTTATAATTAAAAATATTCCACACATCCAAAATGTGACCAACATTATCATCTTGGTATCTTAACTTAAAATCAAATGTAACATTTTAATTCCATTATTATTTGTTATACACTTAAGGCTATTGTTCCATATAGCACAAACTCCTGCTAGTAATTCTATCTTTGGCTATTTTTTATATCGAGCTATCACCCTACTGTCCTTGGTACTTATTATAAACATGAAGGCACTCAGTTTTTCAAATTAACATTTCACAGATGGAAGTTGTACCACTGTTAGATTTTTCATTTATGCTTAGAAAATTACTTTTTCATGCATTTCCATTATCTACCAAAAGATGGAAGCATTATTCAGCACTACACAAAGATGCAGGGCAGTGCTGTTTGACTGAATTACAGTAAGTTGCTTACATTTAAAATTTTCTAAAATATATCAAGTAAAATCAATGAATAAATTATCAATAAATCATAAATGAGGTATTTTATTTTTTCTGTATACTCAGTCTTCAAAATCATGAGATTTAAATACGTATTTCATACTTAAAATACCCCTCAGTTTGGCCTGGCCACATTTCAGGTGCTCAAAAGCCACACATGGCCTGTGAGCATGGCTCCGGTGACAATAGCATGCATGCCACACCAGGCTCTTTGTTATCATCAAAAGCTCTAAAACTTGTTAGGTTTGCCATCACTGGACTATGATATTGGGCAATGCAGATTTAGAGTTATAGTACTATATAAAACAAAAGGCTCTACTTTTCCAAACATTTGAAATATTTCATTATAAATAAATGTGACCACTAAGTCAGGATAAAATCAAACATACAGAAAAAGTGGCAATTACTGTAAGCAACTGGTAAGTCAGTCAAATGAAATTCTACCCAATAGGCTCTAAAATAATATTTAACAATATTGAAGCTAAAAATATATAAAATGACTCAGCAATGAGGGCAGGACTGATGCTCACAAAGACAGACTGCCTCAAACACTAAATTAAAACTTTTTCTCAAGAGACTAAATCAGTTTTACATCATTTCTTAAACAGCAGAACTTAACCTCTGTAACACAAAATCGTTTATATAAACAAAACTAAATCCAAATAAGAAACTGCACAGAATTCCCGTGATGCTTTTTACAACAGCATTTTACTCAGTTCTAAGTATTTTAGAATTAAATTCTCACCACCAAATCTGAAAATTCAAAGGCTTTTGTTAAGAGAATGATAAAAGGAGTTTATGAAAAGTACACCTTGCTCCCACCTCAGATGCACTGAGCGAGTCCCCTCCTAAGGTATTTTTAAAACCTTTCATGTAACTGGTACTACCCATGAGAATATATAAGACACTTATTAAGAAGTAAAATATCCTGAAATAACATAGTTTTTTTTTTTAAAAAAAAAGATGCCAAGTCTTTAGAAAGTTTAAATGAAAAAAAGTTTAAATGAAAAAAGTATGAAGAAGAACTTTCTGAGGTATAAAAATTACTTGTAATTAAAAAAGTAATCAAAATTTTGAGATTTTGATGAACATACCTTTTGTCTTTAAAGGGAAAGTCATGTCCAAACCGCTTGGTATTAACATGGCTTCCAGACGTGAGCAACACATTACACTGCAGCTGCTCCCAGGAATCACTTAAGTGCTACTTATCTCACTGAGTATGTGTGCTGGCAGCAACCCTTTTCTGGATAACATCTTTACTGAGTGAGGGAGCTCTTTACAATTAATAATGTTAACTTGTAACAATTACAAGTAATCATTAGTTATAATAAGCCAGTTTTATATTTGGTATAACACAGTAGTCCCTTAAAAAATCATTATAAGCTTAAAATAAAGACCAAGGCTGGTATAAATTATAAATCTAGAATTTAAAATTTACAAAGAATCAGCTTCACAAATATTGAACTACACTGAACACCAAACCAGTACCACAGTAGTCACTCCTGTCACATTATTTCCCATTTTAGGAGAAAGCAAAACATCTCTGTAAATAAAAGTTTTAAAAATTGAATCACTTCAAAAGCTCTCTCCAGCTAAGTACAGCTCCTCTGTCTTTTCCTTTGCCTCTTTACCTTCCTGTAAGAAATATGCTTCTAGAATATATGCAGTGTATTATCTGTTGAAACTATACTTCCGATTTGATTTGAAACTGTCTCATTGCTATCTGTTTATCAATAAAATTTTGAAAAAAAAAGTTTTGTTCAGTTAAAAAAAAAAAAAAAGAAATGTGCTTCTAGTTCTAAGCCTTCTCTCCATATTCGTCTCTTAGAATTTTAGTGATTTCCTCAGCTTTAGAAAACACTTCCCCACAGATAAACTTCAAACACCCTGAGTCCTAAATGGTCTCTTCAGCTATAGATCTAAACCTTCTTAGCTTTGTTGAGATGTAACTGACAAACTATGTATTTAAGATGTTCAATGAGATGTTTTGATATATGCATATATCACCAAATGATAACCAACGATAATCAAGGGGGCTTGCAGATTAAGCTAAGTTGTTTAAGCGCCTGCTGGGTCAATCTCAGTCAGGCACAGGGGACCACGGTTCAATCCCCAGCTGCCCATGCCCTAGCAGACCAGCCCTTAAGGCAGCCTGAACCAGCCCCCCTCCCAAAAAAAAAAAATTAAATAAATAAATAAATTAGCATATCTGTCACCTTCCATTCTCTGTATTTGTGTACGTGGTGAGAATATTTAGTATCTACTCTCAGCCACGCAAGGCGGCACATGCCTGTAATCCTAACCTTCAGGGGATTAAAGCATGAGGATCACAAGTTTGAGATCAGCCTGCCCAGTTTAGCAAGACCCCGTCTCAGAAAATAAAAAAGGCCAGAGATGTGGCATATATGAAGGATCTATGTTCACTCTCCAGTATGGCAAAGGGGAAAAAAGAAGCCAAAGCCCCCACCTGTTTTCAGAGCACACTTCACGTACACAGAGTTAACTCGGGTCACATCATACATTAGTTCTCCACCACTTACTCATTTTGTAACTGAAGCTTATGACCTTTGACAAATACGCTCCCATTTCCTTCATCCCCCAAATCCTTCTACTCCGCTCCTATCGATTCAACTTTCCAGGCTCCACACTGAAGTGAGAGCATGCAGTACTCGTGTCTTTCTGTGTCTGGCTTATTTTATCTAAACTACCATAATGCTCTCTAGACTTATCCATGCAGCTGCAAATAGCAGCACTTTTTTCTCAGGGCTAAAGAGTATCCCTCCATGTTTGTGTACAGTTCTATCCAATGATGTAGAGACTTAATTTATACCTTGGATATTAGGAATATTGCTGTAATTAATTTAGTGCTTTTCTTTCTTTCAGATATATACCGATGTGGAGCTGCTACATAACATGGTGGTTCGATTCTGAAGTGTATCAGGAACTGCTGTGCAATTTTCCAGAAGGCTATACCAGTTGACTTCCTGTGAACAATACGTAAGGGTCGCCTTTTCTCCTCAACTGTCTTCAGTTCTGGAAAAAGACATCTCCACATCCGACTTGCAAATGCACGACACCATACAAGGTAAATTCAGGTCACATACTAATCAATACAAATCCTTTGGCATGAAAATGCCAGACAGTGCTTTTTGTAAAAAGAAAAAATTCAGATTAACCTACTGGTGGATTTCTACTACAGTTAATCTTCCCAAGCAGTAGATTCTAGAAGCTGGCTAGCATCTTCTAAGACAATGAGTTGGCAAACTGTGGCTGTAGGCCACTGGTTTTTATAAATAACATTTTGCAGAAATATTGCCGCGCCCGTTCATTTCCATGTTGTCAGTAGCTACAGAATTGAGCAGTGACAGTGCAGAGTCTGAAATATTTACCAAGTGGCCTTTTACGAAGAACTCTATCTTCTATTATTCTAGGTAAGAAATACCTAAAGTGAGAAGGAAACAACAGATCTAATCTTGAATAATCAAATAATCTATCATCTAACTTATTTGTACGGGATTCCAGATACACATGCCAAGGAAACAACTATTCCTTCAGGCGCCAGGAAGCTATTACCTGCCACTGCTGGGCTGCTGCGGAGAGTGTCTGGAGAGATCGGAGGGCTCCGAGCGCTGGTCAGGAGACCGTGATCGGCTGCGGCGGGGAGGCCTGTCATGTGAGCGACCGGAATGATCTGAAGCTAGTGACTGAATTTCTGAAATGTCTGTGAGATAAAAAGGCGCTACTTACTTCTCCATCAAATTACTGCAATAAAGCATAGAGTACTCCAATAATATTCATATGAAATAAGCTACTAAGTATGATTTCACACTGAGCACTAACTGTATCAGCCAGAGATCAAGTCAAGAGTGGAGAGCTGCCTACACACAGACAGACACACTCTCACACACACACACACTCCCCAGATGTTAGATTATAAAGGTGTCTGGCTTATGGAAAGTTACCATTTCACTCAAACACGACTAATCTTCCTAGTACTTAAAAGAAACTACTCAAAAGGAAAGAACAACTTGGATGGGGGTAAGGAAAAAAAAAAAGGGAAAATAAACTGCAAGATAGCTAAAATAACGTACTACTAACTTTTATTAGTTCATTGAAAGGAACAGTTAGTGCTTATGTTAATTTTGCATACATATATCTATTAATCTGAGCAACTATTTTGAAGGTAACAATATGCGATACACTAATCATTGTTAATTTCCTATCATCTTGAAAAGTCACCTTGCTGGGCGTTGTGACAGTTCCCTATAATCCCAGAGGCACTGAGGCAGGAGGCTTGCCAAGGCCAGCCTCAAGCCTAGGTGATATAGCGAGACCTTGCCTCAAAAAAAGAAAAGAAAGGAAAAGAAAAGAAGGAAGGAAATAAGTTACCTGGAAAACCCCAAATAGAAATTTACTTACCATCTCTTTCAGACGCATTAGCAGAATGGATACTGTCAGAAAGGTCAGGGACGTTCAAGAGGGTCGCCCGCTCATCTCTCTGAACTACCATTTTTAACTTGCCTTTAGACCTTTCTATCAATGTCTTTGCATCTGTCAGTGACATATTTTCAGTGACAGTACCATTTATCTGCAACAGAAATGAAACTATATATTGAAAATAAATGACAAAGTACAAATGTTAGCTTACTCTGTTCTACTGTAAACAGGAATATTCAAAGTACTCAATGCTGTGCTCCTAAGAATCACCAAAATATTCCCTTTATACTTTACTGAATCATCAAAATATTTCACCTTCCTGAAATAATACTAATATTTATGTCATTACTGCTCTGTCAGATAAACCCCAATTGGTATCTCTTAAACCCTATTCCAAAGCTGGTTACATTCTATTATTTATAAGCAAACGAAGAAAACAAGTATTTCAGTAATATCTGGAGCAATTATCAAAACTACTTAATGTGTAAGAACAGAAATGCCCACCTACAAGGTGGCATCTGCTTGTGAATGATATGTATTTGTAGCAATTAATTCTCACAGGATAACCCTATAGCTAACCTATCATTGTAGGTATAGTAATAGACAGGGACAACTTAACTCACTCTCCCTTGAACACTCATTTTTAATTCTCTTTGGCAAAGGTGCTTGAAACATAAGCAGGGGCTATGAGTTAACACTAGAATTTATTTTTTATTTCACTTCACTAAAATGTAAAAGTATGACTATACCTTTAATACAACATCGCCTTCTTGAATATTGCCATCTCTTGCTGCCAAACTATCTTGTGAAATTTCCTTTACAAATATATGGCTGGCCAAGCGAAGACCATATTCTGAAATAAAATATTTGAATGTCTTTAATGTAATATAAGACAATTACTGTATAAAGAGTTTTTAAGGACAATCAATGACTACTTCAGAAGAAAACAAGACCAGTAACTGTAATTATCAGTCATCCAAAAAAAAAACCACAACAAAGGCATGACTGAATAACTACAAGGCGGACAACACAGTACGTAGGGACAACACAGTATGTAGTGACTCTTGTAATTGTCCTAATAACCTATTGTGAAACTTGGTTTCACTGTTAGGTTTATCTTTTTAAAAAAGGAAAAGAACAACTGGGATGAGGGAAAGGAGAAAAAAGGACACACACAAGAGAGCTAAGGAAGAATTAATGCTTAGTTCTTTGATCAATCTTGCATGCCTATATCTAGTAATCTGAGCAACAAATCTAATGATAACAATGTGTAATATAACAACCATTATTGATTTCCTATTCTTGTTTTGAAATTCTGTATCACTGTTACTGTTTTTTTATTTCTTTTTGTCTTTATTGTTTTTTTCTCTTTAAAATAAAACTTTTTTAAAAAATGTATTTATTAGTACAGAGTCTACAGGGTCTCACTGCACAGCTTGGACTCTTAGTGAGCCTCCTGTTTTCAGCCTCCCAAGCACTGGGAATACAGGCAAACGCCACCATGCCCAGGTTCAGTCACCATCTCAGCCTGCCCTGGGGACGGGGCCGGCAAGGCTTGTGGTGCCGAGGATGAGCTCTGCCTAAGCAGGCACTTTAGTCTGCCGAGCTATCTGGCCGGCCTGTAAAAATAAAACTTTTTTTGAAAAGGTATGAGTAACTTTGTGAGGATAGCAAGGACTCTTCCTTTCACTGTATTCAAAACTAAGACCAAACTAAAAGCCACCCACAAAAACCAGAACAAAATTAAATTAAAAACCTAAGACAAAATACAGAACTATTTTTACTCTGAGGTAAGTCAGCAGACTTGGTACTGAAGAATCCAAAAGTTCTATTACAGTTCCAGTTTACCATAAGGTAGATGTGCTCACAAACAGTGCTCACAAACTGAACTAGGAACAGGAGGAGGAAAGAAAATGGCTCTAGGGGGCCCAGGCAAGGACCCAGGCAAGCAATACGCTTTATAAATGGGCATTATACGACAGAAAAGTATAAAGGGATACTAAATGACTGTCATACAGATGACCCTAAAATAGTCCTTTATATAATATAATGTGTATTTATATATTCTTTTAAAAATACTGGGCATTTTTCCAGAAGAACCAGAAACACACCAATATATATACACTCAAGTTTATAGCAGCGCAATCTGTCATAGCTAAATCCTGGAAAAAACCCAGATGCCCATCAACTGAGGAATGGATAAAAAAAGATGTGGTATTGTGGTATTTTTACACTGTGCAGTATTATTCAGCTATAAAACAGGACAAACTTGAATCTTTTGTTGGTAAATGGATGCAATCAGAGAACATACTCTTAAGTGAAATAAATCAGATCTGCATGTGCAAACATCGTATTGTCTCCTTAGCACGAGAACCCAAGAGAAAAATAGAATCTGAAGGGTACAACAGATACTGGGAAAAGGGAATGAACTTATTCAAAAGCAAAGAGTTACTGAGTTGAGAAGGACAGGAGAAGGAAAAGAGATTATCTATGTCTGTAAGCAGGATGGTCTGGACAACTGTACTGTGCATTTCTGCTGGTCTACAGAAAGAAGCAGTTAATGCTTTAATTTGTTTTGACTTCTTTTGTCAATCTGTACTTTTTTTTCTTAATTTCTTATACTTTTCTTTCTTCTTCCAATTTATATGCATATATCTGGTAATATGAATAACTGTCTGAAAGACAACACTATGTATTAGAACAAATACTGTGAAATTCATATTACTTCGTTAAGATAAATTCTGTATCATTTGTAATTTTTCATTTTAACTCTAATTGGTATTCTTTAAAAAATTTTTAAAAATTAAAAATTTCTTTATCCAGTTTTTCCACATATTTCCTCAGGTATATGATAAATATGCACCAGAACTGTGGGGAAACAGCAAATGAGATGCTCCCTGCATTCGGGCAACTTACATTATGCAACCACTGGAGAAAAAGATGTGCATTACCAAGGCAATGAGAAGGGCAAATATGGCTCTACATTTGGTAGGGGGGTTAGAAACACTCCTTGAGGAAGAGATCCTAAAGCTCAAACTTCAGCTAAAAGACATTAAAATTAAACCTGAAGTGTGTGTGTACACCTGTGTGCATGTGCTAAAGGAATGATTTTAAAATGTACCAAAAGTATAAAGGAAAGAAGCTGGCAGGTGTGAAGACCTAAGTCTAGTGTATGTAGTTGGTAATGAGAAGAGTATCAAGATAGGGCCAACAGAACAATCCACAGAAACATCAAAAGAAGAGTCTATATACAACCCACTAAAAAGGATCCAGAAAAAAGCCATGAGATAAGAGTCCCCCGAGCCAGACATGGCGGCACACACCTATAATCCCCGCACTTGGGAAGCTGAGACAGGAGAAATGCTGTGAGTTCAAAAACAACCTGAACTGCATAATGAAACGCTATCTCAAAAAGACAGAGAAAGATGGGAGGGGAGGGGAGAGGAGAGAAGGGAAGGGAGAAGAAGGGGGAGGGAGAGAGCAGGGAGAGGAGGTGGCAAGTAGGCAGGCCCTGAGGAGTGAGTCCCTCTCCACCCAGGGTAGTAAAGACAGAAGTGGGACAGATAAGACTGGTATGTAGGAAGACATTAATTAAGCAC
Source organism: Octodon degus (assembly GCF_000260255.1). NCBI lineage: Eukaryota > Metazoa > Chordata > Mammalia > Rodentia > Octodontidae > Octodon > Octodon degus. The sequence goes on from NW_004524578.1 coordinate 3,517,993, forward strand.
AAGGAGAGCAAAGATGTCAAGGATAAGTGCCCTGGTATCTGTGGCTGGCTTGAGATGGATTCCAGATCTTCACAGTGAGCCACAGCCTCAGTTCTTCCATTTTTTTTATCCTGAGACAAGTCTTATGAAGTCACTAAATTACTCAGGCTGGGTTTGAATTTCCAATTCTCTTCCCTCAACCTCCCAGAGTGCTGAGGTTACTAGTATACACTACCATAACTGCCTTTTTTTAAACAAAAATGATCAGTCATATATAACCAAAGCAACAAATCCACTATTCAAAAATCTAATTTGATGATGACTGAGAGAAAGGAGCTGGGCATCAGCTTAAACTTGGGTATGAGTCCTGCCTTTCAGAGAAATGTCCTTTAACAGGTCCCTTCTTTTAAATCCCTCCCTTTAAAAAGCAGCCTTTAGCCAACAAAATGATCAAAGTCACTCTTTCATTGTCACACTAATACTGACCCTAACTGAATTTCAACTTGGTGAGGGTGACATTTCTTTTTATATATTTGGCTGTTCTCCTCTTAACAAATCCAAAATCTGAATACTAAACAATTCACTCAAAGTATAATCTGCTTGCAAAATGATTTAAGAAAATGGCCAGTCATTCAAACCTGCCATAACACATTCTACCTTCCAACATACGAACAACAAAGCAGAGAAACAGAACAAAGATGTGACGCGACGTCAGTTGTACCTTCCAGTAACCCTAGTCTTAAACCCTCCACGTGAAAAGAGCAGTGAAAGCGCTGGGACCGAATACCTTCATTTTTCCGAGACTTCACCAGCGTGACTCTGGTGGGCTTGGCAGGCTGACTGGAGGCCACAGAGCGCCTGTCCGAGCGCGGAGACAAACTCCGCTCTCTACTTGCACTCCTATCCCTTGCCCAACTTTTCTCACTCCTTCTGTTAACCACACCACCACGGCTACTTCTTGGCTCATGTACTTCCTCCTCATAACTGTCTTCTTCATTGTCAGAAACTGGCTCAGGATCAGGACGACTTACTGGTATCTGAACTTTCTTCTTTCTTCTAATAGTCTACAAAACAAAAATTTTTTTCACTTATTTTCATACCTGCAATTTCAGTTCCTAAAAGAAGGGAACAATGCTCTTCTCCTGTCCAGTGTTAATTTAAATATCAATGAAAAAGATACACAAATAAGTACAACCAACTACTTACTAAGCAATATACTTCCATAATGGCTGTTTTCTGGTTAAGCAACAAATTAAGTGGGTTTAATAAATCCTTATTTACTTTATTCAGAAACATATTCCATTGTAATAACCATAAGCTTATAGAAAAACTGGTAATGGCTGGTAGGGAAAAAAAGCCACGATACTCAAGATCATTCTGCCAAAATTACAAAAACTATCATATACTTATAAGCCCTACTTGATTCCTTAATCAAACTGCTGGCCTGTATCTGTATCAAAGCCCAGTCACCCTGCAAGCCCGCTGAGATGAAGTTATTTACCACACAGCAACATTCACCATAGGAGGTTGCAGCTAATCAACTCTGACTTCACCTACACGAACTGCCTCCACTTCTCTCACTTCACTTGTAACTTCCCACATAGGCACATGTTCTTTCTTCTGCCCTGACTTTCTCAAGGCTCTGTTTCCCTGTTCACATTTCTCACTGTCTGTAGTCCAGGTTGACATGTACTACCTTCTGATCAACAAGGCTCTGTAATCTTGGGCTGCACCATGCCTCCTCACATGGGCACACACCAAAGCATGAAGACCTGAAGGTGCTTCTGGGGTAACACCTGTCTTCTGATGGAGTCAGCCATATCCCCTGAAAACTTTCACAGTCCATCTTCTTTCCAATTCTTTCACCCTCTCCTACTCTCACCCTACCAACTCTCTGGTTTCACTTGCCTTCCTCCCAAGTTTGCATGGCGTTGCATGCTGCCACACTTGAATGATTTTCTACTGACTACTCCATCATATGCCATGCCAAATACCGGCCCAGTACTCTAAAAGCATTTCTAACTGACTCCCTCCTTTTAAGACTCACCTCTTTCTTCTTTAGTCTCCAACATGGTACACTGGGAGAAATACTCTCTATTACTACTTCAATAGGCCATGAGTCCCAAGTAATATCTAAACAAAGGCCTTTCCTATCATCCTGGTAAAAGAGCTACCTGTATGGAAATCTACTGTATCCGGGCTATTCTCAATTATAGTTGTATGTGTGCATACTCCTCTAGCCTACTAAGATATAAGTTCCCTGTCACATACTCAACTGTACATACAATGGAATTTTTGTACCCACTAGGGTACAACTGAAAAACTGTCATTTACTTTACAGTTAAAGCTACAAACTCAAGTAATACCTTGCAGGTTTGACAATAACGCTTGACATTTTAGGAACAAATCATTTTCGGGAAAGATACCCACTTCAAAACAGTTTAGCTGAATTATTCACATGGAGAATAAAATAAAACGAAACCATGTATGTACTATTATAAAATACAGGACAGAAGTTCTGAAAACTGTGGTAAGGTAAAAAGGCTTTTTTAAGCAAGATACCAACAGCAGGACCAATAAAGTGAGTCTTGGGCTGGGGAGACAGCTCAGTGGAATAAGTGCTAGCCTCGCAAGCACAAGGTCCTGAGTTCTACCCCTGGTACCACCAAAACCAAGAAGAGAGTCTACCAGACATGACAACATAAAAATCAAATGTTTACATACTAAAATTATACAAAAAGAAACAAAAAAACCCTATAAACAATTTGCATATACTTACAAATGTCAAATGAGCACACAATATATTAGTATGACACAAGAGTAATGATCTTAGTAAATAAACACATTTACCATACAAACTCAAGGGACATGGACAGGAAAATAAAACAAAACATAAAAGGCAGTAACACAGGGTAAGAAGGTTAAACCCACTTGGGACTTTAAATATTTCACTTGAAACACTTAAGTTACCCTGGGTTTGATCCTTAGCACTGCCAACCCTGCTCCAAAAACAGTTCTATTAAAATGTTTACGTAAATTTGGCAGATTCAAAGTGTTGATGAAAATGAATTCTAACTATATAATTCATTTTCAAAAAAAGCAGCCCACATTGTCATTAATAAATTCTGGGCTAGCTGGGCATGATGGTACATGCCTGTAATCCCAGCACGTGGGAGCCTGAGGCAGAAAAACCATGAGTTCAAGGCTGGCCTAGGATAAGAGTAACATCTTGTGCCTTAAAACAGAACAGGAAATCAAAGTCATTCATGGCCTCTGACTCTGAAAAGCCACCTCTAGGAAGTAAACAAGAAAGTATTTGTGTAACAAACTTCACTTCTACTTTCTTAAATAGCTGTGGAACTAATCAGCAATGCCCCCCAGTGAGTGAGCCAGGTGAAGCGCCTGCATATTATAGCAAAATGCTACACAACCGTGTAGATGTGTAAACTGGCTAACTCACAAACATTACCACTAGAGCAGGGCGTGTGATTTTTTTTTTTAAGTATACTATGAATTTTAGTAAAAATTTAAATGCTATATTTAACAATAAATCTAGCTGCTGTTCATCTATAGTTAAATTAAGCATATTTATAGGAGCTGTAGTATTGGAAACTACAACATTTTAATTAAATGGAAATCACTTATTGAACCTACTGCCAAAAAGGCTTTTGGCTTATGGAAAGGTAATCACACCACTAAACACTATGATGTAGGAGCGCAGAAAAGAGAGAAGTTGCTCATTTGGAAATGGGGGTGAAAAATCACCCAAAAATCAAATACATAATGCTCTTGAGGTTTTAGATGCTCCAATTATGTTTGGGGATAAGATGTTAAAAGAAAGGGGGTAGGTAGCTTACAAGGAAAGATCAACTCCACAGACTGGGTTTTATTCTAAAATTAATTTTGCAATGAAAGACAATATAAATTAAGGATATGATCCAACCTGCTTGAGTGCAGGAATGAACAGGTATTCTTTGCTAATTGAAACACTTCTACCAGGTCTTCTACAGCTTCTCCCCAGAAAAGCAAAGAATCTATGCTCAAGCCTCTTGTCCAACTGATAAAATTTCTGAGCTGGCCCACATCCCCTTACACGTCATCCAAATATGTGCTATTTCAAATACTTTCTTGATTTTAGATCTTCTTGTTGGGAAAAGTCTAGAATACATGAACACAACCTTCTCAGTGTATTATCAACGTGAGGCATGTACACTAAATACTTAGTGTGTAAAGACAAAACAGCTGGACGTTAACAGAAAATTGGAGGACTTAAAAAGAGAAATGGGTAAACGAGCACAGCTCACCAACTCAGGCATGCAAGTTAGGAACCAAAGAAGGTGCTCCCTTGACAGGTGCAGTGCCCCATAGGAAAAATACTATGACTAGCTCAAGTCAGTAACTTCTGAGGATAACCCACTAATATTATAGACTGCTAGACAGTGTTAGATTGTTTAGCTGAATTCAAACACCTATAGTATTTAGATGCCAATAGAATACCCACCTCTGACAGGACTAAAAAAAAGGGGAGGAATACAAAGGAAAGATCATTTTGTATTTATATATACAAAATAGTTAGGATAGGTTTACAGCTACTTTCACTTAATTCAATGAGAAGAAAGAGGTGTACTAATAGTGTTTGGACAGGATATCCTGTCTGCTTCTTGTACTATGGAAAATCACTAAGAAGATAACTATGTACAATATACTGATTATCGAAACTGTCCTATTAATCAGCTTTGAAACTGTCTCATTCATATTTGTTTCTCAATAAAATTAAAATTAAAAAAAGAAAAATACTATGACAAATACTGCTCAGGGTCAACAGCTAAATAAAGAAATCTAAAGCTTACTCTGCAACTAGAAAAAAAGCTTATAAAAAAAGGAAGGTCATTATAAAAATCAGCAATTTACTTTTATAATCTTTGCATAAAAAATGTTTAAAAACGCTATCACCCACTAGGCAGTGAGTGTACTGAAAACTGAAAAATAACACTATAACTATAAAAATATGTTTACAACGAGATTCTAAAAACAAATAAACAGAAGATGTCCATTAGCAGTAAGCTAATAATGGGTCTACTGCAATACGAGAACTCTCCTCGCACCAGCCACAGCGCTGGTGCAGACAGGTACTGGCACGGTAGTGCGCGCAGGCTGAGAACCCGGCACCTGCTGCAGGCAGAGCCCCAGGATGCCCCTCCCAGCCCTCATCATGCGCCGCATGCGTCCACGGGGCCCACTGCAACTGAGTGGTAGATGGTGAAAGGCTCTACAACAGGCAGCTCAGGCCACGGCCTCCTACCTGCCTCTCGCTCCTGCTCTGCACAGTGAGTGAAGGCTCCCGCAGGGTCTTCACCGTCCTTGGAGGCCGGGCAGGGCAACCAGGCAAAGAGATGAACGAGGGAAGCGGCTCAGGTGCTCATCAATGTCATTCTATGTGAGACTTTCACATCAAATCTGTTCTACACCACATTTGCCAAGTTTTAACTATTAAAGGCCAGGTATTAAAAGTTAACTTCATCCCCTTACCTAAAAAAAGTAAACCTGGGCTGGGAACAGAACTCAGTGGCTTAAGCACCTGCCTGGCAAGCGCGAGGTCAATCTCCAGTACCAAAATAAACAAATAAATAAATTTACTTCTAGGAAAATAATAAAATAAAATTTTGTTATACAGTGAGACAGGAACATGAAAGGCACCTGAACAACTCTACAAGAAATTCTTCCACTTTCTCCTTCCCATATCACAGTAACAAACAGGTGATGATGTGGATTCCAGGTAGTGTAAAATTACTCTAGTAAATGGCAGTGCAGTCAGGCCGACTATCTGTCAAGATCCAGTGAGAGGTTAAAAGAGAACATGAAGCCATCAAAAGCCCTTCAACCAGCACCTTTCCTGTTCTAACTGGGTAGGAAAAAAACTCAGTATCTGAAAAACACACACCAGTATTAGAGGACATACAAACTCTTCTTTATAAACAACTTTGGAATTACTGTTTCATTTTTCATTTTCCTAAAAGGAAGGAAATAAACAGGAGAATATAGTTGATACTACTAAGGTGACCATAAAGATACTTACAATTTTTGCATTTTTCCCACTTTTTCTGAGTTGCTGAACAGCAAAGGCATGCTCAACATTATCCATTGAAACTCCATTAACCATTGCAACCCGGTCATTTTCCCTGGGGAGAAAGAGTCCCGAAACAACACATCAGAGATAAAAACATGCAGGCAAGTTTGTGGAGAATGTTCAAAAAATAAAATTCTGAATGTGGGCAGATTGATCTATTTGTCTTCTGAGCAATGATACCAGTACTTCTCTTTCAAAAATTATTCTCCTTCTAAATTTCTTTCAATCCTTCCGATTAGTCTCATTTTTTCTCTTGTATCTTATTTTTTTTAATTTTTATTTATTTTTTTTCTCTTGTATCTTTCTAACCTTACTATGACACAAAAAGACAAAAGTGAGCCCCTCCGAAAGTCTAGACTACTTAAAAGTTTTTTCTTTATTTTTACATCTACATGCTATGTAAAGTGATACTAACTTTTCACTTACTATTAAGCTTATTTCTTAACTATGTTCCTTTTAAGGGAAAATATTAACTGTACCATGCTAGGCGTGGGGTATAAATACAATAAAATCACTAACAAAGCAGGCCAGTGAATGGAGGCAAGAACAGTGCTTGACGCGGGCATCTGAGAGGAGAAACACTTACTGCAGCTGTCCTTCTGCTGGGCCTCCCTTCAGCACGTCGGAAATCACTATCGAGGTCTCCCCACTCTGGAAATGAGGATTATCTCTTCCACCAGATATTGCAATTCCAAATCCGAATCCAGGAGCCTAAAGTAACAATTACAGTAAACACTGCTATTGATGATAAAAATAATTGCTCATTACAGCATATGCTACAATCTAGAAAAGTTTGACTACAGAAATTACAAAATTGCTGTATCTGTTACCTACACTTAATTGTATGGCTATGTAGTAGAGTTATTTATCCTTTTATCTTTATATGAGAATGCATGCTCTAATAAATACTGGACATAACAATATTAAAAACTGTCAATTACAAAGAAAGTTAAGAATTAAAAGCTTTGGGGCTGGGGAGATGGCTCAGTAGAATAAGTGCTTCCCTGGCAAGCACAACTTCTTTCAGCTACTTTAAAATCTGTCATAGTAGAATATAATCTAACATTGTATACAATATAAAGCATATATTATTTATGGCTTTTACATTACATACTTATATTTAGCTAAAATAAATTGTAATAAAGTAAAAACTTGTGAAAGAGCTAAAAAAAATCTTTAACATAATGACTAAGGATAGCCTAATACAGAAAAAATTCTAGTTATCTCCAAGTTATTAAAGAAAATCACCTAATCTCAAGGAAATCCACACCATTCCCTAAGATAGAAATAAAGTACTCAGAGTGGTCTAAAAAGATTACACATTGGTTTTAGAAATCCAGAATCATGAAATCATTAGAGCAAAAGTGTTCTGATATAAAGCTGTACTACAGTCCTATGTTCTAACAATCAACAACATGAGGACGAACAGCATGAGGACAAAAGCTCCCACTGGACAGAGCAGGCCACATAGCTATGACCAGAGGTAATGACCGTCCCTCCCACCCCAAAGCTTATAGAGAAAGTTAAAGAAAAAAAAAAGCTCTTCAAAAAGAATAAATATGGATGGATTTCACTACGTGTGGCCAAGAAAAATGCAAACACATGTCCACACATAAACTTACATAAACATTCACACCAGCATCAATTTTAACAGACAAAAAGCAGACACAACCCAAAAGTCTACCAATTAAGTAAAACAGTATATCCACGCAATGGAAACTTAACTAACAACAAAAAAATGGAAGTACTGACACATGCTATACTATAGAAGAGCCGAGCACTGAAGACATGCTTTGAAACCAGTCACAAAGGTTCATCAACAGTAGTGTGGTAGTGCTACTTTATATAAAAGTGTTCAGAAAAGGCAAATCAATTAGATCTGGCATTAATCTAGATCTAATTTGGACTGTTTCTCCTCTTATCGCTATTCATCTTTTTTTAAAACCTGGAATCAAAGGCAAAAGAAATTAGATCTGAGTTGTCTAGTGCTAGGAGAAAACAGAGTGATTGTGGAGTGATGAATAATGGGTACAGTCACTGCTGTATACTCAGAACTTAGAAGAAAATTCTGGTTTTACTTTAGAATGACTCAAAGCAGTAAAAATTAACAAAACAGTAAATCTTAACTCTTAAGTACATGTATTTTCAATAGTTGTACATGTGGAAATGTTACATAAAGTACTTTAGTTTGTACTTGTGTGCATGCAAGCTCAAGCAGCTGTTTCTGTGTGAGGGGGAGGAGGCCACTAGGTACACCTTTATTTCAAGGAACAGCTGTTTACCTGAAGCCATGTAAAGGTACGCAAGCCTGACTACTGGACAGACATTTTTCTCCACAATGAAAGAACACCTATAACTGTGAGAAAAACAACTCATAGCATTTTTTGCAAACAATGAAAATTCAATTTTTTTTTTTTTTTTTTTTTTTTTTGCAGAACTGGGGACTGAACTCAGACCCTTGCGCTTGCCAGGGAAGCGCTTATTCCACTGAGCCATCTCCCTGGCCCCGAAAATTCAATTTTAAAATTAAAGTTAGAAAATTTTTATCTGCCATAATGAGAGCAACACCTTTTCATATACTTAAAGGATCTTCTGAAGAGAAGATTGGTGATATTAACACGTGATTTTAAAAAATATTTTACAATTAAATGCATTATCATTTGAAAGATTTGCTTAACTCAGGGAGCCAATATTTTCTCAAAGCCCAACCCGTAATATAAACTCAAGCATGGATAAACACCCACTTAGGATAAAAACAGGGCAACAGAACAGTAACAGTACACAAGTTCACTAATATAATACACTTTTAAAATGCACACAACTACCTTTTAGAAAACTAAAACCTGTCCCCTAAAAGAATTATTACAATAACTCTTGATCAACAATTTTTATGAAGCTGTTTTTTGGTTTTTGTTTTTGTTTTTTTGTACTTCAACAAAAAACAATATATTACACTAGGTTTTTAGGAACTTGGGAATAATCACACTTTTCGTTTTCTTAACAGAGTATAGTATACTAATGGATATCCTAATACACTAATCTTACATTCCTGAAATAAATGGCTTTCTCATGGAGTATTTATGTAGTGTTGACCTTTGTTTGCTTTGTTTTTGTGTTATATTTTTGCACAGATATACACAAAAGATGCTGGCCTATAATATTTGATGGTAGGGCCAGCCAGATAGCTCAGTGGATTAAAGTGCCTGCTTAAGCAGACACAGAGGCCAGGGATTCGATCCCAGGCCTACTGTGCCAGTCCCGACCCCCGGGGCGCGCTGAGACAGGTGACTGAGACTGGGCATGGTGGTGCACACCTGTAATCCCACGGCTTGGGAGGCTAAACACAAGAGGATCACTACAAGTCCAATCTGTATGGTGAGACCCTGTAAAGCCTTTACTAAATACATTAAAAAATATATATGTGATGGTGACTGGGTTGTCTGTCATCGTTTTATCACTCTTTAAATGACTATCAGTCATCAGTTTCAGTATCAGTATTATCCATAAACTGCTAAGGAGCATACATACTGCTATATCGTCTGGGGAGAAATTTGGTAGTACCTTAGAAAAATAGAACTGCATTATCTCTTGACAGTAAACTAATTTCTAGAAATATCAGTACTTCGTTTTTATTGTGGAATAATACTCTATTACATAGCTCAGTTATATAAGTAATATTTCATCTATTATTCATTAGCTAATACACATTTTGTGCTACATCTACTTTGGCCTGTTATGAATAATGCTGCTAGGAAAACTGGTATGTTACTTATTCTGCAGACACGTTTTCATTTTCCTTGAGTAATATACCTGCGAGTAGAACTGCTGGGCACATGGTGATTTTATAGTTAGTGTCTAAGGAATTCCCAAAATGTTACCTACAATGGCTGCACTATTTTATGGTTCCATCAGCAATGTGTAAAGCTTCTTGTTTTACCCACATCCTTCCTACCACTTGCCTCTGTCTGTCCTTGCATTACTGCTTCCACAGGATAAAGGAAGACCTCCCTATGGCTTTTTATACATATTTCCCTGATGTTTATTCATTTAAGTTACCTCCACTCTCCTATAATTATGGATACACATTTATCTGCCAATGCAAAGTATATGCATTCTAGGTAACTGCCAAAAGAACGTAGCTTTAAGTTAGCTCCACTTACTACCATTCCCAAAAGCCCACTTTTACACCACACAGCAAGAATGAGACTGTCCCACCGATCTATCAGCAGTTCTTAAAGTATGATGATATCAGAGGCCCTAACCCTCTGTTTCAAACTAGAACATTTAAAACACTGGCAGGCCCATTTCATACCAACTGAATCATAACCTCTGGTGTGGAGAACCACCCTGCTGATTCTTCCTACTTTATAAATGTGGACATACACTGCTCTAGAACAATGGTAAGCAAACTATGGTCCAAAAGGTCAAATCCAGCCAGTCACCCATTTCTATAGTTTTATTGAAACATTATCACTTCCATTTGTTTACCTATTGTCTTCAACTACTTTTGCAACAAAGCTGCAGTCACAAAGCTATGACAGGAATTTATGGCCTATAAAGCTCAAACCATTTGCTGTCTTTTTATAGAAAGTCTGCTGGCCCTGCTCTAGATACCTAGTCTATATGATGAACCACCTCAGAATACCAAAGGACTGGGTATTTGAAAGTATACTGCTGCGCAGCCTCCAAGAATGGAGTCAAGGTCCAGCCACATAGCTCAGAGGATTAAAGCGCCTGCAAGCAGGTTCAGGGAATGGGGTTCAATCACCAGGCCTGTGGTGCCAGCCCCGCCCCCGGGGGCACTCTGAAAGGGCAACTTTCAGAGTGGGAAAGTTGAGACTGGGAGTGATGGCACACACCTGTAATCCCAGTTCTTGGAAGGCTGTAAACAGGTAGATCACTACAAGTCTGATCTAGTAGTGAGACCATGAACACCCTACCCTATAGACCCTTCCCTAAAATACAAATAAATACATAAATAAATTTTTAGAATGTTAAAAAAAAAAAAAAAGAATAGAGTCAACTAAATTATGCTCTGGCTAAAACCTCTTGGCTTATGCTAACAAGGCCATTTTTTAAAAACCATTCAGCTATAATCTCTCTCTGATAAGGCTCAGAGGCAACACAATCCTTCATTTCCAGCACAACAATTGAAAGAATGAAAACCAAAAATTTATGAGTGAAACACTCCTCTTATCGCTATTCATCTTTCTTTTAAAACCTGAAATCAAACTCAGGACCTTGTGGTTGTCAGGCAAGCGCTGTGCCACTCAGCTGTATCACCTGCCCTCTAGTTATCTTTTAATGGTATCTGTTCACCCCAGCCGACAGTCCCTTTTTGACCCTCCCCTTCCTCAAGTGACAGAATTAGTCAGGTATAGAATGGAACCTATAAGACTTGGCATGGTCGTGCACATCTGTAATCTCAGCTCTTGGGAGGCTGTAAAAAGGTGGATCACTACGAGTCCGATGTAGTAGTGAGACCCTGAACACCCTATAGACCCTTCCCTAAATTACAAAAACAAAAAAGACAGAATGGAACCTACACTGGTCATCTAGACAGGAGTTACTACCCAGGTAACTCTAGATGGAACTTTTAACATGTTAAGAAAACTCAAGATTCTATCTTTCCAATATTGAACACCTTGTCCCATTTCATTTAAACTGAGACATAAGTAGTAAACACACTTTACTTCAGTAAACACGTTTAAGTTTTTCTACTCCTGAATTCCTCAGAAAACTAAGCAAGAGTACAAAGAAAAAACACACTGCTAGCTAATCTGTCCTATTTTGTTTACTAATTAATTAGGAAAACTACAATGTGGTAATAGCAAATAACATTTCTGGTTTTGATTGACTAATCTAGTTTCTACCTAAAAAAACTGTAAACAGGACCAACTGTTAGGAGCCTGATGTACTTGCACAGTGGGCTCGGGGTGACTAGTTCTTGCGGACACATTCATCAGTGGATCAGTCCTCCGAGGAGTCGCTGGGAGGCGGAGCCTGGTCAAGGAAGCCAGCCAGCGGGGCCTGGAAGGGTGCACCGCATCTCCTTTGCCCTCTCCTCCCTTAGCTCCTTGCTTCCTGGTCTCCACCATCAGCAGCTCTCCACTACACCAGCCCTGCCGCTCGCCAAATGTGGACTAAAAACATTTACAAAGTCAGCCAACTATGGACTAAAACCTTCACAAATTATGAGCCAAAATAAATGCTTCCTCCTTTAATTTGCAGGTTATTGGGTACTGTATTCCAGTGACAGGGAAAGAAAGTAAGATAACAACTTAGATTTAGTGAACATAGAAGAATATAAATATTAAAACAGGAGCAGAAATCAATCAATATAATGGCAGTTATAGCAGTTTCAATGGAAACAAAAACTTGAAAAAAATACAGCCGGCAAGATAGCTCAGCAGTCTAAAGTGCCTGCTTAGGGCAGCTTGGGCAAGTGCGCAGGGACCATGGTTCAATCCCCAGCACCACATGCCATGCCAGCCCCACACACAGGGTGGGCTGAGCCGGACACAAAAAAACAAAAACAAAAACACTGTTGAAAAAAATACAATAAAACTGTAAAACGGTTAGCCAAGAAAATGACATAAACTGCCAAAAATAAGAATGAGAAAAGAGCCAGGAAGATAGCTTGGTAGTCTAAGTGCCTGACTGGCAAGTACAAGGACCCGTGTTCGATCCCCTGTACTGCATGCTGACCAGCCACCAAAACCAGACATGGTGGTGCGCACCTGTAATCCCAGTGCTGGGAAGGCTGAGACAAGAGGATCACTATGAGTCTGAGCTGTGTAGTGAGACCCTGTGCCAAATAAATAAATAAATGATTAAAAAAAGAATGAAGCAACATCCTTACTCATCATTCTTTATAAAAATAAGTATTATAAACAATGTTATGTCTATGTATTTACCAATGTAGATGACAGAAACAAAAACCTCAGAATATACAAATTTACAATGTCACAAAAACAACCAAAAAACATTAATGAATATATACATAACCGGAAAAACCCTATATAAAATTACAAATAATTTGTAACCAGCACTACCAATCATTTAGGGAAAGAAAAATAATTATACACAAACTCCACAAGAAACCACAGGAGGAAAGACTATAGTTCAACTCCTTACTCTGATGACAGCTTTTTCCTGATACCAAGATATAAAGTTTTTTTAAAAAGTTTAAGAAAAAGTACTGACCAATTTATCTCTCACTCAACATTTAAACAAAAGGCTAGGGATACTGCTCAGTGACACAGTGCCAGCTTGGCAAGTGTGAGGTCTTGAGTTTGATTCCCAGTACAAAACAAATTAAACAACCAACCAGGGCCGGCCAGATAGCTCAGCATACTAAAGTGTCTGCTTAGGCACAGTGCAGTGACTGGGGTTTGATCCCCAGTGTGCTGGCCCTGCCCCTGGGGCACGCTGAGATGGCAATTAAGACTGGGCATGGTGGTGCGGGCCTGTAATCCCAGTGCTTGGGAAGCTGAAAACAGGAAAATCACTGAGTCCAATCTACATAGTGAGACTCTGCAGACCCTGTACCAAGTACATAAAAAAATAAGTATCTCCAACAAACACTGGCAAATCAGAAAAGCAATGTGTAACATAAATAATTCATCACAACCAAACACAATTTATATTAGGAAGGCAAGGCTGTTCAACAATAAGAAATTCACCAAATTCACAATGAAGAAAAAACTATAGAATCCCAAGTTATATTGTTTTTTAAAAAAAGAAAAGAAAAAGAACTCTTAACTATGCATATATGAAAAAAACTAAGATAAAAGGAAATTTCTTTAATCTAGCACATGGCAAAATATTAACAGAAATACAATAAAAGCATTTTTTAACCTGATGAAGAATAATTTATAAACCCATCACACTTGACGACAAATTACTTTCATCCAATATTTATACTAAGGGAAGTAGGTCAGCTCACTGTTCAACACCGTGAAGCTCTGTATATTACAGTAAGGTAAGAGAAAGAAGTAGAAATGAAACTGACTTCACTTGCAAATAATGTGACTGTCCGTGCAGAAGAATCGCAAAGAATCTAAAAGTTTCTAGAATTGATGTTTAAGAACGCCACAAGGCCATTATTTAAAAACAAACAAAACAAAAAATCAAAAATTGAAATAAATCTAAGAAAAGCACCAAAAATGTAGTTATTTAAATATAAACCTAATTCTCAAATCTACAGGACAGCAATGAAAGAAATTAGAGAATGAACAAACAGGCCCTGCTTACAGAAAATGCAACACTGTTAAAATGTTCATTCTTAACACTGGATATTTCCCAGCCTATAGGTATTTGATATTTGTATGTTACTTACTATTTTCACCTACAAAAGCACCATGGAATTAGCAGTTTAAAATAATACCAAAAAAATTGTGGACCAGGGTTCTAGGCATGGCCCCAGTAGGTAAATTTTATTTTTTATAATTTTCAATCTGACCTTTTATTTTTTATTTATTTTTGGTACTGGGGATCAAAATCAGGACCTTGCACTTGCCAGGCAGGTGCTTATACCACTGAGGTGTCTATATTCCTGTTTTAAATATTATATGCAAAAAAAGTACAATGTATCTAAAGGTTTAATGTTATCAGTAAAGTTAACACTTTTAGTGCCAACATCTGTTTAACTCTTAGGCTGTTAAAGAAAAAAAAAAAGGGTGCTCCATACTAATCAGTCTAATACTTGTTCTTTTACTATATGACAAAAAATCAAAACATACCTCTATCGATGTAAAAAAAAGTTAATTCTCTCTAATTAATCTACATAGACCAAGTGCAATCCCAATGAAGGACAGTAAAAACTGAAAAACTTACTCTACAGTTTATATAAAAGTTAGGTGCAATGACACACACCTGTAGTCCAAGTCAAGCCCAATATGGACAACACAGCCAAGAGCCTCATCTCAAAAATAAATTTTAGAAATTAACCAAAACATGGCCAGAGATATAGCTCAGTGGCACAGCACCTGCCTGGCCACCACAAGGTCCTTGGTTCAATTCCCAATACTAAAAAAAAAAAAAAAAAAAAGAGTCAAACTAAGACATATGTGCATGTGCACAAAGCAAAAAAGAAAAGACTACATTTGGAAGATTCACGCTTACAATTCCTGTACTTTCAGTATGAAGTGCACCACTGTAATTCTTGCCCTAGATCCCAGGCAGGAGGATCGCTGTGGATTTCCAGGGCAGGCTGGGCTATACAATGAGTTCAAGGCCAGCCTAAACTGACCTACATAGTGAGTGCCTGTCTCACGAGAAAAAAAAAAAGGATGTCAAGAATGTATATCTATATGGTCAACTGATTTCTGATCAAGGTAGAAAGGTAAATATAAAAAGGATAATTCTTTCATCGACAAAATACTGCTAAAAATCTTAGAACACTCATGTAAAAAATATCCTTTGTCCATATCCCACGGTACACATAAAAAAAAAATACTGTGATCTTAGGTTTGGTGAAGATTTCTCAGATAAAACCAAAAGCATGACTGATAAAAAGAAACTGAACATCAAAACTTAAAGCTTATACTCCACAAGATACTGTGAAAAGAAGGAAAAGATACGCCAGATGAGGGGAAAGCATATTTACAAAGAAACACCTGCCAGAGGTCCTCTAACTGGAACAGCAGCGGCAAGCCAGGCACGTGTGCTGCAGCAGGGTGTCTTCACCAGCGAGAGCTCTAAAAGGTTCGCCATCACTGATCTAGAGGGTATAAAGAATGCTCAAGACTCCAACTTCTGAGCAGCAAAACGAACTGCTATTGAATACTGAAAAAGTAATCCACTGAACGAGAGAAAATGTTTGAAAATCACTGTTTCTGATAAGGTTTTAAATAATCTAATTTAAAACCAGCAAAAGAGTTGAACATATTTTACCAAAGAAGGTACATGCGTGACAGCATATCAAGAGATGTTTAGCACTACTAGGCTTCAGAGAAATGCAAACTAAAACTACCGAGAGATACTACTGGACATCTAGTAGCATGATGCAAACCAAGGGGAACCGGCCTGACCTCAAGTGCTGACGACAGCACTGAGCTGCACAGCTCTTCTACACTGCTCGGGGCGGGTCTGCAAGGAGGTACAGTTCGCCAGTTTCCTATAAAACTAAACAATTACCATAGATAGCCATTCCATTCTCACCCAAAATGATTGGTAAAGAAGATTTATTCATAATAAAACCAAAAATAAATGAATTACACATTCATACAGTGTAATACTACTCAGCAATAAGTAAGAAATAACCACTAATACAAGCAACATCATGGAAAAATTGCAAATGCATTAATAAAAACAAACTGTAAGTCTCAAAAAGCTACATACTATATGACATTCTGGAAAAGGCCAAAGTATAAGAACAGAAAACAGATCAGCGTGAGAGATGAGGAGTGAGGGGACAGAGTTGACTATAAATACATGCCAGGCAAAGTTTAAGGTGATGGAGATGTTCTATATTTTAACTGCTGTGCTGGTTACATGACTGTGTTTGCCAAAGCTCAGAACTGGGCTCTAGATGAACCTTACTATATGAATTATACCAATAAAAGCAAAGAAGACATTAAGAAAAATATGTTAAAATGATTACAAATCACTGTATCATAGTCATACAGTTGGAAGATTTGAAATTATTTTATATATTTAATCATACATATGATTTAAATAGTCTATCAATACAACAGGAGGACATTTTTCAACTTCATAAATTAAAACTTAAAGTTAGTACTACTGAATGGTTTTCTTTACCATTTAGTGGGACACAAAAAAGTCACGTCCAACCATTAACATCACTGTTTTTGAACAGTTTACCCATTAGCTACTATGTGCAGATTCAAATATTCATGATGTTATTAGGAGGAAGGGTCCAGGAGCATGATTCCTTCCTTGCCAATTTCCTAATAATTCATGTAAATAAAGCTGGGAGAAATAGTGCAAAGCAATATATTTAGCACCATATATGAACATTGTCTTTCTATTATATTAGGAGTCAGTTCTGTTCTGGAAGATGAAGAGAATTCTGAAAGAGAACGGTTAAAAGCTGTAAAGTATGAATTAGCCTCTTTTTAAATATGTGAGAGGGCTAGTGAGATAGCTCAGTGGACTAAATGCTTACTTAGGCAAGCACAGGGACTGGGTTTGGTCCGTAACACCACATGCTGTGCTAGACCTGCCCCTGAGCACACTGAGCTGGCCACTGAGTCTGGGCATGGTGGTGCATGCCTGTAATCCCAGCATGGGGGAGGCTGAAAACAGGAGGATAACTATGAGTTTTGAAAACAGGAGGATCACTAAGAGTTCGGGCTGCATAGTGAAACCCTGTACCAAATACACAAAAATAAAATAAAACAAATCACATGAGAAAGCAAGGCTTTACAGCAGAGGTAAGAAACACAACTAGGACTCAGATCTTCAGACACACATTTGTACTCCTACCGTATCTTTTACTAATCTTTCAACCATTTGCAACTATTTAAGCAACAGCTTAGAGTCTACACTATTACAAATGAACAAGTACTGTATCTGTCAAGATTTTAACATGTACATGGCCTAGTTTATTTTGAACCTCAAGCCTACAAAACAAATCTATATACTCAGAAGAGTTGAGACAATCTGTACTTTACATTAATGTACAGTATTAACTGATCATTCAAAATTATAAACACATCACTTTACATTCAAGTCAGGAGTAAAAATAACAAATACACAAGTAACAACCAAAAGGATACATGAAATAGTAATCACGTTAACTTTTGACCTTAATAAAGAATTTATTCCAACTCTAATTTTAAACAAAAGAATATAGAAAAATTTTCCCCTTTCTTCTGGCTTCCTGACATCTGGCTTTCCTCTATTGTTTTCAAAAACTGCCGGTATCCTGAGTTATAACACAGATTATTTACTGCAGCAGAAACTCACCCTGTGAAGCGTCACTGTGTGTTGTTCCCATATAGCTGTTTCCTCCATTGCTGTGTTCTGATAAAGCAAAACAAAAACAGATCATTTCACCTTTTCAGAAAGTTTTTAATAAAGCAACAAGCATCCATCAAAGAATGCAAGACAATACCAAAATTTATACTATAAGACTAAAGACACTCTGAAAGGAGCTTAATAATCATAGAAGGTTTTTTGGTTTGCTTTTGTTGTAAGAGACAGGAAGCTTTACACAGGCACTTCCTTTGTTTCAACTTAATTTGAACAGATGCTACTCTGTATTTGTTTCATGCCAGATGAAACTGGTACTTGAGCTAATTGGCAACTTAATCTCAGGTAGAAAATAAAATTTAGAATAGTGGTAACCAAACATTTAAAAACACTCTGTTGTGCAAAAGAAGGGAAAAGTAGAATACCTCTGTACTGTTGTTATAAACACACAGGTAACAAGAAACAGATAAAACCATATGATAATACGTTCAATGGCTGCTTTTGTGTGTCATAATTAAACACTGCTTGTTCCACTTAGTTCCAGTGCAGAATTACCTTCTCAAACTTCATGTATAACCATGCATAAAAAATGGCTTTTTTGGTGCTCATATCATGACACATATGGAAGCAGAAATATATATGAATATACATGGAATCAGGAAAAAAAAGTGGACCAAAAAAAAGTTCTCAAAAGAAGCAGAAAGTAAGGGCCAGCCAAATAACTCAGCGGATTAAAGCGCCTGCAAGCAGGACCAAGGGCAGGGGGTTCAATTCCCAGGCCTGCTGTGCTGGCCCCACCCTGAGACTGCCAGGTCCCCCATGCCACACCAGCTCTGTCTCTGGGGCACACTGAGCCCCAACAGAATCCAGGCATGGTGGCACATGCCTGTGATCCCACCGCTGGGGAGGCTGAAAACAGGAGGATCACTACGAGTCTGATCTGTGTAGTGAGACCCTGTACCAAATACACAAAAGAAGAAAAAAAGCAATAAAATAAAAAACAAAGCAATATAAGCTGCAATACATTCTTACTCAAGTGGTAGTATTGTTATGAACTCACAAGCAAAATAAATCATCTAAAAGAGGCACTAAAAAATTCAAAACATTGTAAAGTGGTTAACTGCTCTTAGAGATTTAAAATAATTCAGTCTTTCTGACAATAAAAGTGGAGCTTCTAAAATATATTTATTTGTAAGTAAATTTTACAATAAGATTTTTCAAGAGTTATCAAAGGATCAGGGGAAAACGCAGAGCATGACCTTCTTAGAACATCCCTTGTGACCTATCATTACAAATGCTTATTTCGCAACCGCGATCTACTTTCTGTTACACTGCCGCCACCAGCGTCATGAGCCCATACCCGCCAAGGCGCCATGGCCCATTGCTCCTTCCCCACAGCAACTTTAATTCAAGATTAATGTTACTTTAAAAATGAATCCCTATTAAAAAAGGCCTGCTTCCCTAAATTCAAAGCAACTAGATGAACTTTCCTGTCAGATGCTTACGAGAAGAGAAAGGATTTCAGAGATCCTTTGTTCACTCCAAGTAAAAACTATCAACCTCAACAGCATCGTTCAATCTTCCAATCAAGTGCGACAAAACCTCCCTTTAATGAAACCTCCACTAGAAATAGAGCTGTTTTTTTATTTTTTAACAAAAATTGACCAGAATTCGATGAATTTCAAAAACTCCATCAGTGTGAACCCCTGATGTTATAAATATATCTACTAAACATTACTATTTCCATTGAAATATATGTAACAAACATATCTGGAATAACCGCCCCTCTGCCGATCCCAACTGATGCTGGGAATGAGAACTGTTTAGCATAGCTTGAAGGGGGTCTTTCCTAGGTACACTTTGTTAACCAAGAACATGGCCGCTCTTCCTCTTCAGCCTCTTTCCTATCAGTCCAAACTGCAAGTGGTAAATCTATCATCCTCCACACGGTTTTAATGACCACCTAGTTCATTTAATGTCAGGGAAGGAAGGCAGGTCATGAAACACCTTGTATACTGTCCTTCCATTTCCATTTAAACATGAGCAGGGAAAAAAAGGCTGAAAGGGCACACAAATGTTAACGTTAATCATCTTCGAAGTAAAGGGTCTGGAGAGACATCTTGTCCATCAAGTGTTCTTTTTGCGTCCTTTGTCCCTTCCTACTTAACCTGGTAATGCATTTCTAATTACATTCACCAAACCTCCTAAATGAAATTTCAAATAATGTCCACTTTTAACTACGCTTTTAGGGGGGGGAAAAAAAACAAATGTTTAAGGGAATTATGTCTTAATGTTTTTTAAAAAATTTATTTATTTTACTACTAACTAGTATAGGAGCTATACATTAAAGTCTCAATGTATATTCTCCATGAGAAAGGTAACTTATTTTTTGTATGAGAAAGGAAAAAATCAAAATGTAACTGCCCTCTCATTCCACATCAAAATTAATATGGTCTTTCTTGGGTGGAGTAGGAAAGTACACATCTCAACTAACTCAATGGCCTCTTCAAGGGCCATGTGCCCGGGGCCTGCTGAGCCTGCGACAGGGTCTCTTCAAGGGCCAGCAAGACAGTTCAGCAGACTAAAGCAAATGCAGTAGTGACGGAGGTTCAATCCCTGGTACCACATGCAGCGCTGGCGCTGCCTCTCGGAGGGTGCACTGAGCCATGGAAGACTGGGCATGGTGGTGCACGCCTACAATCCCAGTGCTGGGGAGGCCAAAAACAGAAGGATCACTATGAGTCTGAGCTGCATTGTGAGACCCTGGACTAAATACATTAAAAAAAAAAAAAAAAAGACTCAATGGCCTCTTCAAAAGGGTGCTGATGCAGCTCAATTTTATTAGCTTGATTTACATGAAAGGAGACATGTACAAGAAGGTAACAGAGCATGAAATATCAAAAGGAGTGGTAAGCTAGCCTCTTGATGATAACAGAAAACCAATTTAATCTGTAATGAATTTCTATGCTATACCACACAGTAAGACAGAGAGAGACAGAGACAGGGACAGAGACACAGAGAGAGACAGAGACAGAGACACAGAGAGACAGACAGATGGACAGACAGACGGACAGACAGACAGAGACAGAGAGGTATATTCTCCATTTAAATCACCACCCATGTCATTCTTAACCAGTTTTTTGAAAAATGTATTTAGTATTGGTTCTACAGGGTCTTACTACATAGATCGGACTCGATGTGATCCTGTTTTCAGCCTCCCAAGCACTGGGATTATAGGCACACGCCACGACGCCAGTCTCAATGCCCTGTCTCAGTGCACCCAGGGGGCGGGAGTAGCACAGCACACTGGGGATCAAACCTCAGGTCCCTGAGGGTTCGATCCCCACTTTAATCCACTGAGATATCTGGCCAGTCCTCCTATCCAGTTCTTACCCTACCCCCATTTGATTTAGCAGCAAAAGCAGACAATTCTACACATGACTGTTTGTATAACCAGGTAATTCTAATGAGTTGTTCCAACTGAATTTAGGATATACAGGTGGATAAATACATAGATGGGTGATGACACAAATACAGTAAAATCACGGTGATAGAATTTCAGTGGTCAAGATTCAGGAATCCACTTCAAAATTCTTCAATTTTATTTTGTTTGAAAATCATCATAATAAAATCCTGGGGGCTGAGGGGGAAAAGCACTCCTTTTAGTAGACTTCAGAAGTTGAAGCCAAGATTGACTAAAAACATGTTTAGTACCAGTAAATTTACTAAGAACTATTTCCAAGAGCACTACATTTTTTAAATGGCCACTGACAATTCTGACATTTCAAAAAAGGGATGTCTGGTTTTCTTTGGAAGGGCACCTAAGAAATAAGGGCCAGTGAAGTAGAGAAGAAACTAGGATTAAGTCTTAAGAGTTTCACTCTGAGCCCTTTTGCACTGTTTTATAATACTCACCTACCATTTATTAAACAAGTATACTGACACTGTAAGGTTGCCTATCAACTGTCTTTAAAAGAACTGAGAGAATGAGTAACAGCAGTTTGCACAGGGACTCTCTGTTGGACCATGAGACAGTCCCCAAAACACACTGGCCTGTGTTTTATCCCACTGTGATTCCAGCTCTCTTGTTCTTTTCCAGTAGCTATGAAAGACGCTACTAAGTAAAAACTAAACTAGCCCAGAATAAGGAAACCAGAGCCCAAACCACTCATGAACTAGAAATGCAATACTAGGTCTCCTTACCTATGAAATTAGGAAACTGGATGAGATTATCAAGCAAAAAGATCTTTCAGCTCCAAAATTCTATTAGACTACTATTCCAACGACAGTATACAAATTCAATCAGTGATGCCATGCAGGCATCAAAAGGGACTGCAATTCATGATTACTGGATTAGTTCTGTGCACATTTCTAAGCATCAACTGACTGGAATCACAATTTCTGAAGAAGCAAAAAAGCTGTATTTCAGAAACCTATGAAGAGTTTGTTTGGTTTCTTTGTTCTAAGATCCAGCTAGCAAAGATACTACTCAGATCACCAACTCTAAAGGGCTTCCTGCCAAAACTCCAGATCCTAATCCTAGACAGTTTCACCACCCCTTAGGGCTAATCAGAAATCGAACAGGGAAAGAGAGTAGGGTGCAAGAACCCACAAGACAGCTTGTTTGAGATAAGTGAGTTGGACAATTTGTGGGAAAGGATGAAAAGTTGCAAGGTATCAGGTCTTATGATGTAAAGCTGAGGATGTTAAGTTCAATAGGAAAACACCAACAAAGTTTAGAAAACCAAATTATATAATCAGAATCGCTGAAGACTAATGTGAAAGATGGATTTGAGGCAGGGAAACCTTTGGAAGAATACCTAAGAAACAAAAGCCTCTGAGCAAGAAGAACTAAGAGAGTATTATATTTTTACTGTGAGCACTTTCCTTTACAAAAAAAAAAAAAAAAAGCTTAGAGGAGAGGAGACAGAGATGATTCTTGGGTTTCTAAACGAGGCAGCAGAATGAAAAGGCAGGAAAAGATTAGACATGCATAACTTAATGTGTCTATGGACTCAGTAGAGCAGAGACATGGGAAGGAGGCAGTTGGATAGACAGGTCTGTAGATCAACACTGCTAACCAGAGCAGAAGAGTTCAGAGTAATCAACAAGGCAGGAGCACTGAAGCCAAGAGAAAAGATCAAATAATCAAGGAACTAAGATTAGTCAGTAGACTACTAGTATTTTAGGGATAGTAAGACTAAAAACATTTTGAGTAGTCACCAGTAAGAATATGAGAAAAACCAATGGAGGCAATACTGAACATCACTTATCATACAGACAACACACAAAAACAAAATTTGAAATCAATTTACCTTATCTAATATCATAAAATGACAAAGTTTGTGTGAAGTTCACACAGTATTAGACCCTTAAACATTAATAATTACTTACCTAGAGTAAATTTTCAGATTATCTCTTAAAGCACACTGAACAATTTCCTAACAATCTGCATTTAAGAAAACCAACGGTAGGGCCAACCAGATAGTTTAGTGAATTAAAGTGTCTGCTTAGACAAACACAGGGACTGGGGTTTGATCCCCAGCATGCTGTGCCAGCCCCGCCCCCGGGGTGCACTGAGACAACAACTGAGACTGGGTGTGGTGCCATGTGCCTGTAATCCCAGCTCTTAGGAGATTCAAGATAGAAGGATTGCTACAAATCCAATCTGTGTAGTGAGACCCTGTAGCCCCTGTACTAAATATGAGAGGGCGGGAGGAAGAGAGAGAGAGAAAACCAACAGTAGGGAGATGGATTACACTGGTGCTCTTGTTGGTTTCCTTTTGTGAGCAAAGCTGTCACGTCTAAGTGTTTCCAATTTCCTGTGTTCCCAAGTGGTTTTGCTTAGTTGTTTTGTTGTTGGCATTTTTCCATCCAAAATAGACAACAAGATTACTTAACTCAAGACTGAGTCAGACACTAAATGATAAATAGAAGGATGGTCCTGGCCCCCTATAAACTTTCTACTACAAACTTGATTGTGAAATCTGATTACTATTATGAAGATGAAGTACAAAGAGAGCATGTATGTGTTAAAAGTTGGAGAAATGTACTGTATTTGTACTGACTGAGGCCTGCCTTTTAAATTCTCAAAATTGAAATGCCTAAGAAACAGTTTAAAAAAAAAATCTAAAGGCAAACAGGAATCTAAAGTCCTTGAAACATTTACAAACTTGAAAAGTACAAGAACTCATTAAACATTGAGAAGTAATAATCAAATCATGCCAGGCATAATAGTACACCTATAATTCCAGCACTCAGAAGGCTGAGACAGGAGGATGTTAAGTTGGAGGTCTGCCTAGGGTACAGAGGTAATTCAGGTCAGTGTGGACTAAATAGTGAGACCTTGTCTCAAAAGAAAACAAAACACTAAGCACACAAAAACATCAGGAGTGCAAAGAGTACAGCAACGACAGGGCAGAAATCTAAATAGCAATAAACCTAGAATCCAACACACTATTACAGTCAATAACAGCTAAGTCGCACCACTGCACTTCACTGCACCCACCCTCTGACTAACAATTTAGAAGACAAATTATAACATACACTTAACTGGGAAACATTAAGATGTTAAAGAAACTCTACTGTGTGAAATTTGATTGAAGCGAGAGATGTGCTAAAAATGTCAAGGTCACAGAGGAGTTGCTATATTATCCGCTGTTCTAAAACCAAAGTAAATGAGTTATCAGTTTAAGTTACCATTCTAAGCACAGTATGAGGAGGGATCAAACTATCCAGAAAAAGACACACTGCCAGTCAAAATACTACCCCGTACCCTTTCTCCATAGTTCCCCCCACTTTCTGAAGCAGTCCTGGAGGTCCTCTCCATGAGTGGCTTTACAAGGAGTGATAAAAATTACGGTGAATGCTGTTATCTAGTACCATCCAATACAAAAGGCAGGCTCATAAAAACACTGTGGTGAGTTGTAATTACCTTATTCACCAGATCTGCATCAAGTAATTCCTGGTTCTTCCCAAAGTCAAAATGACCACAAAAGTTAATCTTTTCTAATTGATTGAAGTTATCTAGACAACCATTACACTGTAAAGTTATGAAAGAGGACTACCAGAAGTACTTCAGAAAGTGACACGTATGAAGGGACACGAAGACTTTAAAAGAGGACTGTTTTGAGGGAGATTAATGATAGTGTGTCTTTAATGGCAATAAATTTTTCTTTTTTTTTTCAAAGTAAATCTTTTATTGTCAATAAATCATCATGACCTCACTACTTTGCATGAATACATCCTGGTTGTTGTGCATAAATAATGTTTAGATAAACCGTTACCAATTTTATATGGTTGGTAAGTTTCAAGCAATATGATACACATTACTTCTGAGAAACAGTATTTTGGCTAGGATCCCCATACGTGGCTAATTAAAATACAAAACGAAGTTCAGAAAACAGTTTGAAATCACGATTAGCAGAGCAGATCTTGTTCATGGGCATCACTTTGATTTGTATTGACAATATTATTTGTGTAAGCATTTGAATGTTGTATCCTCTGGAAGTATTTTGCTGTATACTGAATCACAGAAGTTGGAGGTATATAAATAAAATGTTTTGCTAAAATGAAAATTTCCCAATTTTTCTAATAACGTTTTAAATTTAATGTTTGTAATAGTTATGAGTTGCTGCTGTATTACATTGTGATGTTTATGTATTTCAGTGTACTTGTCTTTAGCAGTCTAATTTATATTACTCTTTCAAATAATGTAGCTGTAATAACTGTTTTCATCAACTCTGGAAATTTTTACAGACTTTTAGAAAATCAGTGAATCTGTACTGAATATAGCATTGATAATATTTTAAATGTTTAGGTTATATATTTTTCTTAACTAGCATGAAAGCCCACAGACTGAAGGTATAGTCAATTGTATGGCTACCACTAAAGAATCTCTTTCCAATGTAAAAAATAAAATAAAAAAGTAAATGTTACATTTTTAATTTTTTTCCTTTTAAAATAAACAATTAGAAGAGAAGAAAAAGTGTCCTTAGATAACAAGTATCATTTTCCTGTGAAGAACGAAGAGTAGTTACTCATATCAGAAGACATGACCATGTATATATGAATTTTTTTAATTTGGCAAATTCCATTTATTACGTTGCTAGTTGAGTCAAACGCTCCAGATTTTCAGATACATTTTTCAACATACACCATATTTTTTACTCATGCCTCACAAACAGTGAAAAGGTTCCCCCAAGAAATTACAGATACTCTATGAAGTCTGAAATCCAGAATCCTTCCCAGTTATCAAAAATGAAACTATTTTTAGTTGTGGCATTTTCTAATGGCTGAGGATAAAGACCTTTCAAAATTTTTCTGGTAGAAAGGAAAATGAAGAGAATGGGGCAGCAAACATATGAGTGACATTTCTCTGAGCACATTTTTTGTGTGCTTCTTAGAACCACAGTACTGGGGCCAGGGAGATAGCTCAGAAGAATAAGCGCCTGCCTGGCAAGCACAGGGTCCTGAGTTCAATCCCCGGTACCACCAAAAAAAAAGAACCACAGTACTGTTTCATGACACATCCTTCACATATCCAAAACCAGTAAAACCAACGAAGCACAAGGAGGGGGGTAGGGCAAAAGGAGTAAGAGCCCTAATGAGCAAACTGCATGACAGATGCATACTGAAGATGGAGGCAGGGAAGAAAAGAGCAACTTTACTGTAAGGCTAGCATCTCAAAGTAAAAAGTTTAAAGAAAAATGCTACAAAAGTACATGGGGAACATACAGCATGATGACAGTGATTTTGAAAAAACAGCAGTTAGGAGTAGTGGTACATGCATGAAATCCCAGTGCTCTGGAAGCAGAAGCAGGAGGGTGGCAAATGTGAGCCTAGTCTTGCAACTTAAGGGATTTACCAGACTCAAAATAGAGAGGGTGGAATGGCACTTGGGAATATGGCTAGTGTAAGGACTGTGGGCTGATAGGAAAAATAAAACAAAAAAACTATACTCACAAGAAAATTAGTTTCAGAGTTTTACTTTTTAAATTTGACAATGAACATATATGAAATTTATAACATGAAAAGTGGTGCGATTTTGAAAAACAAGTAACAGCCATGAAGGGGGCACACACCTGGAATCCCAGCACTTGGAGAGGCGAAGCCAGGTGAATCACTGAAAGTTTGAGACCAGCCTGGGCTACAAAGTGAGTTCAAGGCCAGCCTGAACTGCATAGTGAAACCCTGTCTCAAAAAGACGCAGATGAAGACAATGAAGAAAAAACAAACATCGTAAAAGTTGCTCTATACTACCAGAAGGTGGGGTAAGGATACCCTTGTGTATGCTGTGAATGAAAGGGGCACAAAGGTTGAGGGACAGTCCTGGGGTAATAATAAATGTTTTGTTTTGACCCTGTTGCTGGGCAGAGATGTACGCTTACCTGAAAATCTATCAATCTGTATATACCTACGATTTATTTTAATGAATTATGATATAAAAATTTCAAAATAAAATAACTTGACAATAAAGGCTGGAATAAAATAAATATACTTTCATCTACCAATTTGTTCCATGATTTTAAAAAGTGGCAAGTACTGGTACAACTCATTACAGTACTTTTAAAAACTGACACAGGGTCTGGGAAGATAGCTCAGTAGAGTAAGTGCTGGGAAGCGCAAATTGCTGAGTTCAATGCCCAGTACATGGGGGAGGGGGGGACAAAAAACAAACACAAAAATAAAACTGATACATATAGTGAGGGAAGAATGTACAGTAAGTCCCCAAGGTACGAGTGAGTCCTGCTGCAGGAGTACATTCACAAGTCAGATTCACTCATACCCAAGAAAGTGAGCTGTATACAGTACACCTATGAAAGTTCACAACTCAAATATTCTTAAATCGGGGCCTTACTGTATTTATTCTACCTTTCCTGTGCAAAGAGTGCACTGGGTAACCAGTAGATGAAGGTGAGATTCTCCTTTTTGGTATTCTGACTAACAATGAACAAGAAAGAATAAAATTTGAGCATCGTTGTGCTACACCTAATAAATTAAAGATAGTAGGAAGCAGGGAACTAGACCTTCTCAAATGGAAGGGGATCAAGACGTGTAGGGAGGAGGGCTGAAGGGCAAGGGGATGGGAAGAGGAACTAAGATGTACCTACATGCACCAACTTGGCACAAACAATGTCAAACAGCACAAACATGGACCAATTTTTTTTTTAAAGGAAAATACACTGATCATGCCTCCTAACATCACCTAAAAGTAAAAACAAAAACCACAACTTGTGATTTAACCTTATAAAATATAAATCAATCTGGACCTGATCAAGGTTCTAGAAAAGCAGTTTCAGAATTTTACTTTTTAATGTATTTGACAATGAACATACATGAAATCTGTGCTGTGTAATAAGGCAACTACCAGCCACACCTGACTCCTGGGTGCTTAAAGTGTGACTCTACTTGAAACTGAGATATGCTCCATGTATAAAAATGCACAGACTAGAGCTCAGTGACTTAGTGTGAAAAAAGAGAGAGCAGAGCATGAAGTGCAGAGGGCTCAACACACTGTAACCACCAAGCAGAAGCAAGAACCAAAAACCAGGTTGTGAAAAATTCTACAGGACAAATAATCTTCTTCTTGGGCTGGGGAGATAGCTCAGTAGAATAAGCACCTGCCTGGCAAGCACAGGGTCCTGACTTCAATCCCTGGTACCGCAAAAAAACAACAACAAAAAACAATTTTAAAAAAATCCTCTTCTTCAACCAATAAAATTGCAAGGGAAAAAGTGAAGAGGAATAAACAGATGGGGAAATCTGTATTTCTAAGAGATGTACAAGCCACGCTCAACAATCACTGTGAGATGACATTATTTGGGTCCCAATTTTTCCAAAGGTATTTAGAAGGGAAAGGTGACAATTAAAAAATTAGAAAACATTAAACTGGGGCCAGGGAGATGGCTCAGTAGAAGCGCTTCCCTGGAAAGCATAAGGACCTGAGTTCAATCCCTGGTTCCGAAAGAAAAGAAAAAAGAAAAAGAAAAAGAAAAGAAAAGAAAAGAAAAGACTAAACTGATTATATTTTATTTTCAAACTATGACAATAATAATTACATTGTCTCAAAAGCATTCTTAGCATTTAGAAATACATATTCTCAAATACTAACAAATGAAAATATACCTAGCATTCACTTTAAAATAATGGAAAGGAGAAACGATAACGAACGGAAGTGTAGATGAAACAAAACTAGCCTTAAATTCATAACTGTACAGGATAAAGACTAACATGGAATTCATTATATTTGTCTATTTTGTAGGATTTGAAATTTTCTATTTAACAAAAAGTAAACACGGGTAACTGGAGTGGACTAGAAATGAATGACCTAACAACACTGCTGCTAGCATGTTGTAACAATAAGCACAATTTCCGTAGGCAGGGAATTCCAGAAACTGCTTCCCCTTTTGGAAAGAAAAATACAACTAGTGCTGAAAAACAGACTGGTACTTTTTTTGAGAGTTTCTAGGCTTTAAATTAACAGTTTAAGAAGGAATAACAGGTATTAATTAATGACCAACAGACAGCTAAGTGTAAGTTGCTACAAATGCTGTAGATGGACAGCTTGGGAGCATCTCAAAGCACAAAATTCTAAGCCAGTTTCTGGGCTCAGGACAAGTTTTGAAAAAAACAAAAATGAGGGGTAGGTGCTAAGTGAATGAGGGAAAGAGGTGGAGAGACAGCACAAGCAAGAATCTTGGGGTAGGAAAGTGTCTCTCATTCACTCAAATGTTTTTAAATTTATTATGTGACAAACAGCATTAAGGTCTGCAAATAGCCAGAGAATCAATATGATCTTGATTCTCACAGAGCTTATGGTTTAATGGGAGAAGAGATGATCAAAACACTTCACAAGTAAATCATATAACCACAGGCTTAAAGAAGCACGAGGAAGGAAAGAACAGTGCAAGAGAAACTCAAATCAGAACCTGGTCGGAAATGCAGTACCTGCTAGGAATTAAAAGAAGGTATAGATTAAGAGACAGTAAGGAGGAAAAAGATGCAAAATGAGGTACAGGGATTGACAGGGGCCAAATACTGTACTAGGATTTCACTAACTGATTATGGATTTTTTTATTTCTAAAATTAATAAGTAAAGGAATTCTTAGAGCAAGTATAAACGGGCATGTGTACAGAAGGGTGGGGAAGAAACTCATCAAACTTGGATTTTTAACAAATTATTTTAGAACAACAGACCATATGGGGAAGAAGAAGGACTATGACACTCACTAGGAGGCTGTTATAGAAAAAATTTTGTTAGGGAGGAAGGAAAGAAAAGGATATAAATGGTAAAATGTGAAGATGGAACAAGTAGAAAGATCTGAGATGCTACCAGGGACAGAACTTGCTAACCAATCATTCACCTTACTAAGCAGATATCCAAATTCAATGAGGTACACTACATTTGAAAGTCTTTAATACCTACTGCCAGTCCATCAGACTGAAGACTATCTCTTCATGCCACAGTAAATAATTTTTTCATAGTATATTATTTCAAGAACCCAATCACTTTCCTGTGGGCAAAACTAGTAATCTGTAGGCTGACTTTTGTTCATAAATAAACGTACACACACGTATGCATACACACACAACTGTAATTCTATTTGCCTGTTCTGATACTAACATGGGCTACAATTAAAATGTTTTTAAATGACATTAAGATAAAACTTCACTGTGTCAGACACTGTACTGGATACACAGCTACCCTGAGATGGGTATTATTTGCATTTTTTCATTTGCTTTTTATTAACAGAAAACAGCTACTGACTGTAACTAATTCTAGACGCTAAACTCACATTCTGACAGAAACTTGGGCTTCCTCAATGATAATTCCTTCAGTTTTTATTTTACTGTGTTTCTCTTTGTATAGGAGCTAGCCTGCTGACAGGCAGATAGATGGTGTTTACCTGGGCGCTCACTCTGTAATAATTCCTTAATGTACATCTGCTGTATGTATTTTTATACGTTTGTACTGCATTTCACAATAAAACAGTAGACAAATTAAGTCAGCTGGAAAGACTTAAGTCAGGGAAATCTACATTTAAAAAAAATACATATTTACAACCTGTTTTGACAAACTGGAAGATCTGGCTTGTCTTCCTCCAAGACAACAATCAACGGAGCAACAGCTGCTTCCTTTAACTCCAACCTTATTCTCCAACTGCTATAGTATTTTTCTTCTGGCTTTCGTGATTCATACTACTTGGCTGGTCTCAGACTCACCCAACACCATTCCACATTCAAGTGACACTCATTCAAACACAGGAACGTATAACTGTGTACATGTATAAGTTATAACAAAGTACGCAAGCTGATGTGGCTAATTACAAGTAAATTTAATCTCTGATCCTTCACCTATAAGAGACTAACAGTAGTACAACAGAACTGCAAAGACGAAATACAGTCGTGCACATAAAACACTTAACTCAGTATGTCAGAGCCAGCACTCGATGTGAGACGCTACTGTTTATCATAGGCCCAGAGTTCTCATGTTTACAACCTGAATTGGAACCTACTTGCCATGGCCATTGTCTTTTGGTTTTATGGATGATAAATATCAAACTATGGGTGTAAACAGTTTTGTTTAATTAGTCCAATATTCATCATAATTTTTTTAAAAAATCAGTAGTCCCACAATTATATTTTAAAAGCAAGCTTGGTTCAACTTGTTTGGGTTCAAAACAAGTATTTCTCTTGATTATGACTTTTAATGTCCTCAAAGTTAAAACCAAGTTGGCTTTTCAAGGTAAACACCAGAAGCAGCTTCCTACCTTTTACCCACTGGAAACCCTCCAATGACGAACGCACAATCCAATTGTTACTCCTCTCACAGATGTATACACTACTCACCTCCAGGAAGTCTATCTTAAACTATGTTCCTCAAAGCCAATGTGGCAGCAAATCCTCACATAAAGAAAAGACTAGCAAGTTTCTATATAAGCACAATGAAAACTAATGAACTACTGCCATTTACAACCTAGAACACTTACAAATACAGTGCTGAGAAAAACCAAGCCACCGCCAATATGGAAAGCTTCTGCTCGCACAATATTCAGAAACAGGCAAAAGCAGTGTTAATGGAATATATAATTAGGTGGTACACTTATAAACAAATGCTAGAAAATGAGTACCATAGAAAACGTGATAGATACAATCTCTGCGACCCAGAAACGGCCTGAGGAGAGTCTAAGCACTAATCATTATGCATGTCATGCTGTGTATGTGCACTAATAACCCGGTCAGTAAAGTCCCCACTCCACATGCAGCACCAGGGCAGAGCCCACTTAGCGCACGTCGTTAATACCTGTTGAACAAAAGAAGTTTTAAAAATCCACATACTGCACAATGTAAGCCCTAAATGTAAATAGTAACAACATGGTATCCATTTTCCCTATCAGTACATTCAAGGATTTTTATGTAAATACCTTCTTATAATTTTTCAAACTTTCTGAGATTCTTATACAAAACAACACACACACACACACACACACACACACTCCCTTGGATGTACCCAGTTGTAATTTAAAAAACAAAGTAAAACAAGAATTAGTCACCACCAGTATCTTTCTCTAAAATTCTAATTTTAGAGTTATATACTGAATCAAAGGAGCTAATCATAAATTTAATATGCAATATTCAGTCAGCACAAACCCCAAATATACTAGTGACAATTCCAAAAGATTCAAAATAACCAAGATAAAAACAAAACAAAAACCTCTTTGATCCTTGGGAATCCACACTATCTCAAAAAAAAAAAGTACTTCAGTAAATTAAAAAAAAGTTTTACTTGCATCAGGCCTATGCCAACCTCACATTCCTAATTAGTATTCACGGACAACAATGCACTACAATATTAGCTTCTATATTTACCCCTTCTGCACATGCTCGCTAGAATAATCAAGTTCATTCATCCATCAACCCACTTCCTAGTATTCTGCCGCCACAAAAGTTAGGTTGTTCCCATTTATACACCTGAAATACACCTGAAATGCACCTAAAAGGAAAACTAATAAAATCCAGTACTGTGACACATCCTAAAGTAAGGGTCACCTACGATTCACTATTGAACACTACATATTGTGTAGCAAGGCTTTATTAAACCTGAGAATGGTGTGCTTTATGTTCAGTACGGCTAGTCTTCCCAAGGGCTACCACAGTGCTTTGCAAGTACAGGCAACTGCTCAGAGTCCATTTACGATTTTCAGCCAGTTTTAGGGTGCAAAATAACACTCCCTTCCAGTGTCCTCTCCACATACTTCTCATTATTAAGAATTTATTTGTTTAAGAAGGAATGGAAACAAAGCAACCTGGCTAACCCATAAACGAGCAACCTGAAGCTACTCTTCTCTGCAATAAATAAATAAAGAAGCATTCTAGGTCAGAGATAATAAGTCCCATTTTTATTGTTGGCTTATTCAGGAAATAGTTCTGTAATATGTCAAAATTTAGATTAACTTTAATACTTGGTAAACTAGTGTCTCTTAACAAGATTAAATGATGCAAAACTAATAAATAGGTTTTTTCAGTACTGGCTTTTAAAATTCAGAGGTACAAAACAAGTTTCAGTCCAAGGCTTCAGGAATGTCAGTCTAGATATAAATTATCTTTCAATTTTGACATCTGATCAAAAACTCTGGTCAAAAGTAGCTGCTTAATTGGCTAGCTTGACTTCAGCTACTAGGCACTCCGTCAGGACTCAGAGATGACACGTGAGGGTGTGCTGCGCAGCCTAGGACGACTTGGGATGGGATGGGTGGGGCTGCGCCACTCTGCAGCAAGGCTCCTGGTCTTTCAGCAGACTAGATTTTTATCAGAAGCAGGCTACATAAGAGGCAGAAGCACATTTACAAAATTTTCAATACAATTATTCTTTTAAAAGTCATCTTCCTTTGCAGCATTGTCATCTAGCTTATTTACACTGTTTATTCTTAGAACTGTCTGAGTTTACATTTGGCCTCTAAACCGAGGGAAGAAAAAAAAAAAAAAAAAAAGATTAAAGAACAAGTATAAGGCAGGGCCAGAACACTGTCTCCAAGACTGGCCAGGAGGGATGTTGAAACTATTGTAATTTTTTTTTCCATCAAACCAAACAAGAAACACTACTAGGGCCTGCAGTATAGCTCAGCAGCACAGCGCCTGCCTGACAAGCAGGAGGCCCCAAGTTCGATTCCCAGTTCCAAAAAAAAAAAAAAAAAAAGACAGCCATAAAAAGGGAACTTAAAGAAACAGCACTCTTTATATTACTTGTCTCAAGTCTTGAAATACTGGTGGAGTGGCTGATAAATCCAAAATAAAAGTTCAGCCTCCAAGTTCCTAACATGAAAACATCAATGTAAGAAAAGGCACTGTATAAATTAACAACTGTCTTACTGTTTTGTCCTAAAATGAGCTTTTGGACAAAAACTCATAAATATAAAAATAAAATGCAATTAGATTTATCAGCATAAGCTTCAACATAAGTTAAAGCTTTAACCACAAACATTTAAAATGCCAACATACTAACATAATTAAAAGCCTTTACCTAAAATACTATAAAAGTATTTTCCAGTGGGAAACACTGTATAAACTAAAGAGACTAAAATTATAACAATGAAAATTATCAGATTGACAGACAAAATAATTCTCACAAACCACAGTGAGTTCTTACTTTACTCTTAAAGCAGGATGAAGTAAATATGGACTGACCAGTTAAGTACCAAATCAAAACTACACAGTCACAGTTACTCAAGAAGCAATCCCTATTAGAGGGACTGACCAGTCTTTGTCCCTTAGCTTAGCCATGTTCTGCCGTTCTGGGGGGTTTTGGCGGGGAAGGACAGTCTCCGTGTACTTCCAGCTGGGGCTGAACTCACAGGACAGTCCTGACCCAGCCTCCCAGTGCTGGGAGTAATGGTGTGCAAGCCACTCCAGGCTTTTTTGTAGTTCTTAATTTTCAGAAATACTCACCTATGAAGTAATTATTAAGTCCTTAGGATGACACACAGAGAAGCCCTGTAACCTACATTAACTTCTAGTGCTGTGACTAACTTGCTTTTTCAAGCATTTAGCTTTTTTTTTTTTTTTTTTTGGCATGTCAGGCAAAAATAATTCAGACCAGTGGATAACCAACCAATCAAGCACAATTTAGTGAATAACCCATCCTTCCCCCCAAAATCTACAGTGGTAACTTTTTTTTTTTTGCGCAACCGGGGACTGACCTCAGGCCCTTGCACTTGCCAGGGAAGCGCTTATTTCACTGAGCCATCTCCCGGCCCCTATAGTGGTAATTTTAAAGTCACAGTTTTCCAGGTACTTCACCTGTTTCAAGTTCTTCATCTAAAAAGTGAAGATGAAATGCTGACTCCGTGGGAGTGTTGGAAGAATTAAATGAGTGAATTAAACACAGCAACCATCACCTGACACACATTAGGCGCCACTGATCCCAAGTTCCAAAAGCCAGAAACACAGGCTGTGGACTGCGGGGCTCCATGCCCTATTCCTGGGCGGACACACTACTTTCAATAACTTTTTCACTTATAACTAAGTCTTCTTTAAGGGACTTTTCCCCTCAAAATTAGCAAGTAAACTTATGTCAAGTTTTCTGCTCTACCATGCCAGAATTATATATGGAACTGCATTACACTTATACACAGTGAGGGCAAACTGGTGAACGCTCAAATACTGACTCTTCATCCAGACTCTCTTTATCTCTCTCTGATTTTATATCCTTCACTTGCATGCAGGCAACTCACCAGTATTTGTTGTACTTGCTCCTAGCTGCAATCTTTTTAGGAAAACGATTCTGAGGGGTATGTCACAGTCTCAACGCCACATATTCTTTGACTCAGCAATTTCACTGTTAAGTGTCTGCCATACGGGGACAGGTACCAAAACAAATACATATAAGGTATTACACCACCAAAACCCCAGAAACAAGTTAAATGCCGATCAACAAGGCAATGATTACCTTGATTACAGCATATTTGTGGGATAAAAAACTACTTAACCACAGAAAAAAACACAGAAGCTAACATCAGAGAAGGGGTTTCGGCGGTGCTCAGGATGGAAGGAGGGGCCTCTGGAAAGTGCTCTACCAGTGGGCTACACTTGCAGCCCTGTTTTCTCTTAATTTAGCAGCAGAAGAAACAAAAGCATCTAGTGTAATACTGAATACAAACCCTGGGTTTTAATGAGCAATTTGAGCACCTTAAAAATTTAAGTGTGACTTAGGGAGACAACTGATGACCACCCGGTTTCACCCGTTCAAGGCTAGCTTTCCTCATGACCCTGGAATACAGCATTCAAAGCGGTCACCTCCTACTCAAGCACGACAGCATGCATGGGACGTTTCTACAATGTATTCAGTGAGGCTCTGCAGCGCGCCCCAAACGCTCAATATCCTAACTCAGGGGCAAAAAGTCCTCTTTCTACAGTTTTTCACATTAGCAAGGCAATCGACTGAGAACATTTTTCTCCACATCTACTCTTTTGAAGGTGCGCTGTTTGCTTCAGGACCAAAGTGACATTCTTTGTTAATTCAGAAACAATGCCTTTCCTCCTAGGAAAGAAAGCCCCAGAAAAGGTAAATAATGTGAGCTTGTTTTTTAAACAAAGCAAAACTTTGGCTTTTATCGTAAATGTCTGAATTGAGGCTTATCTTAAAACTGTACTTCAATTTTAGGCCAAAAATTACTAACTTGTTCTTAAATAAGACATACTATATTCTTAAAAAGGACCCATTCACTACTAACTATAACCGCTAACTTCTGCCAGACAGAAAACAAGAAAACAAAGTTCTGCAGGATTTCAGATGCTTCCGGGGCATATTATAACCCATTTTGGGGAATTATGAATAAACATTTCAAGCAGAAAAATAATTACATAAAGATCATCGCTTGTTTAAGTACCTTGATATTATTCGAAGTAATTAACTGATACTTTAAAAGGGGAGTTATACTCTTTCACTGTTTTGTATTCCTGTTATTGTTTTAAAGAACAAACACAAGCACCATTTTATGACGAAAAAGATTAAAACATACCAAAACTGAGAAGCAAACTAATTTTTAGGAATTTTAGCTTTCACATATACTATGCGAGTTGGTTTCAAAGCAGTGAGAAAGTAACGAATGTAGTATTCATTTGGGGAAACCAACAGGAAAAGTTTTACTGTGTGTGCTGGGTGTTTACTAGTCTAAATCCATCCTACTGTCCATACAGGGCCACTTTCTATCACTTTTGGAAGCGTAACTTAAATCATTACAAAGTTTCAACGACTTAACTTTTTCGAAGTTACCTTAATAGAGTAAGTTTTTGTTTTTTTAAAAGAACACCTCCACTGCTCACGGGCTGAGTGGCTGTGCCAAGGCTTATCGCCACCGTGCGCATACCGCAGCGGGTGACATCAGATCGAAACCACCCGGTTTCGCCGGGACGAGCACCCTGGCCGGCCCGCGCCCGGCCCGCTCCGCCCCGCTCCCAGCCGCCCCGCGCGGGACCTGTTGCGCGTCCCCGTCCGCACCGGCGGC
>NW_004524578.1:3555643-3556213 GCF_000260255.1 Octodon degus
ACGGCGGCAGGCGGCCGCGCTCCTCGCCCCGGCCCGGCCCGGCGTCCGGGAGCGCTCACCTTCGCGGCCGCGGCCCTGGCGGACATCTTGTCTCTCTCCAGCGCGGCGCGAAGCTCCTCGGACCCGAGACTCCGCGTCGCCGGCCCGCCCGCTCCTCACGCCACAGCCCGAATAAACATCGCCCGGGCGCGAGCGGCGCGGGGGCGGGGGCGGCCGGAAAGGCCCGGCCCAGGGGAGGGGATTCAACTCGGACAAAAGTCCGGGAAGCGACGCCCCGCCCGGGTCCTCTCCGCGGGGCGCGCCCGGCCGGCGCCTCCTTCCGAGCGAGCCTCCCGTCGGCCTCCTGCAGCGCTCTCAGCCCGGCCACGTCCGCTCGCTCGCCTTTCGGCAGCGCCCGCGGCCTCCCAGCGTCGCCTCGGAAGCCGGCTCCCGCACGTAACTTCCCTGGAACGCGCGGCCGCGAAGGGACGCGGCGACGGCGGCTGGCTGAGCCGGGGCCGGCAACTCCGGCCGCCACGCAAACCTGCCAGCCCGGCCCACTGAGCATGCCCGGCCAGGCGTGGGCGGGGC
>NW_004524578.1:3556343-3557056 GCF_000260255.1 Octodon degus
AAGTACCTTGAAGACAGTTTCCGCTGGCTCGGAATCTTCCTGCTTGCTTATAATCAAAGGTCCCGCGGAATTGCCCCCAGGACCTCACGTCCCTGTGCACCGAGGCGGTCTCGAGCCCCTACAGAGACTCAGCTTACTCGCCAGCCAGCCGCGACAGCCGCGCGGGAGTGTGGCAGGAAAGGCTGGCCTGGAGGACACCTGCAGTGGCCTCCGGAGCTGGACAAGGGGTCACGGCTGCCTCCGGCGTCTGGTGTAGACTCACGAAAGCGGAGTGTGCCTGTGCGCAAAGGGCGTCCAGGCGATCGTCCCTGCCGCGCTCTCGGGCTCAGGACGTTGCTGTCCCTCGTGG
This sequence comes from Octodon degus, assembly GCF_000260255.1. Classification (NCBI taxonomy): domain Eukaryota; kingdom Metazoa; phylum Chordata; class Mammalia; order Rodentia; family Octodontidae; genus Octodon; species Octodon degus. The sequence continues at coordinate 3,556,693 of NW_004524578.1, forward strand.
GCACTTGTCCAGATCGTAGCATCTCGGGCCACTCCACAGGAGGCCCTGCAATCTCCAAAGTGTAATTCTGGCCTGGCCTTGCAGAATTGCCTAGCCAGCAATAGGGTGAGTCCGCCCATCATTTCTAAATTCTGCCCCGCCAGCTCGTGGTAGGCCAAAGAGGACCCCAAGTTCAGGACCGGGTTTAGGCAGTCTCCGCACAAACTTGATACACAGTGAAAGAACACACAGGAAACCATTCCCAGCCTCATCACGCTTTTGCTCTCCACAATGTCAGACATTTTTAGTGACACTAAGTAGCAGCTATGTAACATCTTTAGTATTGTTTAAGTGCCATAGTCGGCACAATGGAAATGAAAAACGG
>NW_004524578.1:3557786-3566779 GCF_000260255.1 Octodon degus
CCTTAATTTCTTATCTATTACTTTCTTTTTTCTTCCAGTTTTGCATGCATATATCTCTTAATATCCACAACTAGTTTCAAGACAACACTATGCATTATTACAGATACTGTGCAATTCATATTATTTTGTTTAGTGAAATTCTGTATCACTTGTAATTTTTCCATTTTAATACTATCTTGAACTCTTTAAAAAATAAAAATTTAAAAGATTATACACAGGTGTGACTTTTGTTTATGGATACTTTTTGTTACTTATCCTCTTAAGAATGATGACAAAATTTCCTAATGAATAGACACCATTTACAAAAAGCTGTAGTCACGTTTTATTTTAGAAGGTGGCTGTGGAACCTTTCTCATTATCTTTCCCACTTAATAGGGGGTCAGGCCGTATAACTTGCCTAAAAGGAGGGAAAATCTTAGCCTATATCCTAGAGACGACAGCCACAAGTGCACTGCGCCCTTTCCCTGTCCCCATTTGTCACTCTGACACTCAAAATACACTTTTAATAGTTCCACCTGTGCGATGATTTAAACAATGAAGGCAAGCAAACACGTTCCACTTTGAGAAAAGTCCTATCAATAAAAATAATTCAGTGAATTAGAGGATCCCTTGAAAATGTTTTAGTGATACTGTAAAGCTGAATGAGACCATCTCAGTTGAATTGTGTTACACTATCATGTAAACTGTAGAGATATGTTCATATCTAAAATAAAATGTATTTTTATGTTATCTGATTTAGACCAAATAACAAAGGGAAGCCTTTTGTCATTTATAAAAATAAGGATAAAGTGCTGCTGTCAAAAATTGACTCATCTCCATTCCTACAGTTTGAGAAAAGAGTTTTGATACATTGTAGGAAACATAAAGCACATCCTCAGAATCACCCTTTACTCTGAGTTAAGACTTTATCCTTTGAATGCAATTATAGGGGTTGGGGGTTGGGGGTTGGGGGTTGGGCATGGGGAGATAGCCTGGCAGTCTAAGCACCTGCCTGGCAAGCACAAGGACCCAAGTTCTATCCCCAGTACTGCATGCCATGCCAGTCACCAAAATGGCATGATAGTGCATACCTATCATCTCACTGGGAAGCTGAGACAGGAGGGAGGCTGAGCTACAGAGCAAGACCCTGTACCAAATACAAACCCAAATCAATAAAAGATTTTTTAAATTTATAGTAGTTGGAGATGTGGCTCAGTGGTATAATACTTACCTGGCGTGCACAAGGCCCTAGGTTCAATCCCCAGCATGTGCACACACACATAATAATAATAATAATAATAATAATAATAATAATAATAATAATAAATATATATTACAGTGTTAACATTGACAGATAAATACGGTCATAATTTCTCTAGATAACTACAATGGAAAGAAATTCAAGTAAATGCTCATTTAGAAATAATAATTTCCCTCCTTGTACAAATGTATTTCTGACTGTCTAATTCAATAGATCAGGAAACTCAAAAACCACAACACTTACAAAGACAACTTCCTGTGGGGTTTTCGGTGTCTGCGGCTCAAACTGAAAGAGTCAGTCTGGACGTAAAATCTATAAATCTCAGAACTACTTACTAGACCACAACCTTGATTTAAGGAACACCTACGTTTTAACTACGTATATTTATATTCCTAGTGCAGAAAAGATCCTTTAAAATCATAGCTATGCTGTTTTTGATAGGAGCTGTGAGTTTATACATGAAATACAAAAAGGAAGTAATTGAGCAGGGCAGCAGAGCATGAGACGATTGCGATCGAGTCCTAGAAGAGAACATGCACAAGCTACTAGAAGAACTTTCTCAAAGTATTATAATAAAAAATAATCCTGATCTCACTTCCATGCCATGGATTCTATAAATCGCCTGAGGATTTTCCTCTTCCAATAAATCCTTGCAACATTAAATGAGGAAGAACCTTTTTAAGATTCATAATGTTTCCAAATTTCATAATCCAGTAAAAATTTTAAAAAGACTTTAGGAGAACACCAGAGGGTTACCAACTTTTTATCTTATTTGAACACAAACATTACAAATTACACACTTAAATATAATTAAAATGGCCAATTTTGTATTAGGTACATTTCATTGCAATAAAATGAAAACAAAATGCTATTTTTTATTTACCCATGCTGGGGATCTTTTTCTTTGTTCAGTGCTGGGGGGTTAAACCTAAGGCTTGCACATTTTTTTTTAAAGACATAAAAACAGGGCCAGAGAGATGGCTCAGTAGAAAAAGTGTTTCCCTGGCAAGCGCAAGGGCCTGAGTTTAATCCCCAGTTCCACAAAAAGAAAAAAAGTCATTTAAAAAAACCCACTAAAATCAGTCAAGTTTTATTCATTTCAGAAAAAGAGGGAATTTTTCCTCTAAGACCACCCTTCCTGTGACCGTGACTTCTTTCTGTGGACTTCTGAGAATCCTGCAAACAGGAAGTTTGGAGAATCCCAAAATCTGTAACTCTAGACCAGCCAGGCTGGCAGGCCGGCCTGAAGCTCCTCTCTGAACAGTGCGGCCACTATTTTTCACGACTGCTAGTTTGCATTGTGTGTGCTCTCAGAATAGTTGCTCAAAGACCCTGCCCCAACCCAAGCAGACAGCTTTTCTCATAATCCATAAGGAAAGTAGAGACTGAGGAACAAAACTCCCCTTCCAGCCAAAATACTGACAAATGTATCCCAAGTGTCTGTTTTCCTTTTCCATGGGCCCCTGGGCTGTGAATCACATCTGGGGGCCTGACCCTCTCAGCTATGCCCTCTCGTTGTCACTTTTCTCCTTCCTTTAGCAAACGATCTCTACCCCTGAGGACTTGTTTCCTCCCGTGTCTCCTACTCTAAACCCAGAAGCTAGAAGCCCACAGCCACCTCCCGCCTACTTCCGAGGTATGCACCGATGCACAAAGGCCCTGAACTCGACATCAAATGGTCTGCAGTCACTGTCTAGCATCTTAACAAGTTTAGTTTTGGATTTGTGTTTCGTATATGAGGGTCCATGGGGAAACAGGGCCACTTAGAGCCTCTCCTGTCACACAGCCTGGCCTCTTGCCACCTCACGAGCAGGGTACTAAGCTGTCTGCCACCATCACGTCTGATGATTCTGCTGGTCCGCTCCCTCCCCATGCCACTTCTTCTGCCCCGATGAGGATCTGACCAAGGATTTGGGTCCAGTGCTTGCACCCACAGTATCTCTGGCACCACAGAAACCCCTCATGGGCAGCACGACTTCCTATCTGGTGGACAGTTGGCTGGAGGTTGCCTCTAAGGACCCTCTTAACACAGCCCAGATTCATGAACCGACTCCCACAGCTATGGAGGTTTAATGATCCTTGGTGACTACTGTAGTTACAGAAGCAGGCCTGTGGTTCAACTTCCCTGCACCATTTTCTTCTTTTTTGCAAGAGGGAGGGGAGTAGAGAAATCAAACTCAGGACCTTGCCCTTTCCAGGCTGGAACTGTGCTGCTGAGCTGTACCCCTGCCCGCCAGGCTGTTCTCAGCAGAGCATTTAATGCTTTCAGGAAGAAGGTCCTGGCAAGCCAGCAGGCCCAGCACAGGCCCAGCAGGACCCCAGGCGCTGCAAGGGTCTGCGCTTACTGTGGTCTCGCTCCCCTTACCACCCCCTCGACCCAGGAGTGGTCCCGGGGCTGGTTCTGTGCATGGGGATGAGACCCTTCCGGCCTCCTTCCAGCTATTCTGCATCTGGCTGTGTTTGTCATTTCTGGTCACACTGAGGAATCCTTTGGGGACAAGCCACACAGTACAAATTGTGTGATTTTAGTGATCCCTCTTATTAAATTCTCTGAGATTTTCATTTAAAAGACTATTGCACAATATAAACAGAAAAATTCACAATAGTAACTCATTTTTCTAATTGTTCTCCACTTAGCATGACACAAATAACAAAGCATGGTAAGTCAACGTGGAGGCTGTGGAAGAAAAGAAAAACCTTTATATTGCATGCAGCATTAATGGTACTTTTTCCCGCTGGCTGGAACAAGACTCCTGATGTTCAGTTTGCCCTGGCTCCCTGAGATGTCGGCAGTGCTGAGTCCGCCTTGGCCTCTACGCATTCCTCTGCCAGTCATGATCTGCCTCCCAGATATAGTGCAGTGGCCCGCAGAAGCACCAAAACAACCCCCAGGATCTGGAGGCAGATTTATTTACATCCGTGGCTGCTGAGCAGGACCGTTCGCAGAACACCAGGCCTGATCTCCAGTGGGCTGGCACCTCTGTGGGACACGCAAGCAGGAGGGACAGAGGCAGGATGGCTTGTCCCCCTGGGGACTGTCCATATGCCTCATAGCGACCAGCTGTGCACCACAGTGAGCAGCCGTGTCTAAGAGACAGAAGCAACCTGAACTGGAACAGGAACTGTTACCTGGGCAACTCAGAACCTGAAGACTCCCCGGGGAGGAAGGACATTTTCTGCTACCTTTTCCCTCTCTTTTAGCTTCCCTGCCATTCTTTTTTTTTGGCAGAACCGGGGATTGAACTGAGGCCCTTGTGCTTGCCAGGGAAGCACTTACTTCACTGAGCCATCTCCACATCCCTACCCTGCCAATTCTTGCTGGGAATATTTTACGTAATCTTTTGAGTCAGGCCCAGCTACAAGCAGTAACATTAGGACTGCCAGTGATCTTGGGACAGGCCCGTTCCAAAGTCCCCAAGACTGAAAGTTTGTCACCTATTTGTTTGCCCTATTATAGACTTCACCCCTTCATTGACTCTGACAAGGGGTGAAGCAGTTAGTCTGATCTAAGACAGTGTCCATTGTATCTTAATGAAATTGTGGTCAAGTGTCTGATTGACTGTTCTATTCTCTTGGGGCAACCATCCCTTAAGTTTAAGGCAAAAAGACATGGCTGGCACAGGGTGAGGGAGCAAGGACTGGGGTAAGTGGCCTGAGAAGACGCAACCATCAAGGGGAACAGCTATGGAGCAGTCCTGTGGACGGGGTCCTCAGTTCCTTACTCTGGCTGTGAGGGCCCTGACTGGTGACCAAGATCTCAGCACCGATGGTCTTCCTAGCTGACACATCAGAGGCAGTGGCCAACAGAAACACCGAAAGAGCACCCAGGATGTGGAGGCAGATTTACTTACATTGAGGGTGCCTGATGGGGATCATTCCCAAAATGCCAGGCCCTGATCCCCAGTGGGCTGGGGCTCACACCGGATAAGCCAGCAGGAAGTACAGGTGCGGAATGGCTTGTCCACTGGGGCCTGGTTTATACAGTGTGTACCACAGTGGCCAGCTGTGCACCACAGCGAGCAGCCACTTCTAGGAGACAGGAGCAGCCGGAGCTGGAGTGGGAACTGTTGCCTGGCAGCTCAGCAACTGCACAACTGGCTTGGGGGCAGCGGCAAGGTCTGCTACACTAGGTCTCCACAGTTAATGCCTGCCCAGGGCTGTGGGGACTAGCTCTCATATAACTTCACAGATATTACCAGCATATATTCCTCCTGTGAAAGACTCAGTGAATAGATTTTTTCTTAATTCAAATGGACCATACCTACCACATTCCCATTCTTAGTATCCAGGACTTGGCCAGAGATAAAGCTCAGCAGCACACGCCTACCTGGCAGGCACAAGGTCCTCAATTCAATTCCCAGCACAGATAGATAGATAGATAGATAGATAGATAGATAGATAGATAGATAGATAGATAGACAGACAGACAGACAGACAGACAGACAGACTACTACTGTTTAAACCTAACTACAGAGTTTATTTTCCAGTTTCTGCATTTGTATTTATATGAATATAAATAACAAAAGTGGGGAAATAGATATATAGAGCTAGGTGATCTTATATTTTCAATCAAATGGTAAAGAATATATTGTTTCTGAATTTTGTCACTGAATATTTTGCCTTGGTGATTAGGACACACAAGAAAAATCGACCTCATCATTTGAAAACAGCTGTTTGCCGCTCTGTAATATCAATGCATTACAGTTTATTTGAGATTATTTCTGCGGGTATAGTGTTACAAGGACAACTCTCACGTATTTTTTGACGTGCATTTTTCTAGGTGAGACATTAAAACACAAATTTTCTGTAGGATACACTTATAGAAAAATAAATAATATTGACTGATACTGCTGATTTGTCTTCTACTAAAATTCAGTCACTATCCTGTTTCCCCACCATCAAAAAATACTTGATAACATTAGCTCTTTGCATATCTACCCATCTAGTACACAAAAGGGGCATATCGCTTCCCTGGTGATAGCTACTCATCTTCTATTAGGTTATTTATTTTATTGATTTACTGATTTGTTGGTGTTCTTTATACGCCGTGATGTACGAACCTGATTTAAGTTTTGTCTCTTAGTGTGCTACGTGCGTACGTTAAATAAAATGTACTTCAGAATAACTTCAGCTTTACAGAAAAGTTGCAAAGATAGTACAGTTTCTGAGCACCCTTCTTTCAATTAGATTTCCCGTAAGCTTAGCATCTTGCGTAACTACTGGATATTTGTTTAAAACGAAAACATTTGCTCTGGAAGGTGGTAGAGCCTTTAGGAATTGGGCCTAGCAAAAAGAAGTCAGGCTACTAGGACCCTAGCTGCTCTGGTTTTCTTTGTCTGTCTGTCTGTCTCCCTCTCTCTCCCCTCCCCCTCTCCCCCTCCCTCTCTCCCAACCTCTTTCCTGGTTTTCATGAAATGAAGAGCTTATTCCTGGATGATGAGCTGTGCCACCACAGGCCCAAAGACAATGGGGGACGAGCGGCTGTGGACTGAAATCTCTGAAACTGTGGGCCAAAGTAAACATTTCTTCCTTTCAAATTGTTTATCTCAGGTCTTTTGTCCCAGTGACAGGAAGCCAGCTAATACGGACATACTCCTTAAAAGAAGCCAGGAGCTTCTCTAAATTATATATTCTGACAATCCGTGCTATAAAATCTTTGTAATAGTCTTTTGAAACAGATAAACATAAAATGCTGAAAAGTATAATTTCATAAAGTACTATGTTTAAAAAGAGGTAAGTATATTTTTACTTTTAAAAATAATTTTATTGAGAAACAAATTTCTTTTTTCCCCCATAATTTTATTGAGAAACAAATAGCAATGAGACAGTTTCAAATCAAATTGGTAGGACTTGGCCCTGGACCAGAGCCCTGACCTTGTGCTACTCTGAGAGCAGTAGAGCTGTGTCTGAAATGATGTCCTCAGATACACCTAGGTCAGGAATTGTGCTCTCTCACATTAAAGTTAGGGGTGAGGACAGCAGTCCCTCCTTCTCTTGGGAGGTTCCCTACTGACATAGCCTAAAATGAACGTGTTTGGCCATTCTCATTTGCTCCTCCCAGGTCTACTGCACAATTCCTGACCTTGGCGTATCCGAGGACATCATTTCAGACACAGCTCTACTGCTTTCAGAGCAGCACAAGGTCAGGGCTCTGGTCCAGGGCCAAGCTCACTCCCTCCAAGGAATGGCTCTTGCTCCCAACTTGACAAGTACTCTCATCAGCATATCAAAGGGCTTTTCTCAGGCCATCCCACCCCAGCACCCTGGAGGGCTACATCTCTAGGACAGAGAAAGCCAATTTGCTGACCTCTCATTTGGTCCCCTTTTCATTCTCCCTATGTGTGGAGCAGTATAAGCCTAAGTCCTGGCTTCCAGACAAGGAAGTAGTAGAGCTCTAAGCCACACAGGGCAGAGTAGAGCATGCCGCTGTCACTCTCCATCAGCCTCCTCCAACAAGTAAGAGGTGATGACAATAAACTCATGGTTGATAGATTTTACAAAAGGGCGGATGGGTTGGGTGAGCAGTGTAATGAAGTCACAGAGGAGCTGACATGGACACTGCCTGTTGGGATGCACTTGAGTGAATTGCTAAGTCTTGCACTGTGCTGTGTCAGAGGAGGACCCTAGAGACTGCTGTGAAAGCCAGGATGATGGTGCCCTCTGCCTACAGTTTTTCTGGGCTTAGAGTTGGCACTGTAGGAGGCACTGCCCACCCAGATAAAGCACTGCTCTTGGCACTTCCTATGGCCTCACTGACCACAAACCAGGACCAATTTAACAGCCAACCCCAATAAGCTAAATCCTGTCCCCAGAAATTCATATGCACCCCTAATATCTTGTGCTGACTCCCCACTGCCTGTGTCACAGATCTCAAACTCCCTGTAAGATATGCAAGGCAGTGCCAGATTTGCGAATCTGATCCCGGCTCCTCTCACCCTGGACAGCAAGGACCCACGTGTATTTGGTCCTCTTCATTTGTTCTGCATCTTCCTGGCTCCACATCTCTGCTCCTATTCTGTGTTCAGTTGAGTGCACTTTTTCTTTTCTCTCAGCTGCAGAAAACTCATTCTTTCAGGCCTACATATAAAGGCTCCTGCTCTGCAACACAGAATACCACATGTGCATCACAATTCAGCTTGTTTCATCCTGTATTTGTGTTCTTCATATGTGTATTGATCTAACAAGCATGTATGGAGACATCTACTATGTACCAGCCCCTAGACACAAGCCTGGAGAACCTCCGGGTGGTGCCCTATATTGACGTGCCCATAGCTGCACTGCAGGACAACATGGAAATCACAATGTGCCCATCATCCACCAAAGTCCTTCAGTGGCCTCCTGCCTTGTTCAATGCAAAAGCCTACAAGACTTACCCCAGGTCTCCTCTGAACCCTTCTCCGTCCTGCTGCCCTCACACTCCGGTCACCTCCCTCCTCCGTTCCTTCTTCACATCCTTCAACAGCCGGTGTACTTTTGCCTCATGCATTTGCCCAGGCTGTTGCTTTGCCTGGAAAGCTCCACCCCTGCCCCCAAAGTATTTGTCTGACTTGCCCCGCACTTCCTTATGGTCCTTAATCAATGTTGTGCTATGGTTGGACATGGTCTAAGTGTGTCACCCAAGGTTGTATGGTGTGGAAAACTTGGTTCCAGTGAGGTGATGTCAAGAGGTGCTGAGAACTTTAAGAGGTCTCACCTCTTGTGAGAGGTCATTAGGCCATCGGGGTGTGGCCTCAGGTGAGATTTCTGTAGTTCT
>NW_004524578.1:3566879-3593064 GCF_000260255.1 Octodon degus
CTGGGCATTGTGGTATATGCCTGTAATCCCAACACTTGGGAGGCTGAGGCAGGAGGATCACCGCAAGTTCAAGGCCAGCCTGGGCTATGTAGTAAGTAGAAGGCCAATATGAATACATAATGAGACCATGTTTTTTTAAAAAAGCAGGGAGATGGACAGAAGTAAGTATAAAACCAAAGGAGTTAAAAAGTATAGTTTTTCAATTCTAAGTTGAAAAAATCAGCCCTAGACATTAAAAAGTGTTAGAAATAATAAAAATAAAATATTAATGAGTACTCCGAATGTCCATATTAAAACCTCCAGCTAGGAAGAGCTAATTTGGCTAATTATAACTCAGGAACAAGGAATAAACAAGAAAATCTTGTCATGTTTGGTACTAGGATGCAAGAAAGTTTTCAAAGCTTAAAGAGTCAAAAGACACAGCAACCAGTCAACCACTTTCATTCACTAAAAATGACAAAATTTGTCCCCTGGAAAGCAAGAAAAAAAAAGCTTAGGGAAGGGGGAGGGAGCAAGGGTAGATGCCAAAGAAGGGAGGGGAGGAAAAGGAAAGACAAAGAAAGTAACTGATTGAAACCCATCAATACTGTATCTAAGACCTGGGAATTCACAACAAAAAAAGGCAAGGAAGTGAGAAGGCTCTCAAAAGAAACAATAACTTATTGTTTCTTATTGAATAACCCTGGAGATCACTGTCACACAGTCTTACTTTGTAAGTTGTAATTAAAGGAAAGATGTATTTTGTACCACTCTTATTCCAGATAACAACTCTGGTGAGGGAAAGTTCCCCACGGAAGAACCCCACCTACTGAACTGGAAGTACTCATAGAGAAACCCTCCTGTGCACTTAACAGATTCAGGTTGCGATCATTAAAGTGTCAAAGGGTCATTCTGCGAATCACTGAAAGTAAGATAAGCCAGTGTTTATACGTCCCATAGGAGGTACTTGGAAACCCACAGTACTAGCTATGCAAAGTTGCTACTAAAAAATGGAATTTGAATGAAATGCAGTCACAGGGCTAACCGGCACTCACACAAAAGCAGCAGGGAGTGGTGCACGCTAGTTGACTCCTCAGGAAACAAGCAAACGTGGGTCAGCTTTTCAGAAAATAGACCCAGTTTTCCAAACAAGTCAATAGGGAAAAGGAAGGAAGAGAGGGAAGGGGAGGGGAGGGCAAAGCACAGCCAGATGGTACTGCTGCAGACTTCAGGCTGATTTCTTTTTTTTTTTTTTTCTTTATTTTATTTTTGGTGGGTCTACAGGGTCTCACTACACAGATCAGACTCCTAGTGATTCTCCTTCTTCCAGCCTCCCAAGAGCTGGGATTACGAGGGCGCCACCACGCCCAGGCTCAATGGCCTGTCTCAGAGCACCCTGGGGGCGGAGCAGGCACGGAACTCAGGGGATCGAACTCTGGTGCTGCGCTCTGCCTAAGTAGGCGCTTCAGTCTGCTGAGCTACCTGGCCAGCCCTATATACCGATTTGTTTTCAACTCTACCTACTGTAAACCTTTTTAAAGTCATTATAGACTGAGTGTTCTATGACATCAAGCTCTGAAAATGGCATCAGAGCAGCCTAAGAAATGGGCCACTTTTTAAGAGATGTATATTTTGAACATGTAGAGTGGAAGTGACATGTTGGGAGGGATGTGCTATGTGGTTAGAATTCTTCAGTGAAAAGGAATTTTTTAAATAAAAAAGACCATTGGGTGTGGGGAGGCAGGCCTTGCAATCCTACGCTTGGGAGGCTGAGGCAGGATTGCCATGAGGCCGAGGCCAGTCTTGGCTACATCGCGCGTTCAAGGCAGCCTGAAATGCACAGTGCGATACTGTCTCAAAAAATAGAACAAGATAAAGTAAACACATACAACAAGATACTGGAAGTTGCTATATCCAGATGATGGACATTTGTGGCATTTATTGTACTTTAGCTCATTTGGTGCACATTTGACTTTTTTTAGCACGAAAATCAGCAAAGACGTAAAAACAGAAATACATCTGCCAACTAAGGTAGAAAGGTTGCAAATAATTATCACAGCTTTTTTTGTTCCTGTGGGCATACGCCATTGCTCTTCCCATCAAGGAAGACAGTCTTGGCAAGACAGCTCAGAGTAAAGTGCCTGCTTAGGCAAGCTCAGGCAAGCACAGGGACCACAGTTCAATTCCCAGCACCATATGCCACGCCAGGCCTGCCCCCAGGGCGGGCTGAGCCAGCCACACACACACACACACACACACACACACACACACACACAAAGAGGAAGACAGTCTTTTCGTCCATCCTTGAATCTGCTTTAGTGAAAGGACAAAAATAAAAAATGACACAGCAGAGACTTGGAAAGTTCTTAGGTAGTGGATTTGCCTGCCTCTGCCCCGCTAAGAACCCTGATCCTACCTGCTGGAAAGGTCACACGGAAAAGAAATGAGATGCTCTGGCGGACTGCCTGCCAACATCGCAACAGGAGTGAAGGAATTCTACACCAGCCCACTGCAGCCAAGCCACATGCCTTGAAGCAAGCCCAAGTAGCCACTCAATTGATCTCAACCCATTTGCTAGTCTATAGAGTCAGGACTCATTTTCATATCCTAAGCACTGTGGTGGTTTGTTACACGGCAACAACTAACTGATACATAAGGCTAAAACTATAGGTGCACTATACACACATGCACATGCTTATTCAAGGGACTAGCTTCTTAAAACTGTGATGTACGTGGAATGTAGTCAGTAAGAGTGCCTGAATGGTCATTCCTTTCAGAAAACAGTATGTATAGAAACTGCTTTAAAAGCAATGGGAGGTTTAGGTAAGTTACTTCCTTTTGGAATTAAAAAGTGCTATCAAGGCAAGTTCCATAGTTACTGCTTTGTAGAGGCAGAGGTACAGATAGATCATGAAGAACTTCTAATTACCTTCCCTTTGGAGCACTAAAAAGCTTGGTTCTACCTCCGTTCCACTCTGACTAGACACTGCAGATGAGGTCTTTGAGATGTCTGCATTTGGCTCTGCCTTCCAGGCATGACATAATTCAATATTCAAGGAGCCAGTGCAGGGAGCGAGCACACCTCTCCACCAGAGGAAGGCTAACCTTTCAACCCTAAGGGCGACAGGCACCAATTGGGCTTCCAACAGTGTGCACTTCATTCGAAGCAAGCTGAGAATAAATCACATGTCCTCTTCATTATAGATTTTCATTTGTTACCACTGATCCAGATATGAAGTGAATAAAAGAGAGGTAAAAATTGTACAGAAGTCACTGAGGTATTTAAATGTCAATGGAATATCCTCTGACAAAACTAAATAAAAAAAAAAAGGGGGATGCAAATGAACAACCATTTCGTATCTGTATATTCAAAATAGTTATGATAGACATACAGCTACTTTCTCTTAATTCAATGAATAGAAAGATTTGTTCTAATAGTGTTTGTGGACAGGATATCATGTCCGCATCTTGTACAATGAATAACCACTAAGAAGACAACAATATGCAATGTATTAAGTATTGAAACTGTCCTACTAATTGGCTTTGAAACTGTCTTATTGCTATTTGTTTCTCAATAAAATTATATTAAAAAAAGAAGTCACTGAGGTACATAAGAATGTTTTGGTTGAGATATTTTTTGCTAGAAGAAAATATTAAGGGATTTTACTTTTAAAAAGCTCAAACTAATTGCAACTGGCCAATTTCACCGAATCATATTAATTTAAAATAATCCTCCTAATGACTGTGTAGCTCATATCAGTATCATTAGCAAAATATTCTATAGAAGAAAAACTTCAGAATGATTAAATACTTTCCTGTAATAGTACCTATTTATATGAAAATACTTTTAAGTTAATTTGATACTTTAATTTTTGATGAATATTGCTATTTTAAGTACATTAGAATTACAGTTTGCACAAATACCACCCACATTTACATGCTAATTATCCAACCTCTCCATTTATAGTAGAGTTATAATTCCTATAAGTACATTTTTATAATCAAGAATAGTATGAGTAAATGGCAACATCATATACTATTTCGCATTAGTAAACAACTGTCTAATAGAGGTTACAAATACCTGCTTAGGCTAAAAGTTTGGAATTTCTATAATTCAGCAGATTTAATGACACAAAAAGATTATTAAATATGGTATTTGAGAAGACTGGGCTTCAAAAGCCAAGGACAATTGGCAACATCTTCGTTACTCGTGACAGTAAGCTTCAGAAAGACAAATGAAAGCCCGTGCCTGTGGCGCAACAGTAACCAGGCTGCTGTTTGGCTTCCTTTCATGGGGCAACTGTATCCCTCTGCTTCTCCTGACAATCTTGCCTTCTCTTTCTGAAGGGGAGCACCCAGAACCCAGGAAAACCCATTCCAGTCACCATCAACCTACATAATGACTCAATCATAGTCCCTTTGGTCAACAAAGGCCTTGTTAACTAAAGACACTATCATTGGGTTGACTAGGTCAACCCATAAGGTGACAGATTCAAGAACATCATGATGGGGATAGTGTGTGAAAGCGGTGTTGGGTGCGAAGTTTCCTTGTCTGTACCATGGTGAGTGGGTGGGGCTTGGCGGGTGAGAGGAGTGAGAGGTATGAGTGTGAATTCCAGTACCCCTAGTCGCTATGAAGTTCAGTGATCCCAATGCTTAACAGCAGAAGGGCTTTTCATGTTTGACATTATGAGGCCAGTGTGGGATGAAGTTATTGTAGCTTTTACAAGTTTTGAGAAGATACATATTATAAAACCACATCCTTTGTCACCATGAAAAGCTCTAATTTTAAATGTGATTAATATTTCCATGAAGAAGTGTGTATTATAGAAAATGAAAAGCTCTATAAAAGCTGAGCAAGTCACAAACTAGAAAAGTCCAGCTGAGCTTAAGCATATGTGCAAGAGAGTGTGTTTTGAAAGGGTGTGGTTTCCTGTCTTTGGATTGTTTGGAAAAATTCTGATAAAGCCAAATTCATTTCTCTGATATCCTGAAGGCAGCAAGGAACTAGTTCCAAGAATAGCACAAAATAAGATATTCCTATATGTGGAAGCAACTTAAGTCAACTCAGAAATGTAAGAAACACTTACAAGCTTTCAGATCCAGCCTCTAATTCTTTAATCTGCATAGTTAGGTGGACTGGAAAATTTAGCAACACTTCAAATATCATGCTTCATTTATTCATGCATTCATTCACTCATTCATTCATTCATTCCTTTTCATCTACTCAACAAATAGTTATGTACCTATTATTATGTGCAGGGAAGCTAGGAAAGAAAGGAATTTCTCTTAAATTCCTTCCCTTCCACACCTGTCTGCATTACCCACAATGCTGCAGTCAGATTATCCAGGAATACCTGTCAACTGGGGCACTAAATCTAGAGCACTCTAAGCAGAGAGCACACCACCTCAGGTCAATGTGTGAGCTGCCTGGATCACTCCTCGATGTCCCCACCTCAAGGAAACACCAGGTGGGTGGGAAGTGCATCAGGAAGCCAGTTGCAGCTGGATTAATTTGCCACTATTGTTAAATTATTCATGGGATGACCAGCTTTCAGAGTCAACTCAGGACACTGCAGTAACAGGCGAAAGACAGAATAAAACACTGCTAGAGCTCAAGAGTCACGAGTTGAAGTTTAATCACCAAGGTGACAGCACTAAGAAGGGGGACCTCCTCCAGGAGGTAACTGAATTCATGAGGGTGGAGCCCTCATGACTAGAGTTGTGGTTTTTCTGCCACATCAATGCACAGCATTCCCCCACCCAGAGGCAGCACCAAGGCACCATGTTGAGAGCAAAGAGCAGCCCTCATCAGATGCTGGACTTGAGGATGTCTGTCTTCAGGTTCCCAGACGCCAGAACTGGGAAGAGCGAGTTGCCATTGTTTATATACATTACTCAGTCTCTGGTATCTTGTTATAACAGCACAAACAGGCTAAGAGAAACACAAAAAGCAATTAGAACATGTTACCCCTTCGACATAAAAAAGGAGGATATGAGAAATTGTCATTCTGTATTATTTTCCCTTCCTTATATAAATGTAATTATTTAAATTAAACAACAGAATTAATTAACAGTGGCAATCAGTAATAATAAATAGTAGGACTAGAGCCAGCCAGATAGCTCAGCAGTTTAAAGCACCTGCTTAGGGCAGACCCAGGGACTGGGGTTTGATCCCCAGTGTGCTGTGCCAGCCATGCTCCCGGGGCACACTGAGACTGCGATTGAGACGGATGAGACTGGGCGTGGTGGTGCACACCTGTAATCCCAGCGCTTGGGAGGCTGAAAACAGGAGGATCACTACGAGTCTGATCTGAGTAGTAAGACTCCATCGAGCCTGTGGTAAATACATTAAAAAAAAAAAACAAAAACCCTCAACTGAGTGTGGAATGACTATCATCTCACTTCCTAGCATGGGCAAGTTTGTAGGCTTCTGGGAATTCATTTTCAGATCTCCAAAAATGCCTCTGCATTTTGCATCTGCAGGCTTGTTTATTCCTCAGCTTGTTTGCCTCTATAAACCCACCACATGGTCTATTTGTGTCTAAATATCCACTTTTATAAAACTTTTTATTTTGCAATTTTATAGAAATAGCTGAAAGAAATGCACCAGGAAACCTTACATCCCTTGCACCCAGCTTCCCCAGCTAATCTCTTACACGAGTCTAGAACAATGCCAAAACTAAGAAGACCGCATTGACAAATCCAAGCATGGTATTCAGATTCAAAATCTTGTAAGTACAGGGTAATCTTGCATAACCAACAGCCACTGCCACCAAGATACTCAACTGTCGCATGGCCAGAGCCCTCCCTTTGTGACCCTGTGCAGCCACACCCATCTCCTCCCCCAAATCCCTAATCTCCAGTAAGTACTGGTCTGTTTTCCATCTCTATAATTATACTTCCTAATAAAAGTTACAGAAATGAAATCATCTCGGATGACACCTTTTGGAATTGGCTTTTTCAAACTCAGTGTAATTTACTGAGGGCTTATCCATGTTGTTGCGTGTTCAGTGGCCCGTTCTTTGTTTTAATCCGAGCAGTGTTCCATGGTGTAGATACGTCAGTCCGTTCAACCACGCCCCCGAAAGACATTTGAGTAGCTTCCAAGCTTTTGCTACTATGAGCATGCTCAGAGCTCACCACTTAATGGGAGGAATGCCTCAGGACCCCACCGCGGAGCTGCAAGGCAAATCCACCTCAGCCAGGAAAGGAGCTCCGGCTGCTTTCAGCAGTGGCTTCCCCCTCCGCATTCCTGTCAGCAGTGCATGAGGGAGCCGATTGCTTTGCATCCTTGTTCACGCAGCATTATCACTGCGCATTTCTCATTTTAGCCATTCTGTTAGGGTACGATCGTGTCTCCTGGATTTAATGGGCATGTCTTAGTGGCTAATGGTGTTGACAGCTTTTCTTGTGTTTATCTGTCACATGTATATTATCTTCAGTAAGATGTCCGTGACTTTTGCTCTTTAAAAAAAAATTTTTAGGTTCAATCCCTGGCATGCCGTGTTGGCCCCGCCCCGGGGCGCACTGAGACTGCGATTGAGACTGGGCGTTGTGGCGCACCCCTATAATCCCAGGGTTTGGGAGGCTCAAAACAGGAGGATCACTACGAGTCTGATCTGTATAGTAAGAACCTGTAGACCCTGTACTAAATGCATAAAAACATTAATCTTTCACTTATTTATTTGGTACAAGGTTTTACTACATATCTCAGACTCTAGTGATCCTCCTATCTCAGCATCCCCAGAACTGGGATCATAGGCATGCACCACCATGCCCAGTTTGGGTGGCCTGCACAGGTGGGGGCTGGCATGGCAAGCAGTACTGGGGATCAAACCTGGCTCCTTGTACTTCACAGGCAGGCACTTAGACTGCCAACCTATTTCCCCAGCCCCTTTTCTTCCTTTTTTAATAAGATTTAATAATTAATAACATTTATTTTTTAAATGTTTATTTATTTATTTGATACAGGGTGTTGCTACACAGCTCAGATTGGTAGTTATCCTCCTGTCTCAGCCTCCCCAGCATGGGAATTACAAAGGTGTACCACCGTGCCTGGTTTTGGGGCAGGCATGGCATTCGGCACTGGGGATCGAACTTGGGTCCTTGCACTGCCAGGCAGGAGCTTAGACCACTAAGCTATCTCCTCGGGCCTTTTATTATTGTTTTAAAACTTATATATTCTAGGTACAAAGACTTTGTTGGATAGAAGCACACAAATACTTTCTCCTTAAAATTTGAATTTTATATCCTTTCAGTAAGCTCTTTCCCACAGAAAAAGTTATTTTTCCCTCAGAAATGTACTTTTCCCTCAGGAAAAGTTCTGATTTATTAACTTTTCCTCTTACAGATCTCCTTTTTGGTGTCATTCCAAGCACTGTTCACCCACACTATCTGAAGTCCTTAGGATTCTCTTATGTTCTTCTCTTCATATCTTATACTTTTGGGTTTTTATATATATTTAAGTTTGCCCATCATTTTTTTTGGGGGGGTGGTATTAGGAATCAAACTCAGGACCTTGCACTTGCCAGGCAGGCGCTGCCTCACTGAGCATTATCCCCAACCCCTGCCCATCATTTTTTAAACATTCTGGATGGATGTTAAGTTAAACCTCTCTTTCTCAGGAAAAATGATTTACGTAAACTCATACTTTTTTTTTTTTTCCTCAGAATCGGGGATTGAACTCAAGCCCTTGCTCTTGCCAGGCAAGCACTTATTCTACTGAGCTATTTCCCCTAAACTCATACTTTGACCTCATAAAAAACAAAGTTCTAGTTCAAGTGAGGAAGTCCAATTTAACCTGATTGCCTATTTTTAATAAATTTACAAAATAGTTTTGAGTTGGTGTCATGGCAGGCAGGCTCTGTAATTCCAGCACTGTGGGACTCCCAGGCAGAAAGCCTGCGAGGGTGAATCCAGGGTGGGCAATTTAGCAGCTTGTTAAAGACCCTACTTTGAAATGAAAAACAGAAAGCGCTGCGGATGTACTTCCGTGCATGGATACAGACCTTGGGTTTAGTCCCCAGCACCACAGGAAAGTGGTACGGACTTGTTGAAATAATGAAATCATTTTATGTCATACCATTTTTGGTCACAAGCTACACCAAGTGTCAAACCATTCCTCATGGCTACACCCAAGATCATCTAGCGCTCATGAAGAACTGGCACAGGAATCTGTTTTACTGTATTTCTTTCCTTTGTTCGCATCCTCAGTGTATCTTCAAACTAGAGAAGAACATTCTTTTGTCTCAAACTTTGAAAATATGATTTGGTGGTAGGCCAACATTTTAGCAACATGGAGTTAAAAATGGAAGTTGTGTCCTTCCACGTCTATAAGTTGGAGCTTTGCTTTCTTCTTTTTTTGTGCAGGGTCTCGCCACACAGCCCAGACTCATAGTGATCCTCCTGTTTTCAGCTCCCTTAGTGCTGGGCTTACAGGTACGCCTGCCACACCCAACTCCACCGCCCGCTCAGTGCACCCAGCAAGCTATGGCACTGGCCCTTACTGAAGCATTTCACTCAGCACTTCTGCATACTTTGATGAAACTGAAAGTGCCCCAAAGCTGGCATGCCACAAGTGCCATTATCACCTGTTAAAGAATCAGACTTTTTAAAAAGTGTGCTATTTGGCAGCAGAATTTTTTTTTTCTCTGAATGCCTTCAGGGCAGGTTTGGCTGGCTTGAGTTGTGGGGATCAAACCACAGCAACCTGAGCCTGACTGCTTTGTTGAAGCAGCCACTTAAAGAACTGAGCTAATGGGCAGGCCCCCAAAAGTGTGCTATCTGGGAGAACAAGGTGTTTAGTAGCTGGGATCATCTTAGTTACTTGGGTGAGAAGTTCCCAGACTGGATGGGATTTCCAAAATTTACACTTGCACCGTTTGCTGAGTCTGGAGATAAATGAACACAGTGTACTTGGATTTGTGCAAAATATCAACAATCTTTTTTACTTTATGATTTTTGAGATTTCATCAGAACCTTCAGTAACCAAGAAAATGATTTGAAATTTTGATTTGCATATCAAAATCCCTGGATGCTGGGGGAGCATCTTTGTTGCTGTCATCTGAGGTATTACTTGACACTCAGAAAGCAGTGTCAGAAGCTGCTGCGATAGTACACACCTGTAATCCCAGCACTCTGGGAGGCTGAGGCAGGGAGACTGCAAATTCAAGCCCAGCCAGGGTGATTTAGCGACTCAGAGAGTGACCCTGTCTCAAAATTAAAAAAAAAAAAAAAAAAAAAAAAAAAACCAGGATTGGGAAGGTAGCTCAGTGTAAAAGCTTTAAATTCAATCCCCTTTAGCCAGTGCCCAAAAATGAAATAAAAATTATGAAGCAGTACCATGCGTGAGATGTGACAGAATCATCTCAGTGCCCTATTATCAGGATTTCCCCTTCTGCTTTCCCGCAGGATACTGCTGTTTCCAACGTGTGAAGCAAACAGGCTCAGACAGCAGCCGGGAACGAAATAGTCACGCGCGTCACCTGTGGGTTGTGGCCACGCCCACTCCACTGGCAGCTGCTGCTTCCAAGGGAGCAGTGGTGCCTTTGGAGAGATGCGACCACTTTTGTTTTAGAAGTTCTTGCTTAGCTGAGCCCAGGTTAGCCAGTCAGTCTCCACCGGTGCGCGGCCACCCATCGAACTCAAGCCCAATTTCCTTTCTGCGTATGGTGTAGCATGCCCTGCTCACGCATCTCCCTAATTCAATAGTACTATAAGTAGCCTTGCCTCTGTCATTAGAATTTAGCTTTATGTTTTAGCATGTAGGGGGCTCAGTTGACCAGAATGCCAGCACTTTAACATGTTAGCTAGCACTTTGGGGAGGGGGTGCTAGGGAGTGAACTCCGAGCTTTGGGCCTACTAAGCACGTGTTCTACCACTGCTTTATACCTCCAACCTTTTCTAGAACTGTCTCAGTACAAAGCACAACACTTAACAAACAGCAGAGTCAAACCTGGGATCTTAATATGCAGAAATACCAAGCCCTCAAGTCCACCCGTAAGTCACGTGGTTCTGAGTGATGCAACAGTACGTGATCTCTTACCAAGACCCACAAGTTTTAACTGCCAACTCCAGCAGTGGGGCAACAACTACTAGGTTCTAGCAGTAGTGGCAGCAGCTGAACAGGACAGGTAACTATGTAGTATCCATCTGGGGCCAAAAATAACGCTCCTTTCTACCTCTATTTTTTGTAGCTGCTTCACGGGTTTTGTGTTTTCCCCCTCCTCCCAACCTGCAGCACCCGCTGCCAAAAAGCCTGTGCTTTCTGTGTCCCGGGAAATGGTTTCTAGGGAAACGGAATTTTCAGTGTTAAAATTGGGACGGTCCTAGGCAACTGAAGACAGCTGGTCACCCTAGTTATAGACCCAGAAGAGCCATTCTAGAGAGTCCTTAGAATAGGACGGCTCCTCCCACTGTCTGGCTGTCTCTCCCTGCTTGTGTTAGTTGGAGAAGCCCAGCGAGTGAAGTCTGACAGAGCTGATAAACAATCTGATCTTTTTCTCTGCCACTTGTGCATCCAATCTTTCAGAAATTGAATTCTATATTCAATTTCCAGATTTCTTATTGCCCCAGAAAGGAAGAGGCAGAAATTGGAGGGGTAAACTAAGCTAGGAGTCCTACCATTTACACGCCTCCCAATGCCTCCAGACAGTTGAGTCTGAGGCTGTGGGGTCAGGCAGCCTACAGTAGCATCCTGTTGTGAGTATAAAGTGTTACTCTCTTTTTCATTCACTGTATTAGCTGCACCATCGGTAGCTGCTTGAAATATAAGAAAGACTAATAAGAAAAGCCTTAGTCCTCAAAGAGCCTAAAGGCTGGAGGGTGACACTATATGAGGAAAGAGAAAAGGTTAACTTTTTACACACCAATAATGAATGTCCTAAGAATTTATTTAAGCAATTCACAATAACTACAAAAATATCTAGGAATAAACAACACAGGAAGAAAAAAAAAAACCTTCTAGAATGGAAATTATAAAACATCCACTAAAGAAACAGAAGACCAAAATTGAAAGCTCTCCCATGTTCACGGATGATAATAATTAATGCTGTTAAAATGTTCATACTACCCAAAGTGATCAGAAAATTCAATGCAGTCCCCATCAGATACCAATGGTATTCTTCACAAAACTGAAAAACAATTCTAAAATTTATGTTAAAGCACAAATGGCCCTGAGTAGCCGAAACACTCCTGAGCAAGAAGAACAAAGCTAGAGGCAACACAAGACCTGATTTTCAGGAGGAGCACTGCACTGGCATAGAAGTAGACACAGGGACAAATGGAATGTTATAGAAATCTCAGAAATAAACGGAAGTATCTAGAACAAACTGAATCTTGGCAAAGGAACAAAAAACACATTGTGGAAAAAATCAGCACATTTGGTGCTGGAAAAATTGGATGGCCATATGCATAATAGCGAATTTTAACTCCTGTCTCTTATCCTGGGGAAAAGCAAATTAAAAAATGGATCAAAGATCTAAATGTAAGACCTGACACTCTGAACTCCCTAGAAGAAAACAAAGGGGAAACATTTCAAGATGTTGGGATGGGCAAGGACTCGCTAGTTTGAGCTCAGGAAACGAACACAACCTTGACAGGCAGGATTTCATCAAACTAAAACACGGCTCAGTAAAGGAAACAATCGACAGAGTGAAGATAGAACCTGTGGAATGGGAAAAAATGTCTTCAACTATTGATCTGACAGTTAATATCTAGAATACATAAGGAACTCAACAGAACTTTTTTTTTTTTTTTTTTTTCCCTCAGAACGGAGGATTGAACTCAGGTCCTCACGCTTGCCAGGCAAGCACTTATTCTACTGAGCTATCTCCCAGGCCCCCTCAATAGAACTTAACAACAAAAACCAAGTAGTCCAATTTTTTAAGTGGACAAACAATGTGAACTGACACTTGTCAGAAAAAGAAATAAAAATGGCCAACCAATACATGGAAAAAAAAATGCTCAGTATTATTTTGATTTGCCAGGAAATGCAAATCAAAAGTACAATGAAATACATTTTACACCGCTTAGAATGACTTAGGATAAACAAACAAAGCCTTCCAAACCAAAAAACTAACAAATATTGATGAACATGTGGACAAAAAGAAACTTTCACACATTGCTCATAGGAATGCAAATGACTACAACTGTTATAGAGAACAGCACCGATGTTCCTCAAAAAAACGAACAATAGACATACTGGATGGTTCTGCGATCCCACTTCCGCATATACACCCAAAGGAAACGAACCCACGTGCCAACGAGATCGCTACATGCCCGTGTTTATTGTGCTATCACTCACAAGAGCTAAGATTCAGCGTTAGTGTCCATCAGCAGAAGTACAGGGGAAGTACATTAGAGTTTTAGGGCCAGCCAAATAGCTCAGCAGATTAAAGCACCTGTCAAAAAGAAAAATTAAAAATAAAATAAAATAATAAAGCGTCTGCAAGCAGATGCAGGAGCCAGGGGTTCAATCCCTGGGCCTGCCATGCCGGCCCCGCCCCCGGGGCATGCTGAGACCACAATTGAGACCGTGGTGGTGCATGCCTGTAATCCCAGCTCTTGGGAGGGATTGGCTGTAAACAGGAAGATCACTACGAGTGAGACCCTGAATACCCTGTAGGCCCTTCCCTAAAATACATTAAAAAAGAAAGAAGGAAGGAAGGAAGGAAGGAAGGAAGGAAGGAAGGAAGGAAGGAAGGCAGGCAGGCAGGCAGGCAGGCAGGCAGGCAGGCAGGCAGGCAGGCAGGCAGGCAGGCAGGCAAGCAAGCGTTAACCTGACAGTAGAATAGTGATGACTAGAATTTGGAAAGGTCATGGTGGGGAAGAGGGATGGAAAAAGGGAGGTTGTATCTGACTAGTGAACCCTGTATGCTAATGCCATACCGAACCCCATTTATACGTAAAACTGAAACATGTGCATTTTTTTAAAGCTCCTGATAAAAGGGCTGGATGTCATGGGTGCTTATAACATACCAGAAATTATGCGATGATATGATGCCATGGCAATAAGGTAAAGCGCGAAGGGACGAGGGGGGCGCGGGTGGGGCGGGGCGCAGGCAGGAGGCCGGCGAGCGCAGGTGGGGGCGAGCTTGGCTGAGGCGCGACCTGGGCAAAGTTCCTTAAGAAATGACACGGCAGGACCCCAATTCCTAGAACAGCAAACTACGAACTGGAGCGTACGCGTTTCTGCTCTTCAGAGTCCCGAAGGGCATTTCACAGGGTCTGAGGGCTGCTCTTCTCAGCACAGACGCTGGTCTATTCCCGTGAGCACCGAGAACCGAGGACAGCGGAGACCGAGAGTGCAGAAGGCTGGCGAGAAGGGCAGGAAGCCCGGACGCGGGGCCTGATGAGCACGGGAAGCCAGGGCCCCACGTAAGGGGGTCGGACCGCGCTTCTGTCCGGGTTCTCCACATCAAAAAGCTTAGCAAACAGAACTGCAGGGGGAGACGCTTCAGCAAAAGCACCCAACCCACTGAAAATAATTTATACTTGTTCATATTTACAAACAACCTGTTAATTAAAAAAGATTCTTAACTACTCATTAAAGCGAGGCCCTCCCTTCAGGACTTATACTTTGCAAGACTGACTTACCATTTAATGGGAGTTATAGTGTGAGCGAAAATACGTAAAGGCTGCATTTCTTTATATGCTATAATTTTACTTTTTGACTAATTCCAACTTTCTGTGTCCTCAATTAGCCCGACTTAATGATGCTTTGTCACATATAGATTATGAAGTCCTGACTTTGTCTCAACTTGCCAGCCAGGAGTACCAGGATTAATGAATTCTCAATTAATCTTAATTAATTCTCAACTAATTTTATTATTTATTTATTTATTTATTTATTTATTTTTGTGGTACCAGGTGGGGGTTGAACTCAGGACTTGCACTTGCCAGGCAAGCGCTTATTCTACTGAGCTATCTCCCTGGCCTCTCTTTACTAACTGTAAATGACAATAAGCTACTGAGAAAATGATACTTGATTTCACAACAACAGTTATATCTTTCTTGGCCATAACTTGAATATAATGGATCAGAGTTTATTGCTTCTGTCTTCTGATATTAGAATTGCACATTTCTTACCTAGATAGTACAGCCCTATCATAAAGATGCTTCATGGTGGTCATAATTGGTGCTTCCCCAAGCCCCAGGGTGTGTTTAATAATTTCCTTAAGTAGGGGCATTTCCAGAAGGGATGGAGTAGAGGGAAGCTTCTACGCTGGTAAACTTAGACTGGGAGACCCAAGCAAGCCATTTCCTACTGAGAGAGGAAAGAGCCTGGGAGGTGACAGCTTCCAGACAGGAGAACAAAAGAAAGGAGGAAGGCTCCTGCAAGGTTAGAACTGCAAGGCTCTGGGGGAGAAACCAGGAGGAGTCCTTTTGCTGTTCCCTTCACACCCACTGCACACAGAAGTAAGTTTTCTTCTTTTAAAAAAATCTTTTATTTTATTTTATTTTATTTTATGTATGTATGTATGTATGTATGTATTTATGTATGTATGTATTCAGTCCAGGGTTTCTCTACACACTCAGACTCATAGTGAGCCTCCCATCTCGGCCTCCCCAGCACTGAGATTACAGGCATGTGCCACCATGCCCTGTCTCAGTGGGTCAGCACTCTGTGTGGCATGCGGTACGGTACCAGGAATCAAACCCCAGTCCCGGTCGGGGCTAGGCAGGCGCTTAGACCACTGAGCTATCTCTCCAGCCAGTAATAAGTTTTCTTAAGTGACCAATTTCTTCTCCATACAAAATGAAAAACTTTACTTTTGAAGTGTTGAATTAATTTTCAGACAAGCCGTTTACATAAAAGTCGGCTTTGCCAGTTACATACACCTTGTAGGTAGACAGACTCCCTAGCTTCTAGGAACTGCAGTGTCCTTTCAATAAAAATGACGATAAACACTTTTTATTGAACAACCCTGCTGCCACTTGAGGATTAAACAAGCTAAGAATGCACACATGAGAACTCAAGAAACAAGAACAGAGGTTGAGGTGAGAGGATCATTGCAAGTTTGAGACCAGCCTGGGCTACAGAATGAACTCAAGGCCAGCCTGGGCTGCATAGCAAGACTGTTTCAAAAGACAAAAAGAAAAAAAAAAGCAAAAATGCTCATTTTTTACCTGAATTATTTTTGTTTCCTTTTCATTTGGATGCTAGTTGCTCTTTATTTATGTTCTTATGTTTGATTTTTTAATATCAGTACAAAGTCAGAGAAGTTAAGCAACCATTTCCAAGATGACACAAGTTATTTTCTAGACCATATTCAATGACTAAGTGGCTGGTACATGCTACGTGCTACGGAAACAGCAGTAAATGGTGGACAGAAATTCCCTTCTCTACTTGCCAGCTCCCATTTCAATGGAAAAAGATAGAGATCAAAGAAAATAAATAAGACAAATATGGAGAGTATGGCATGTCAGGAAGCATTCCAGAGAAAAATAAAGTGAAGGTAAAGGATAAGGAACCTGTGGGAGAGGCAGGCCAGGGCATTCTGCAGACTCAGGAGCTAGTCGGAAATGAAAACATATTTGAAATACACAGAATTCAGGTAGAGCCGTGGCTCAGCGTGAAACGGATAGCCCTCGCCTGCTTACTTGAGTAATGCGGAAGGGCCTCACGTGGGCAACCTAACTTCCTAGGGCAAGAAGCTTGAAAAAGAAGAGCAAACAAAAAATAAATAAATAACAAGATGAGAGTAATCAGGACACAGATTAGTAACTCTGAAATTAGAAATACAAAAGAAAAGCAAATACAAAAAAAGCTGATTCTGAAGGGAGAAAACTTAGTAGAACTGACCAATTCCCTAGTAAGACTGACACAAATAGAGATTAAACTCAAAAATTATCATAAATGAAATAAGGGATATCACTACATGCTACCAAACATTTAAAGAACTATTAATGCCAATCAAAATCCCAGGAAAATATTTGTAAGTACAGACAAGATTATTCTGAAGTATATCGGCAAGCAAAAGAAAAAAGAAAAAACAAAAACAAACAAACAAAAAAAAAACCCACCAACAACAACCTAAAAACTAGAATAGCTAAAAGAGTTTTGAAAAAATGGTAAAATAGAAGCAACCAATCTACCAGATTTCAAGACTTATTGCTTTCATAATCAAAATTTATAGCTACCAAAATCAAGTGAAATTTATAGCACTAAACTGACTCCCTGCTGGCAAAGGGAAACTCTAAGATTAGAGGAAGCTGGAAATAAACCCATACAAATATGCCCAGTTGATTTCTGAAAAAAGTGCCCAACCAGTTCAATCTAAGAAATATAGCTTTTGAAGAGAAGGTGCTGGGGCAATTGGGCATTTATGGGCAAAAAAGTAAACCACGATCTAAACTTCATATCTTGTACAAAGTAGAGCAGATAGCTATTGAGAGTGAAAGAGGTTATGAAGCCTTTATGGGGAAACCTGAAAAAAATCTCTGGGCCTAGAGCTAATCAAAAATTTCTTGGACCCAAGATCACACAAGGAAAAGGAAAGGAAAATTGGAAAGACAGCAAAAGGAAATATTGCTATCTGGACATCACTAAAATTAATTCTTTATTTTTCCAAAGACTGTTAATGGGGACAATCTGCTCAGGTGCTCCCTTCTGTCCTCCAGGTCAGGAGCTTTCTTTCACCCAGTAAATATATTCTACTTTAGAAAAAAAAAAAAAAAAAAAAAAAGACTGTTAAAATGATGAAAAGACAAGCTACAGACTGGGTTAAAAAAAAAATCTGAGAAGGCCAAAGTATAAGTATATAATGAACTCTTAAAACTCAACAGTAGACCAAATAAACAGTTCAATAAAAAAAAAAAAAAAAGTAAAAGACAAATCATTGAAAGTGATATTCAGGTGCCAGAGAGATAGGTCAGAGGCATAAGCACCTACCTGGCAAGCACAAGAACTGGAGCTCAATCCCAGGCCCCACATGCCCTGTGGTCTCGGCTCGGGTTCCCTGGGTGCGCTGAATTGGCCCCAAAGGCAGACACCCACCATGTGGCCCCAGGCGTAGTGGTACATGCCTGTAATCCCAGTACTTGGGAAGTTGAGCCAGGAGAATCTCTGTGAGTTCGAGACCAGCCTAGGGGCTACAAAAGTGAGCACAAGGCCAGTACAAACTATATAGAGAGACCATGTCTCAAAAAAAAGTGATATTCAGATAGCTAATAAACTGTGTAAAAATACTCAACATCATTAAAATGAAAGTCACCGGAAGACATCCCTGCATGCCTATCAGTGACATACCTCTTTGGTGACACCGCGGAATGCTGAAGAAGACAGAAGAGACACTGGATCACTCCCGCGTTGCTGGAGGGAATGTGATATGGTACAGCCACTCTGGAAACAGTTCTGCAGTTTCTCATAAAACTAAACATGTAATTAGCATACCCAGCAATTGCACTGTTGGGCATTTATCCCAGCGGAATGAAAACTTAGGTTCACACAAAATCCTGTACACAAATGTTCATAGCAGCTTTATTTATAATATCTCAAAACTGGAATCAGCCCAGATGTTCTTTAACAGCTAAATGGTTAAACAAATTGTGGCCTATTCTGTTGTAATAAAAAGAAACATTATGGATATGTGTAATAACTTGGATGAATTTCCAGGAAATCATGTTGGGTGAACTAAGCCAATCTCCAAAGTTCCATGCTATTTTCAGTGCCTGATTCCACTTATATAGCACTTGGAAATGAAAGTATTTTTGGAATGCAGAGTGCACCAGTCATTGCGAGTGGTTAGGGACCTGCTGGAGGGGAGGAAGAAGCTGAAGAGAGGTCGATGGGGTGTTGGAAGACATCCAGTGTCTCTACGGTTGTGGTAGGCCCGAGAATGAGCACACACAGGTGACAAAATTGTGCAGAAAGCAATACGCACAAAGTCAAGTAACACGGTGCAAATTGGAATGAGCTTAGTAGACTTTATCAGTGTATCTTGGTTGTGCTATTACATTATACTTCCATAAAACTTTACCCCTGGGTTACAGTGCACAAGATACACAGGGATGTCTCTGTCTTAATTCTTAGTTTTTAAACTGCCTATGAAATTATAATTTCAATTAAAATAAAGGTTGGCTAAAGAGAGATACAGTCCTTAAGGTTCTTCTCCCCCAAAGATATCCCACTAACACAATGGCCTTGCTATAAAAACAGAGCAAAAGGAATTGCTGTCCTTTGGTTCCTTATAAATACACCCAAAGTAAAATAAAGTAAATTCAAAAAATCAAAGCTCTATACATTGCAGTTTTACAAGGTTGCTAAGTGCCCTTGTTTTTAGGATCCTGAAAGCAATTTCCTTATATCAAAACTCAAGCCTCCTGAGTTGAGTGTGCATTGTTGAAAATGATTACAAGATGCTGTTCTGCATGGCATGGAATTGGATGGCAGGACGGTTTCTTCAAGAGAGAACACGTTTAGGTTGCAACGATGCACCCGCATAGTTAGCGGATGGCAACTGCACTTTCACCGCATGACCAGAGTTCCATGAATCCCGGATAAGAAGACTGGGAACTTCCAGTGATTTCACTCATTTTTATAATGCCTAC
The DNA here is from genome assembly GCF_000260255.1 of Octodon degus. NCBI lineage: Eukaryota > Metazoa > Chordata > Mammalia > Rodentia > Octodontidae > Octodon > Octodon degus. Next base: position 3,586,413 of record NW_004524578.1, read on the forward strand.
AAAAAACATATGCCTAAACATATCTATATAATACTTCAAAAATAATGCCAAAAACTGCCCTCAGAAAATAGTTTAAAAATAAGACCTAAAAAAAAACCTATAAACTTAATTAATTAAAAAGACTAAAAATAGCTAATATATCTAAGTGCCTAAAATACCTGAAATAACTAAGATACCTAAAACCAGTATCTAAAATGCCAATAAACTTAATTAGCTAAAAATAAGTAAATAGGACTGGCCAGATAGCTCAGCAGATTAAAGCACATGCTTGGGCAGGGCCAAGTACCAGGGTTTGATCCCGGGTGAGCCACGCTGGCCTCAACCCAGGGCACACTGAGACAGCAATTGAGACTGGGCGTGTTGGTGCATGCCTGTAATCCCAGTGCTTGGGAGGCTGAAAGCAGGAGGATCACTATGAGTCCGATCTGTTTAGCGAGACCCTGTAGACCATGTATTAAATACAATAAATAAATAAATAAATAAATAAAATAGATAACTTTAAAGAAGCAGACATTTTAGTGAAGGTTGCTGCATATGGGGCAGGGAAGCTGAGAGACACAAGTGAGAAAGCACAATGATCCCCTTGTAGAGTAGAAGATGGCACAGATCCCACGGTGACTACAGCGACTGGTGCGGTGCCACACAGCATCACAATTTGTTAGAAGTGGATTTTAGTGCTTTCTCCATATACCCAAAAGGTGCTTGTGTTAACTGATCCAAATACTACCAAGAAGAATTGATAATTTCACAATATAAAGAGTAACAGGTTGTACTGTATACTTTCTATATACAATAGGGGTTTTTTTGTTTGTTTAATGAAATTGAAGACAATTTAATTTAGCCAAAATAACATGACTAAGGTCTTATGATGTGGCCACAGAATCTCTTTTCTTCAATTTTGACAAATGTGTTTCAGCTTCTCCTGTATTTATGTCTGAATACATTCAGCATTAATTGGTGCAAAGGTTGTGGGATATTGCTAAACAGAAAGTATCCAGTATTTTAGTGAAATTTATACTTGGTTCTTTGGAAATGTGCAGTACATTTTGAGGCTATCATTTGGAGACAACTGACATTATCACAAGTTCATTTCATCCCACTTTGATAACAAGTTGTGAAGTGTTTATTCAGAAAACTGTCTACATTTTAAAAGGACTTAAGTTTATCTGACTTAATTCATTCAACACATTTTCAAGTTGTATCTATTTTCCTACAACTGCCTTGAATTTGTCCTTAGTTGTGGCCGAGTAGCGTTCTGTTATACAGAGATGTTACATTTTCTTTATTCCTCTGTTCACAGACATATCAGAGAACACAAAGAGATACTTGGCAAATGCATCCGGAGGCCAAGGTGAGGAGGGCAATCCTTCTGCATCACAAGCATGTACTGAATAATCATAACAATATTAGCGAGGAGGATGATGAGATAGGAAAGAGGGAGTCTGAAGCAGAAGCATGGTGGTGATTGAGGAGGGAGGGGAAGCCGTAAGAATCAAAGTGCTGGGCTGGGGAGATAGTTTGGCGGTCTAAGCACCTGCCTGGTAAGTGAAAGGATCTGGATTCAACATTCCAGCCCCAGACCCCCGGGTCTGCCACTGAAACGGGTGGCAAACAGCTGTAATCCCAGCACTGGGGAGGCAGAGACAGGGATCACTACAGGTCTAAGCTGCATAGTGAGACCTTGTACCAAATAAATAAATAAGTGATTGAAAAAAGAATCAAAATATTACTATGTTCCTGCCCCCTAAGATGAATTTTAACATGTATCCCAAATATGTATCAATTTAAAAGCTTAGTATATAAATACTTCTCTTTTTGAAAAAAAAAAGCTGGTAAGTTACAGTGATTTCACTCATTTTATAATGCCTATGAAAACATTTTGTTGCTATTTTACTTTCAAAGGATAAAGTTTGGAAAATAGATATTCCACCAAACTGTAAATTCACATGCAATGTGTAATATTTCATACACCATCAACACCACATAGAAATCCAAAAATATGGAGAGAAAACTAGCGACACAGTAGAACCAAAACGACCCCATTATGGCATGTGCAGGGTGCTCCTGCATGGGGTTGCCTAGCACTGTCCTCACGCATACACGTCCCATGCTCCGGAACGCCCAAGGGTGACCCTGTAGGTGAGAGGCGTCTCTGTTCATAGAAGTGAAGGGTCTGGGGTGAAGAGGTAACCCTACACTATTTGGATACATCCTAACTCTAGAGACAAGTGTCTTCATCTGAGGTAGGCACATGGAGATGTGTCAGAGACAGAACAGAGAGAAAGCCATGAAGACACAAGTGAGCATTGGGGAGACAAAGCCACCCACACAGGGATGACCGGAAGTCCCAGGACAGGCACCAGAAAGGGGAAGAGTAAGGAAACACTCTTTCTTAGGTCTCCCAAGGGGAGACTCTACCAAATTTTGGACTACTAAAGATTTAAAAATAGAAAATAAAGCCGTGCAAGTGCTAGAATAAGCAGCCAGACACGGTGGCATTTGCCTACAATAATGCCAGTATTCTGGGAGGCTGAGGTAGGAAGATCACAAATTCAAAACGGATCTGGCAAATGTCCTAACTTAGCAAGGGCCTGCCTCTCAATCAGTTGTTCTCATCAAGCAATCGTAAGGCTGGGGAATGTAGCCCAGTGTGAAAACCATGCATACAACCCCTGGTATGGGGTGCAGGAGTGACAGAATGAGAATTTCTATAAATTCCTATTATTTGGTGTTGACAAAGGCTACTGTAATTATGGCATGAGGGGCTGGGGAGTCGGCTCAGTAGGATAAGCACTTGCCTGGCAAGTGCAAGGGTCTGAGTTCAATCCCCGGTTCCACCAACCCCCCCCCAAAAAAAAAACCCCAAGCAATTCCCTGTAATAATGGCATGGATTAAAGATAGGTAAATTTAAGTATATAAAATTATATTATCTACAACATAAGAAATTTCTTTTTTTTCTTTTGTGTATTTGGTAGAAGGTCGCACTATGCATCTTATATTCTTAATGATCCTCTCATTTTCAGCCTCCCCAGCACTGGGATTATAGGAGGTACCACCACACTGGGTCTTGGTGGCCGGCTCAGCACACCTGGGGACAGGGCCAGTGCGACAAGAAAGAGGCCATGTGTTGTGGCACATACCTGCAATCCTAGCACTCAGGAGACTGAGGCAGAAGGATCACCATGAGTTTGAGACCAGCCTGGGTTACACAGTGAGTTGAAGTCCTGACTGAAATACATAGTGAGACTCTGTCTCAAAAAACAAAAATCAGACCAGTACAAAACAGGAGGAGGAGAAGAAGGTTCTGCTCGCATAGCCTACGAGGCCGACTTGGCAGACACCTGCTGGGTGGGGGCCAACTGCATCCTTAGTCTCACATGCAGGAAGCTGGATCTGCTCTTGTGGCCTCTTCCTGTCTTTCTGCCACATGGACAAGAATAGCGAATGAGGACTTTCCAGAAACAGAAGGGAATAAAAGATGCCGGGAGATGGGGCAGACACAGATGACGGGGAACCCCCACTGGCGTCATGCAAGCTCCAGGGCCCAGCCTTCCTCCAAGGCCAAGGAGTGCTTTTGCCTTTGGAGATTATAAGTCACTCTGAACTATCTTCATAGGTTTCTTCTTTTATTTATAGCAGAAGATGTCTAAATGAATGATTCCCTGTTGCTAATTCTGTTTAGAATCTTAAGTATGGAAACAGCTTTAAGTAGAAATATTAATCTAAGGATTTCATATTGAGTTCCCAGCATGTTAGGCACTGTGTCAGGTAGTGTGGTCAGAGTGCTTCTGAATGCAGATGTTCATGTAGAATTATTTATTATTTATTTATTACCATGTGGCATTTATTTTTTTATTTTTTAATAATTTTATTGAGAAACAAATAGCAATGGGACAGTTTCAAAACCAATTAGTACGACAGTTTCAATACTTAATACATTGCATATTGTTGTCTTAGTGGTTATTCATTCTACAAGATGCAGACATGATATCCTGTCCACAAACACTATTAGAACAAATTTTTCTATTCATTGAATTAAGAAAATGTAGCTGTATATCTATTATAAGTATTTTGAATATACAAATGGCTGTTCATTTGTATCCCCTTTTTTTGCTTAGTTTTGTCAGAGAAGGGTATTCCATTGTCATTTAAATATTATAGATGCATGAATTCAGCAAAATAATCCAATATAGTCCAGTAGTCCATAATAGTAGTGGGTTTTCCATAAGACTGGCAATGTCAGAAGTTGTTGACTTGAGCCTTTTACAACTCAGCATATTAATATGGCTTTACTTTTTATATTTCATTTTTATATTTTTCTGCTGGATGGTTAAGACCAAGATAAAGCAAGACCTATATAACAAGAAAGGTAATTTTTGTATCTGATAAGGTCAGTCAAATCCCCTCAGGATTTATCCTGAAACCCTGTACCACAGTTTGTAGATCCTTTGTCAGTGTCAGCCTTGTGGATGAATCACGGCCATTGCTTGGCCAATGTGCTCTCTGTGAAAGCCTGAGAGAATGTTTTCTCTCCATGTGACTCTCTTTAGGCATACTCTACATCATCTATCACTTTCCTCTTTGGCCCCATAATCTCCTTGATCAGAAAATTTGGGACACAACTGAATTACATGATGTTACAGTATAGGTTCTCCTATGTCCTGAGTCTTCATTGACCTTGAAAGGCTAGGGCCAAAATTTTGGCTGTCCTTGTAGCCCTTCTATTTCTCTAATTTTTGGTCTGCAAACTTAGGTTGTTAACCCTCCAGAAGAGAAGCTTATTGTTATTACCCTACAACATAGGCAGTTAGCTTAATCTCACTATCTGGTTGACTATTAAACATCTTAGGCATAACATGGAATAGGTATTTTCCATTAAGTATTGATATGTTAACCTTTAAGTCCCTACAGAATATGAAGGAAAAAATTAAAAATATAAAACAAAATTTTAAAAAATAGGAATTAACAATTACATATTTTTACACAGAAGTTTAGAAATCTAACCCTATACAGCATTGTAGTAGGACAGTCCCATAACATTTATTTCTTGTCTCTTGTTTTCATTTATTACCCTTTTTTTTTTAAAACAAACGTTTACTTGAGAGTCAGTATGGCAGTAATTGGTATGTCATGACAAGCAGTACGTATTGAGAAGTCCAGAATGACAGGCATTCCAAACATGACCCTACTATTATACATTGCTATCTTCAGTGCAGTTGCTTAGTTCACAGGTATCAGCATATATAGTTAGTCAGGGTGAGAATCCTACCAATTAACCGCTAGTTTCAAAAACATGCTGAAGATTCTCGAGATCATTGCCTCAACTATCTTGTGCATAAAAATGTATGGCTTTGCCCCTGTCATGTTTCCTAGCTTTCCCCCTTGCCCTCTCTTCTTCATCTAATCCTCAAGTTCTCACTTTCCTTTTAATTGTGTTATCATGTAGAATTATTTATACTAGTAAAAACCACCTAGATTGATGTTCAATAGTCCAGGATTGATTACAGGCTACTTGCTCAGCATTACCTATATTAATGTTATTTAATTATTAAATGCTATTTGTCATAATAAGAAAAGTGGATTATTTTATTTATTCTAAATATTAATTTTACTGGTAGATTTTATTTTATTTTATTTTTTATTTTTTGGCAGAACCGGCAATTGAACTCAGGCCCTTGTGCTTGCCAGGGAAGCGCTTATTCCACTGAGCCATCTCCCCGGCCCTAGATGGTAAGATGATGATGCAAAGTTTCATTGTAGAAAATTCTCACGTTTTCTATAATAAGCAAGCCTACTTCTGCAAATAAAATAAATGAAGTCAAACATCAAGAAGGCTGGATGAGGAGCCCAAGACAACAGGGGAATCAGTCATCTACCTGAGTACACAGCATCTGTGGCCTTCTTCAGCCAGGCAATCTACTAAGAACTCGAAGTAAAAGGAATGGTCCTGCCCTGCCAACAAAGCAGCCCAACCCAGAAAGCGGGGAAGCTGGCAGCCACAGCGAAGGCTCTACCCCCAGTCTTTGCTTCAGGCAGTGGCTTTGCAACTGTGTGCCACTAGGACTCTTTTGGGGTCCGCCAGGGTCTGGATCTTGAATTTCCCTCCAAGACCCTGCACTAAGGCCTTGTCCCCAGCCTGGATCATCTAAAGGCTGTGGAAGGAAGGTCACTGGGGGCGTATGGGACTTGCCTGTCCTCTCTGCTTCCTCGCTGCATGAGGTGTGCAGTATCTTTTGCAGGCACCCCCTCCATCATGTCCTGCTTTTCACAAGCCCCAGGACAACACAGCCAAGTGACTGAAGCCTCTGACACAGAGAGCAAAATAAACCTTTATTCCCTTCTAGTTGTGTCTTGTTTCTCTCTCAAAATACCCGATATTCAAGGTTAAGAAAGAAAGGTTTACTTAGCTCACAGGTTATGGAGGCTTCCATCCATAACCTGCTGCCTCCAAGGCAAGGTGGTGTGGTGGAAAAGAGAAAGCAACAAGCAAGAGAGAGGAGAGCAAGCATCCCTCTACCCCTCATACGTATGCAGGCTACCTGCCTTAGAGTGGGTATAGCACTCATGCCCTTAATCCCAGCCCTAGACCACGCACCAATCACAAACTCTAGATTCAGCCACCTCCAAAACGCCTGCCCTCATGACTGCATA
>NW_004524578.1:3594640-3596352 GCF_000260255.1 Octodon degus
TACTTACTTACTTACTTACTTACTTAGCAGTATCGGGGATTGAACATGGGACCTTGCATTTGCCAGGCAGGTGCTTATGCCATGGAGCTATATATCTGGCCCCATGACAAAGTACTTCAATAATCACTCTATAAATATAATTTCTCCAGAGAATTTGAGGCTTGAGAATAATTTAGAAGCCATGAAAGAAATCTCCTATTTTACAAATAAGGAAAAGAGATACTTTAGGGAAGGTTACCATGGAAAAGGCAAGACTAGAAACCCGCATCTTTGGACTGCTGTGGGGCATATCATATCTTTACAGGACAGCGTTGGATCCTAGCAGACACAGAGTTAAGCTGTGTTTCCTCCCTGCCAAAGCAGAACAGAACGATGTGGCATATGGGGTTATTTTCAGGATTAGAAATAACAGACTCCCTTGTACAAATCCTGGCTCATGAGAGATGGTTAATGAGTGGTACTTACCATGATGCTACGCTGTGCCAATGGCATTATTTACTCCAAATATAAGTCCTAATTTTACGTGTTTTGCACTTAGGATAGTTCCATCTGACTCCCACAAGTCAGTAAGACATGTACAAAATGGCCTTTTCAGAGGAGTATGTCAACTTGTCTACTTCACTTAATGTGGTTATAAGACTGTTACATATTTATTACTGTAAAATATGTATTAATGAAAAATTAACATGATAAAGATATATATTTTTTAATTATTTTGGTGCAAGGTCTTACTACACAGCTCAGACTCATAGTGATCTTCCTGCTTTTTAGCCTCCCTAGAGCTGGGATTATGGGACTTGGGGGGCGCCATGGCCCCTCTTGGCTGGCTCAGCGCACCTGGGGTGGAGTCAGCATGGCATGGGGTACTGGGAATCGAACCAGGTCCTTGAGCTTGCCAGGCAGGTGCCTAGACTGCTCAGCTATCTCTCCAGCCCAAGACATTTATTGATATTAGAAGAAAAAATTGTGCTTACGTCGTACACAGGGCACGTGAGCCAAAAGGGCCTCGAAGGTTTTGGAAATGTTGCAGCCACCAAGGAGCAGACCGAAGCGTGACACACACTCATTTAAAGGCACTTGCTAAACACCCCAACAGGCAGGAAGTTCTGTTAGAACAGAACTGACTGTTGGAAATTAGACCTGTGCTTTGCCTACTTGTGCTGCTGCAAATCAAACGTAACATGCAACATTTTCAGTCAGTGGTTGTCACCAAATATTGCTTCACTTCCAAAAGCATTACCATTAGGAAAAGTTCTGCAAACAAAGTGGATTTTTAAAAATCTTTAAGCTACCAGTGCTCATGCCTTTCTTTTGTTTTGGCCTAGTGCCCCTCTGTTAATACTCCAATTCTAAATCCAAGCAGAAATAAAACACACAAGTAAAGTCCACCTAATTTCTTTAAAGTTTTTATTGAGGGTGGCGAGATAGCTCAGTGGACTAAGTGCCTGATTAGACAAGCGCAAGGACTGGGGTTTGATCCCCGGCACCAGGGTTCGACTGCCCGCACCACATGCCGTGCCGGCCCCGCCCCTAGGCGCACCGATACCGGGAATGGTGGTGTGTTCCATGAAATCCCAGAGCTGGGGAGGCTGAAAACAGCAGGATCACTATGAGTCTGAGCTGCATAGCAAGACTCTGTACCAAATACATTATTTATTTATTTATTTATTTATTTATTTTTTTGCGGAACTGGGGATTGAACTCAGGCCGTT
>NW_004524578.1:3596452-3611643 GCF_000260255.1 Octodon degus
GCGGAACTGGGGATTGAACTCAGGCCGTTGTGCTTGTCGCGTAAGCGCTTATTCTACTGAGCCATCTCCCCGGCCCCTAAATACATTAAAAAATAAATAAAATAAAGTTTTTATTGGTACATCTTAGGTGCATACAATAACGTTCATTACAGGGAGTCTTCGCCTACACGATACATCCTGCTGCTTCTTTTTCTTCTCATTCCTTGCCCCTCCCTTCAACACACTGCCCTCCTCATTTACAAAAACACTTCCTTCGTCTATTTCTCCTGGTCCCTTCCTTCCTTTCCCCCTCTCTCTCTTGTTTCCCTTCCCATTCGATCACTGTCATCCCCCAAGGTTCACCTCATTTCCACAGGTATTACTTGCAAGTTCCTGAATGTGCTTCAGCAAGCACCTTGAAATCTACAGGAAATACCTTCAGAGCTAAGACACCCGGCGGAGTTCACACAGCAACAATACAGCGGCCAGTAAGAGCTCAAGTGGCTTCCTAAGCAACATGATTTTTCAGTTTTCACCCTTAAGATTTAGGTTTGCTTTAGGCCAACATCACAGGGTACCCGCGGCATGAACGAGCTCTGCCTCCCAGAGGGGCTGGATGATGTACTTCCTGCCACTTCAGAATCTGCCCAACACTTTATTGTCCTACTTTCTATCATAGCCATCCGAACAGATGGTGAAGTGGTGTATCACTAGATTTTGATTTATAGTTCCCTGATTTTTTTTTTCTCCGAATGCCTTCAGGGCAGGTTTGGCTGGCTTGAGTTGTGGGGATCGAACCACAGCAACCTGAGCCTGACAGTTTTGTTGAAGCAGCCACTTAAAGAACTGAGCTAAGGGGCAGGTCCCCTCCCTGATGATTAGTGATACTAAATATCTTCCTGTGAGCCTATTATTGTTGACTAGTAAGAGTCTGTCATGCGATAACTTGCAAATATTTTCTTCCACTCTGTAGGCTGTTTTTTTAACTTAATTGATGGTATCTTTGAAGCACAAAGTTTATTTTATTTATCTATTTATTTATTTGTTTATTTCTGCATTTTAGGGAAGGGTCTACAGGGTGTTCAGGGTTTCACTACTAGATCTGACTCGTAGCAATCTGCCTGTTAACAGCCTCTCAAGAGCTGGGATTACAGGCATGCACCACCATTCCCAGTCTCAATCTCTGGCTCAGTGCCCCAGGGGTGGGGTCGGCATGGCAGCCTGGGGATCAAACCTCCAGCTCCTGAGCCTGCTTGCAGTTGCTTTAATCCCTGAGCTATTTGGCTGGCCCCTAAGTTTATAAAGTTGATGGAATCCAATTATCTTTTTTGTCACTTCTGTTTTTGCTATCATACCAAGCCGTTCCTTAGTCCAAGGTCATGAAGATTTACTTGGGTTTTCTTCTCATAGTTTTATAGTGTTAGCTCTTACATTTAGGTTTATTTTGAGATAGCTTTTGTGTGTGGTGTGGGGTAGGGGTCCCAGCTTCATTCCTTTACATGTGGATTTACAACTGTCTAAAGACCATCTGTTGAACTTGGAGTGATTTTAATGTGCACTTCCAGTTCAGAACCATTAAATTTTTGCCAGGCCTGGTGGGCATGCCTGTAATCCCAGCACCTGGGAGGCCATGACAGAAGGATCACTGTGAGTTGAAGGCCAGCCTAGGCTACACAGTAAGTTCAAGACCAGCCTGAACTACATCAAGACCTTGTCTAAATACAAATAAAGCAAAGCAGCATCAAATTCTAATCCAACACCTTCGTTTTCAGAAAAGCAAATTCAAGCCCACAAAGACTGCATTAGTTTGTGTTTAGAATAAAGATACAGAGGAGAACACTTGATTGTATCTTTTTCTTTAGAATTCCTATATCTAGTACAGGAGCTGCACATGAAAATGCAGGATGTTCAAGATACGAAGTTAAGTGGCATCACCAGGAAGGGAATGAGTAAGCTCTGTACCTCATTATTTAAGCTAAGACCCAGCAAAGGGCTCAGGCTATGCATGAGGTCAGGAAAGCTCATTTACAAAAGCTTCTAGACAAGAACACTGTGGAAGAGGCAGAAGAGGCAATCAGGAAGGAGACCTTAAGAACAGAAGGGGATGACAGGAGAGGCAGCTGAGGCAGAGTTGGAGCCAAACTAGTGAGGACTGGGGCCAGGGAGACAGCTCAGTAGAATAAGCGCTTCCCTGGCAAGCGCAAGGGCCTGAGTTCAATCCCCAGTTCCGCCAAAAAAAAAAAAAAAACAAAACAAAACAAAACAAAAAACTAGCGAGGACTAAAGACTAAGCTGACTTCTTCCTTCCAGGGTAGGCAATGGGTTCTTATCACAAGAGGCTGAAGCCCCCACATCTGTGCTTTAGAGGTGTGGTCACTGGTAGTGTATAGTCTGGAAGAGGCATTCAGGTGATCTTCAAAGTAGCTCATGACACGAGGCTCAGAAGCACAGCCCTCGGCTGAAGCCAGGGCTCAGATGCAGCGGGTGGACGCACGCCTTTGCCTAAAACAGCGCTTCTCACACATCTTGCACTTGCCTGTGGGTTTGAGGAGGAGCTGGACACAAGTTCTCTAGGGGGTGCCCCAACCCAGTCACCTCCAGGGCTCAGCCATGAAGACACACCCAGTTATGTTCCTCACTGACCCCAGAGAACATTTGGTTTAGCAATCCATGCCTACATTAGAATGATAATGCGGAGGGGAGAAGACAGCATGCATTCCCAGGATGACTCCCCAAGTAGGGTTGCAGGGGCTGCTCTGGTGGAGGGAGGACACAGAGCAAGCTAATCCCTCGGGCTGCTGCGACGGGGATCCTGGCCCCCAGAGTGCTGACAACACTTTTGCTGAACTTGCGACTCTGAGCAGCTCACACCGCCCGCTCCCCGCCTCTCACAGTAATAATAAAAACACATAGTCTCTCAGAACATCTGGTGAGCGGCCTTTTCTTCCTAGCTGTAGCTGTGGCAGGTAAACTGGCCACTTGTGTCTGAGAAGCAACGCTCTTTTAAACTTCCTGAAGTTGAGGACTCACGTACTAGCCAGATCTGTTATTGATTTTACTTACCTTAAACGGACAGCTGTCTATAGATTCTTATAAGATTAAGAAGATGTTCTAGTATAGTATTCTGCTTCCTTTTGGACTTCGTTCGCCCAAGTCTTACTCCAGCTATACCTTCCCTGAGGGACAGGGCTCTGCACCTATCTCATTTACCTTACTAATCCAGGACTACCAAGGCTCCTGGCCTACCAGGTGTGTTCTAAGTGAGAATTACACAGATTTTCCAGTGGCAAGACCTATATCTCTCAGCTTTTCTCGGCTCCACATACCTGTAGGGCCCTGAGCCAGGTTTAGCTCCAAAAGGGCTTATCCAGAGGTGAGGAATAAAGGCAGGAAGGAGCCTGAAAACAGACCTCTGAGGGCTGCAAAAAAGATCTGTTTTGAGGCCTGGACTTGAATTCCTGCCGGTCTTATCACAAGCCCCATGTCGTCTAGCAGCTAGGTATGCCTGTGCTTGTCCTTCTACAAATCTTGTGCACTTGGCATTCTCTTGGGTGCCAGGCAGGGAACATTCACATTCTACTTATTAATTTTTTTTTCCTTATAAACAAAAACAATGTTGTATTGCTTCTTTCCTACAATTGAAGCTAAGGTTCTATAAGAAAACATGAAGCTCAATTCAGAAGACTTGATTGATTTTGCTCCTTCCCCGGGAGTGTGACAGCAGGAAGGCCTTTCCAGCTTTGCAATCTGAGGGTTCAGGAAGCCATGAAAGCTCCCGCGAGCCAACAATCTTCATCATTTGCTTGCGTTGGAAATCTACAAGTGAATTTCAGAAGGATAAGCAATCTGTTACAAGACCAGGAAGCTATTCAAGGCCAAGATTAGGTGGCTGTTTTTCTTGGTTTCAGCTACAGAGATCAACACCAATTCCTCTGATAGGACAAGAATTATACTTTCAGCCGTTACTGACAACGGCAAATGCCACAAAGACATTCACAGGGAACAGGAATTAGAGCTGCAGAACAGGGAACGGAGCAGGCAATTCTCACAGATGTTAGTAGTGTCAGTGTCACAGTTTATCGTACTCGATCCTTTGAGAACATCAAGGCCAACATCCAAGACAAGGAGGGCATCCCCCTGACCAGCAGAGGCGGATCTTTGCTGGCAAGCAGCTGGAAGATGGGCGCACCCTGCCCAACTACAACATCCAGGAGGAGTCCACCCTGCACCTGGTGCTCCGTCTGAGGGGTTTGTGCTGCCCCTATCTTTCTAGCTTTCAACAAGTTCCACTGCACTCTAATAAAGTTCTTGCATTCCACAAAAAAAGAAAGAAAGAAAGAAAGAAAGAAAGAAAGAAAGAAAGAAAGAAAGAAAATTGCACTCTGCTGGGTCCATCGCAGCCTCAGAATCTGGTCTTGCCCCAGTAAAGAGCTGCTTGTTTTGACTTCAGGGTGACTTTTACCTGGAAAGAAAGCTGCCATTGCTCTCAGACCCCGGGGACACTTGGATTATGATCACACTCGTGAGAAGCGCATTTGTATTCACGAAAATAATTTTAGCAAGGATGTGTGAAATAAAAGAATGAGATAATGTCCTGAAACATGCAAAAACACTAGACAGCTCTTAAGCTAATCCACCAAGGAGCCCTGGCAGCAAGGGTGGTTGGCAGAGAGGCTCATGTGTAGAGCTCATGTGTGTCCCTCCAGGAACGTAGGCCAGGCCTTCTTGTCTATGTGGACCAGACCCTCATAGTCTGAGTCTGAGCGCGACATCATGACAAATACCAAGCAACTGACAGGTACCCTCAAGAAACTTAAAGGCTGACCAGAGAAGCGGCTTATATACAAAGAGGAGTGAAGGCAGAAAAGTGAGAGAGATAAACAGAAAAGCTAAAGAAACAGAAGCTGAAGTGTTAAAAGAAACACATAGCAAATCAATTCACCCTGGAGGGAGGGGGCAGGCATATAGCTCAGAGGCAGCTCCTGCCTGGCAAGCACGAGGTCCCAAGTGTGACTCGAGGTACACACAGACAAACACGGACAAACACGCTCGGGGGCACTGTGCTGGGTGGGGGGTGGGACAGGTGGAGAACACAAGGGAAATAGGAGACACTCTTTATTCTTAATTGGTAATAAGACAAATAAATCTGCGACAATCCATCTCGGAGGCTTTCAACACGGGAACTTAGAAGTAGGAAACCTGGAGCTTATATAGACTTTGATGTAAATGCAGCCTTAAGCACTTTTGTCTTCTTCTTTTAGGTGCTCTGACACCTTCTCCCTTTCAGAAATAGCAGCATATTAATTCTCTGTTAAATCTGCTCTCGAGATGTGCGCTTACGTCTGGCATGACTTTATCCCTGTGTCACCTGGTCTTGCCCCCATGCTCCGGGTCCTTCCGGCAACCCCCACCTATATTTCAGCACATTTGCTCTCACAAATTTAGCGTTAGCTTAAGTCACTAGCTATATTTAGAACGTGCCCTCACCCCCCTCTGAAGCGCAGAGATGAGTGTGGGAATGGATGTGTCTTGTTTGTGAAGAAAAGCGCCCATTTGCAAGCCGGGAGTTTCAGTGCGCCCTTGCTGTACCGGATCATGGCTTTGCCAGATACAGGGTAAGATGAAAAGTCCACAGTGATGGGAAAACACACAGACGGCATTCTTCATTTTGCTATGTGAGCTCCCCACACAGTGTGTCATGTGGAATTCGTGTGGGCTCTTATTTACTATATCACAAAAGCTGGGCTTCGTGTATTTTTAGGCTGGGGGAAAGCAAAAAAAAAAAACAGGCTGCTTTTATGTAAGTCAAATGTCACATCGGAAAATGATGCTCTGGAATGTTTCGAGAACATTCCAATGTTTGATCCATTGGAAAATAGGACCGTCCTTCACAACACATCAGTCAGGTAGATTTAATAAAAAGAAAAAGACTTCCGGTTGGAGACTGAGCTATGAGGAACAGCAGAAGGAAATCCACCGGCTGTCCGGAGGTCACCCTTACCTGAGACACCAAGGAAGACAGTCTCACTCCTGTCCTATTCTTTATAGATAATGCCTTGCACAGTCCAACTCAGCCCACGTACGCTCCCGTCAGGGGAAAAGTATTTCTTTCTCTTGCCATATGTGGGAGTCCCCCCCCCACTTCTCCATTATCTTTCCACTCTCATGGGTGTGTATCCCCTTGAAAGTTGCTTCAGTATGTAAAAAATTTGTTTTAAAAATAGTTGTTAAAAGAACTAGCAGAGGATTGGAGCAGTAGCTCCTAATTCCCTCTTTGTAATTTTCCAGGCATTAAAAAGAACTGGTCAGTTAGGAGACAGCTAATTCTATAGACTAGCTGGGCAGAGGCGTAGGATGAAACACAGACACAGGAGCTGAGGAGCCTTCTCCCCCGTTCTCAGAACTGCGGCTCTGCACGAAACCTGCAGGCGAGCTCTACTTCTGGCCCACATACGCGTGCAGCTCTCAGAGTCAGGCAGGCCAGGGCTACGCTCACTGGGACGTAAATGAACCAGGGAGCTGCACCCTCTTCCCGGTCCCCAGGCAAGTGGTGTCTTGTATGTGACACCATGCAATAAACATTATGGAAAGGAAGAGACAGGAGGAAAAAATAAATCAAGAGAATGAAATAGCTAGACAGTAACTGGCACCGGCATCTACTGGATTCCTGGTATTTGTCGGGCAGATGCACCCTCTAGGCAAAACTGCCCACGTCAGAGTTCTTTTTCAAGCTTCCTTTGAAAGATCAGTTCTGGGGACAGAACCAATGAGAAAGATCTTGCTCCTGGTAGTAAAGTTTTACATTACAAAACTTCAGCTCAAAGGAGAAATGCAGAGAAATTGACAGATCATGGCAAAGAACTGAACACATGTAAGGGTATTTAATTTACTATAAACATACACATATCTTAAAGGTGTCTCACCAAAAAGACAGCCCTGTGACCGGCGAGATAGCTCAGCTGTCTAAAGCACCTGCTTAGGCAAGCTTAGGGAAGCACAGCCAGGGCGGGCTGAGCCGGCCACAAAACTAAAATAAAATAAAATAAAAATAAGTAATAAGGCAGTCCTTCAATAAAGGAGATTACTCAATAAAATGTGTTTAATGCCATTGGGTGACCATGTGAGAGAAATAAGTAAAGCCATACTCTTCTTGCATTTCTTACAACAAAATTCATTTCAGATGAGTTGGGTTTTCCAACTGCAAAAAGACGTAAGACAAAGCGAAGTGAACGTGAGCACATCAATAACCTCAAAGAGGCCAGTTTCTTTCTACACAGGAACACAAGACCCAAGCTCCAACAGTAAACAGGAAAAGCATTTCCAGCACTGATAGGAAGGGCTGACCCCCTCCATCTAGAGAGACACTGTGAGTTTCACCCCTCACAGCCGCAGAGCTTTGGGAAGCCCTGGGAAGACACCTGCAGAGATTCTGAGGAAGGGAGTGTCTCCGAGATGCAACATTCCCGTGGATTTGGCAATGCTTATTAAAATCCAGAAAACACAGATCTCAGCAACCCCCGGGCCACAAAGAATTTAGTTCATACTCCCACAGCCTGAAGTTCTGTTCCAAGGTCAAGCTTTGAGAACAAGCAGTTTTATCCGCAGTTCATCTTTCACACTGTAATCAGGCTCAAACCCACATCCCGCCTGTAACTGCTCCTCTGGGTACCTGCTGATCCCCTCGGAGCCAAATCAAACAGGCACCTTACAGACCCCGTGTCATTGTGGCCACCTGTGACCTGCATCCTTTCTCCCAGGAATCTTACATTGTGGGGGCAGGGTGGTGTCCTATCACCTTTCGAAAATGTTTCTACCACTCAGACTGGGTGTTTAAAGTAACAATGAATGAATGAATGAATGAATGAATGAATGAATGAATGAATGAATGATATATAAATGAGATAAACTAGCTAACTGGGCATTTTTTGGTTTTTTCTTTGTTTGGTTGGTTTTTTGTTTTTGTTTTTGTTTTTGTTTTTTTTTGTTTGTTTTTTGTTTTGTTTTTTGTTTTTTGTTTTTTTTGGTGGAACTAGGGATTGAATTCAGGCCCCTGTGCTTGCCAGGGAAGCGCTTATTCTACTGAGCCATTTCCCTGGCCCCCAATAACTGGGCATATTAGTGGGCAGCTTAGAGGCAGGAATGGCTACTTTACATAGGTGAAAAGTTAAAAGAGAAAGGCAAAATTTTTCAGCACATATAAAGTGCTAGTACATATAAAGTGATTCTTGGACATAAAAATTATTTTCAAAAATTTTTAAGTTTGAAGTTAGCTTTCATAATTTATTTTTTAAGTTAAGACAGCAACCTGAGTAGACAATAATGAATTTGATGAATGTAGCAGGTTGGGTAGGGATTTGATGAAACCAAAACCTCTTATTGAACTTAGGAGACTGGCTTGTTAAATAACACTGTTCCTGTAAACAGGCAGGCCGGATTTATTGTGCCCCTGGGAAAGTCTCTGGAATGAGCGCAGAAAATGCTTCTGCTGATTAGCCTTTCTAGCTCGCGGCTGAGTGCCGACCTGACATGGAAGGCTCTGCCCTCCAGATTTTACATAACGTGGCGCCCTGATCAATTCCTGTCAGGAGTCTGTCCCTCCAGGGACGTAGGCCAGGCCAGCGCTTCTGTCCCGGCCCTACTCCCAGGGCTCGGGAGAGCCTGCCGGGAAGAAGCTGAGCTCTCACACCTGCTTGAACGCTAGAGTGACCGTTTTTTGAAATGGGAGGCAAATACAGAGAAAAGGATTTTTGAAAAGCACAGTGGGAATTAATAAAGCTAACAAGTATATTGACACATATTCAGATTTTTTTAAAAAAGAAAACTGAGTTCATAGATGTGTGACAAAGGTCCCAAGGTCCCAAGGAAACTGTAGCAAACCCCACAGCACCGAAACTTTCCCTCCCCTGTCCCCCACGTTGGCTCAGCAGCAGGATGCCAGCCCTCCCCAGAGGCAGCTCTGAACACTGTGACACTCCTCTACCGGGGACCAAGGCCACGGGATGCTCATTTAGAGCTGGTAACAGAAGCCTCTGTCGGCACGCAGGGCTCATTCACCCAAGCTTTGGGATGCTTCCAGTACAGATTTTAAACAACAATGCAGAACAGGAAAGGGAGGCAAGAGAACCAAGAACCGTGAGAATAAAGTCATGCTAAAGCTAGAACTTTTTAGCGAATATACAAAACATGGTAGAATGTGAGCACACATGCTGTTCTTCCTTCCTTCCTTCCTTCCTTTCTTTCTTTCTTTCTTTCTTTCTTTCTTTCTTTCTTTCTTTCTTTCTTTCTTTCTTTCTTTCTTTCTGGCAGAACTGGGAATTGAACTCAGGTCCTTGTGCTTGCCAGGCAAGCCCTTATTCTACTGAGCCATCTCCCCAGCCCTGCTGTTTTTTCTGGTCATGGTCACTCGTGGCCAAAAATGACACCTCTCTCCCAAGGAGGTCCCCACTCCTTTGAGTCCCATAGGCAAAACCTTCCTCTATTTTCCCCTCCCCTAGAATGCAGCAGAAGTGAAGGTGCTGAGCCACTGAGATTGGATGACACATGCTTTGCCATCTCATCGAAGGGCCACAGAAGAAGTCCAAATGCCCTGGGGCCTGCCCAAGAGGAAATGCGCAGTCTCCTGGGGGTGGGAGCGAGCTCCCAATGGCCCAGTCACCCCACTGAGGCACCAGAAAGATCTTGGATGGACTGGCTAAGCACATGTGTGACACCAGCCCAAGCTTCGCTCACAGGGGGAACTGTCCACCCACAGAACCAAGACGATGACAACCCACAGTTTTGTTTTGTTTTGTTTTTTGTATTTTAGGGAAGGGTCTACAGGGTGTTCAGGTTCTCACTACTAGATCAGACTCATAGTGATCTGCCTGTTTATAGCCTCCCAAGAGCTAGGAATACAGTCGTGCACCACCATGCCCAGTCTCAATCGCAGTCTCAGGGGGCGGGGCCAGCACAACAGGCCTGGGGATTGAACCCCTGCCCCCTGTGCCTGCTTGCAGGCACTTTAATCTGCTGAGTTATTTGGCCAGCCCCCTGGTTTCTTATATACCAACGGATAACTCAACTATGGGCTACACAAACTAGAAAAGAATTAAAGTTGCTTTCTTGCTCTAAGACAAGGAATGTGAACAAAGACGTTATTAATAAACACTCAGGGAGCGCCTGTGTACCTTTGTTGAAGACCACTTTGGATGAGCGCTTTGGTATTTTCTGGGGTGTTCTGAAGGACAGCTAAAGGAAGGAAAGTCAGGTAGGACTTCTTCCATAGCAGTCCTTCCAAGAGACGCAGGAGGAAACTGCAAAGCATCTGGGGTTGGCCGTGGAAAGAATCCCTGTGGGCAGGGACGAACACAGAGGTGACCACAGGCGGGCCCAGGAGGACTCCGGGATAACATTTAGTTTCCATGTGAAACCCAGTTAGCCCTGTTTGTTATTTCTCTTAGAAACTCTAGAATGCCCTGGGGTTAGAAAGGTATTTATACCGTGAGCATGAATATGAATTTAATTGTGCCCTCCTAGATTATGCCATAACTCCTTTGATTCTTTATTTTCCCTAGATTTAAGTCTTATTGAATTTCAATCACAAATGATTATGAACATTCTTGAACACAAATTCAAACTTAAAAATATAAAACAAAGATGAAAGCACAAACTAGAACAGCAAATCAAAAACAAACGAGACACAATTCAAGGGTAATATAACAAAAACATATTTCAGGTACTGGAGAAAGCAAATAATGAGCAATAGGCTTTCTGCCCTCTTTCCCCCAAAGAGCTCATTCCTAACGAGCCAACAATCTGAGGGCACTTAACCTCTTTGAGATTTGTGATTTGCAGAACCATCTTGAAACTATTTATCTGGAAGGGGAAAAAAAATGAATCGGTGATCCACAGTAGTAGTACAAGTTCTAGGTGAGAACTCGAAAGTGGAAGGACAAGGGCAAGCCCAACAACAGTGGCAGCGAGCCCATGGCATGGGTGCCACCGGGCTGCTTGTTGCCACAGGAAGGCCTGCGCATGAACCTCCAGCCTTCAGCCCGGCCCTGCACCAAGGTTTGGTGTTTCCTCTGGAGAAGCCACAGTGTCAAAGGATCCAGCCACTGAGGACCACGTCTTCCCTCAGCCACATCTGGCAAGGAGACCTGTCCTGTGGTCCCTGCTGCCAGGCCCGAGCTTAGCTGCCTTACCACTTTGCAAGGGCAATCTGTGGCTTACCATGAATTGGTTTCTTATTTGAATCAAGCTGGAAAGGTTAAAAGAAAACACAGAGAGCGGTTCCCTCACAATGGAGGCAGTTTGGTGATGTTTGGGGTTGTTTTCAGTTTCTTGTCTGGATAGTCTCTTTCCGGCGTATGTTCTTGTTTTCTCTGAGCTTTTGTACGAGCAGGTGTCATGTGCTTAGACAAGGCCCTGGGCTCCGTGGCTGTGGAAGCTGCTTAGGGTGTATTCTGCATCCTCACCATATCAGCACAAATTGGTATTTCTCTGCAGAAAGATCTAGAAGTCATTTTGCTATAAGTGGAGCTGTAGACTATTGATTTTCATTACGCAGAGAACAAGTACATTAGACGCTGCATAAATATAACACAGCATATGGCTTTTACCCAATAGACCCAAAAACCTAAGTGAAAACAACAGAAAAAAATAGTTCTCTCATACCTCTGCCTCCTGTACCCCTAAATGTACTGCCCACGGAGTTTCTGTGTGCACAATTCCACCTTGTTCCGTGTTCTTTCTAAGGCTGTCACAATCACTACCCAAAGTAACAAGCAAGAAAAGTGTGACACCACTAAGTAAACCAGGATCTGCTCCAGGGCAACGTGGGGGCAGCATCACGGCTTCCGCTCTCCCTGGGAAGGAGGGCCCGCAGGGTGACAGTGTGGGTGTGTGCGAGGGGTGGGGTCACATCGCACTGTGTAGCCCGCGCTGCGGGCTGTCAGAGGCAATCAGACCCTTGGCTTACTGGAACTTGGTTCCCGCAGCAGTGATGGAGGAGGAGGCTAACCTGGCAAATAGCACATCCGCTTCGCAGGACATGATCAAGCCTGGCATCCTCGTGGCCCTGTGAGCCCAGCCCCCAGCAGACAGCAGCCAGAAACAATGCCTGGGCTGAAAAAGGAATCCACCCATTATGAAAGAGAGAAGTAACCTCAGCAAGTTGTTATCTGCGCTCTCACAGCTGATGAAATGACATTACGTTGAACCAAGAGAATTTAGTCCGCCAAACTCCACATTAATGAAATTCTGTAAGCCAAGTACAAAGGAGCAAAACCATCATCTTAAACAAACTTGGAGTTACCAGTTTTTGTTTCCAAATTTAATTGCAAGCTTTCCTGATGAAAAAAAATTACAACAACATCAAATTCCCTATTTAATGAAAAATGGATTTTAAGCACCACAACTTAAGGTACAGCAGTGTCAGTATTACAAGGACTAATATAATTGCTCCTGATTATACATATGAATTGGCAAATACCACCTGCAAAGTGTTGCCTAATTGATTTTGACATGAGCCTACGTAAGGCAGGACCATTAGGGTAAATACAGAGGTAATAATTACAAGAGGCAAATTACTATTGATTATAACAATTTTTAAAGGGTAAAGATTTTCATTCACATTACAAAGTAGCATGTATTAAATACCTACAAAGCAAAAAAAAAAAAAATTAAAAAATCATTGGACAGAGGATGGGACCTGCTACAAAGCATATCTCCATTTTTTTTTTCATATCTCCATTTAAATGTTGGTTCATACTGCAGATACCCACAGACGCCAGCTCCTGTTATGGTTTGTGTCTAGTTGTCCCCCCAAAGCCTCATGCAGTCATGGGGCGGGGACTTCTAGAATTTGATATTAACTCATGATCCACTGGATTATGGGTCTCAGTACTTCTGGGATTATGGGTGTGAGTACTACCCCAGCCCGAGGTGGACAGCCTGAATATAATATAAGACAGACAGAGAGACAGCCTTCCTTTCTGGTGCGTTGCTGCTGCTATTCCCTTTTTCTCTCCGTCCCTGCCATGGAAGGTTGCCCTCTGCCATGTGCTGCTCTGCCTTAGAGCTAGCAGAGTATGGACTGAAACCTCCACTAACTATGAGCTAAATAAACCTTTTCTTCCTTCATTTTGGGTGTTGGGTATTTGTCTCAGCCATGAGAGCCGAGTACCTGTGACAGCTCCCGAGCAGCTCCTCCTGAGCAATGGTAGAGGCCACAGCGGAGAGTCCCTGGGGACTCTCAGCAGCACCCACTGCACCCTGCGAAGCCCACAGCGGGTGCTCTGAGTGCAGTGCCCAGCTGCAGACCAGGAGGCAGGCGAGCCTCTTGTCCCTATTTTTAGTCAACACATCACAGCATTTTAGAAGTGCTTTGGACCTTATTTTTATCAGTTGGGTTTGCTTTTACTGAAAAAAATACTTTGCTGCCGCTGAAAACTACAGCTGGCCTTACTGTCTTCCACTCATTCAAGGTCTCTTTGCTGCCCACTGCTGTATGAATTCGTATTTATTTATTTTTGTATTTTTAGGATAGGGTCTATAGGATCTCACTGCGTGCATTGGATTCGTAGCGATCCTCCTGTTTACAGCCTCTCAAGAGCTGAGATGACAGGCACATGCCACCACGCCCAGTCTCAATCACCAGCTCAGCGTGCCCAGGGGTTGGGCTGGCATGGCAGGCCAGGGGATCTGACTCCTAGCCCCTTCATCTGCCTAAGCAGGCACTTTAATCTGCTGAGCTATTTGGCTGGTCCCTGTATGAATTCTTAAACCAAAGCAGTTACGCAAACTTTGAAAACTAATTTCTGAAGATGCTACGGTCACATCTGTAAGTCCTCAAATGCAGGATATGGGCTTTGGTCCTCTCCCTGAGGAAAAAGAGTGTCACCAATTTCTATGTAGGGTGGCATCTCCAAGTTTGATTTAAAGTTTTGATTTAAGTCAAATCTTTTTTATTCAGAGACATGAAAAGCACAGTTCAAGTGACCTACAGTCACACGTGGCTAGTGACACCTCCGCCAAACAGCGCAGAAAGTTTCCCTGGACAGGATCATCCTGAATGGTGAAAGATGAGTTTGTTTGTGCTGCTGGGTCACAAGCAGTAGCTTTTCTGGTATACACACAACCAGGCATACTCAAATGGCTCTACGCTGCGCAGGACAGTGTAGGCCCCCTTCCTCTGACAAACTCGGAGGCAGCCAGCACCTGCTCGGGCTGTGAGCACCGACCTGGAGCAGCACAGTTTTCTCTCCTCACTTCCAGAACGTGAGGTCTGTCTTCTAGATGCTCACAGCACATTAACGCACACACAGCAAAGCTGAATAACCCAGAATGGACCAGAGGAAATATTTCAGTTAACCTTGGGGCTGACTCAATTTCCCCTCATTTGGTAAGAGTTCGGTATAATACATCAGTTTTTTTTGATGCTCTAAAACAGGTTTTGATACCTAATGTTTACTAACTTAGGATTTTACATTAACCAAAATTCACTATTCTCAAAATCAATAGCATTCTTGAACACAAATGACAAACTCACTAAGAGAAAAATTAAGGAAACCACACCCTTCACAATAGCATCCAAAAAAAATGAAGCACTTAGCAATCAATCTCACAGAGGAAATAAAAGATTCATACGGTGGAAATTATAGGACTCTGAAAAAAGAGATCAAAGAAGATTTCAGAAAATAGACAGTCCTTGCTCCTAGAACCAACTTTCTGAAAATAGCCATACTCGCCAAACGTTATATGGATTCAATGTGGTCCCAATTGAAATACCATTAATATATATCACAGATCTAGAGAAAACATTCCTAAAATTCATCTGGAACCGGAAGAGACATAGAATAGCAAAAGCAATCCTCAGCAACAAAGGCAAGGCAGGAGATACCACAATCCCTGACTTGAAGTTATACTACAAAGCTACCGTGATAAAATCAGCATGGCACTGGTGAAAAAACAGAGCTGAGGATCAATGAAACACATTAGAAGATCAGACACAAACCTCAAACACATTCACCCACCTTATATTTGACAAAGGGGCTAAACATGTTCACTGGAAGCAAAACAACCTCTTTCATAAATGGTGCTCCAAAATCTGACTTTGCACATGCCAAAGACTGAAAGTAGACCCATGAATACCACCAAGCACTAAACTAATGTCAAAATGGATCAAAGATTCAAGTATTAAAACAGAAACACTAAATCTACCAGAAGAGAAA
>NW_004524578.1:3611828-3614258 GCF_000260255.1 Octodon degus
ACTTCTATCTAGAACATATATAGATTTTTCAAAAATCAGACCCCCAAAACTCAAAGACCCAATCCAAAAATGGGAACTGAGTTGAATACACACCTCCCAGATGAGGAAATACAAATGGCAAAAAAAATATGAATAAATGTTCAACATCATTGGTCATTTGAGAAATGCAAATTAAAGCAACACTGAGATTTCACCTCACCCCAGAGAGAATGGGTGTCATCAAGAACTTAATCAATAACAAATGCTGGAGGGGCTGGAGGGGAAAAGGAACCCTTCTCCACTATTCATGGAAGTGTAGACTGGCACAACCACTATGGAAATCATTGGGGAGATTCCTCAGAAACTAGGATTAGAGGTTCCATTCAGCTCAACTATTCTCCTTCTGGACATTTTTCCAGAAGAACTGAAAACATCATATGATGGTGATATATGTGCACCTATGTTTATAGCAGCTGTTCGTAATAGCTAAATTTTGGGAACAACCCAAATGCCTATAAACTGAGGGATAGATTAAAAAAGAGATGTGGTCTTTTTATACAATGGAGTATTACTCAGCTATAAAGAAAGATAAATTCATGCTTTTATAGGTAAATGGATGCAACTACAGATCATACTCATACATGAAGTAAATCAGATCCACATGTGTAAACATCATATTGTCTCCCTAGTATAAGAAACTAAGAAAGTCAGTAAAATCCAAAAGGTATGAAACATATTGTGAAAGAGAAAGAAACTGTCCAAAATAAAAGAATAACTGGGATGAGGGAAAGAAAGATATATGTATTACTAATTTCATCTGTGTGTGTCCTGCTCAGCCTGCCCTGGGGGTAGGGTGGTCACGGCATGTGGTGCTGTGGATCAGATGGCCCCTGAGCTTGCATAAGCATGCCTAAGCAGGCGCATTGCACCACTGAGCTACCTCACCAGTCCCCTATACACTCATTTTTATTGGTTTATTGAACAGTTAATGCTTAATGCTTTTACTCAATTTTTTATGTCTCTATCTGGCAATCTGAACAACTACTTTGGAGCAAATAATATGCAATATAAAAACCATTGCTGATTTCCTAGCATCCTGTTTTGAATTGTATATCATTTTTAATGTTCTTTTTAATCTTTTATTGTTTTTAAAATAAAAAAATATAAAAAGCAAAATTCACTGTTCATGTAATTTCATGTACAGCAATAACAGATGCAAAAGATTTTAGATTTGCCTTCACCTTTAGCTCCAGGGAATATCCATCCATCCATCCATCCATCCATCCATCCATCCATCCATCCAAACAATTTGTGGAGACAGTGCATTGCTATACTCCCCAGGCTAGCCTCAAGCTTCTGAGTTCAAGTGACCCTCCTTCCTTAGCCTCGTGAGTACCTGGCACTGCAGCCATGCATGACTGTGACTGGTTCTTTTGACTTTGTCTTGTAAAGTGGAATTTGTCTTTTTTCCCCTTAAAAGAGAAGGGGAAATTTTTACAAGCTGGTTCATTGCAAGTAATCAAGTGAATCTAGGCTGACTTGCAGCCCACGGGCTGCTGCTGCACTTGCCGAAAGCCATTGCGAACGCTTTGGAAGAAGCTGGTGCAGCCACAGATAAATACTTCGCTTTTCTAAGTAAGATCATTTTGATAGAATCTTATTTTAGAAAAGCAGGGCACAGTTCAGTATATGACAACAACCTGCTCTTAGAATAGAAATCTGTCAGGGAATGAAAAGGAAGTCTCCAGAAACATTCTTTGGAAAGTGTTCCTTCAACTTTGGGTCCCAGCGCTCTGTATAATCTCCAGTCATGCATACAAACAGCTGACGTGAAAAATGACTTCCCTTGTGTATATGTTTGCTTCCACACTGGCCTGTATGATATGCCCAATCTTCCTGGACCAACAGGAAGCCGAGGTTGGGGGAGGGGCCACAGAACAAAGCAGGCGTCCTGCAGGTCATTTAATGTCCATGCCTTCCCCATCCGCCCTTGCCCCCGTGCTGATGCAGACACACATGATTAAAAGATGACAGGAACAGCAAGTCCATCTCAGCAAATGCATTTCATTCACACCCTGGAAGAAGGCAAGAGGCAGCGGCCCTGAGACTCCCAAGTGACCTCTGACCTCTGACCTCTGCTTAGAGACTCCGTTGGTGGTTTGCAGCACCAGCCCACGGAGCTGTTGTGGTTGCCTGTGGCTGAGTCAGGGTTCACTGCCCAACAGCATCCCCAGAGCCAAGACTCCGGGGCCCAGTTCTCCAATGGCCTTCTTCTTCCTTTTGGCTATTTTCTTAGGTTTCTAAGGCTATCTTCATGGTTTTGTAGCAAAGTCAATTTTTACCTTGGCTGGCAGCTAAATTTGGATATTCTGGGAGCATCTACTGCAGCAGCAGCCCTGCAGTCCCCAGTGTCCTCACATCCCTTTGATGCTGGTCCTGAAATGACAGCAC
>NW_004524578.1:3614968-3615940 GCF_000260255.1 Octodon degus
ACATGCAATCCTTTTGCCTCAGCTTTCTGAACAGCTGGGATTACAGGTGTGAGCCACCATGCCTAACCTACTGCATGCTTTCAGTTTGTGTGTGTGTTCGTGCCTTAGTTTGGAAGAAAGAAAGCAAAGATGTCAGTAGGCTCAGAGCTCTGCACTTTAAATATGAAGTGACTTGCATGCCCTCATTGCAAATATTAACAATAAAAGACTTCCTTGCAACACTTGGAGATTTTAGAGGCAGTTATAACCTTCCTACGAACAATTCTGTGACTTTCATTCTAAACGACTATACAAACAAGTCACTCAATAGACTGCAGAAAGTGGGGCACAAAATGACCAGCAGGCACATGATATCATGCACAATAAGAGGAAACAGGACCAAAATTCAATTTGTCACTTGGTGAGAGTACAAAATTCCTAATTAACTTGGGAGGCCGTGTGAAAGGTGCTGGGCAGGACGACAAGCAACTGCACACACACACACACATGTGATGGGGACTCTCCCTTGCAAATTACTGTCCCTAAATTAAGAGCCATGGTCCAATCCACTCTGAGGTGGCCCACAGATTCATCAGAGAAGATTTAATTTAATTAATTTTAAAGATGTGCTACATCCATTTGATGGAAGAGGACTTCAAAAGCAGCCAGAAGGAGCTAACAGACCCAAGATTTCACCCACTGGTCACTTCCTTTTTGGCTTTAGCAATGGTGCCGTCAGTCCACTGTCTTCAATACTTTCACCTTCACGTCCCTTGGCCCTTTGCCATGCTGCCACCTTTAGGACTCCTGTATGGCAGGAGTACAAAAATGTCTACAGCACTTGAAATTTTTATTTAAAGGAGTACTTTGAAAGAATTGATCTGGGCCAGGCATGGTGGTTCATACCTGTAACCTCAGCACTTGGGAGGCAGAAGGATTGATGTGAGATGTGAGTCCAGGGCTGCCTGAGCTACATAGTGAGACCCTGGGGAG
>NW_004524578.1:3617008-3624706 GCF_000260255.1 Octodon degus
ATCATTTATTCTGATCCTGGGTCACTGAATGAAAGGACCAAATGACAAGAAAAAGACTTGCTTTGAATAAGGGTTTCCTTTTCCATTTCTGGCTTTAATTATGACATGAAGACTTCTTTTTAGTAAAAAGAAAACTCTTTGGTGACAAAAATAACTGCATGTCAAAGAATGGCAATATTTTTAATATATCTTTTAGAATTTGTGGAAGTATGTTATTAAAATATTTACAACAGAAGTTTATGAAGGGATAGACAACTATGCATAGAACTGGACAAGTGTTACAGAAACATTTGATTGGTGATTAATTTATGACAACTGTGGTCCACTCCCATGATGCTTAAATGAAATGACTATGCATGGTAAATATAGAAGCTCCTGGAAGATGAGCATTCTGGGTAAATGGTCGCAGGCTGAGCCTTGTTCCAGGGCATTCTTACTAAAAAAAGCAGGTCCTGGGGACTGTTCTCTCCTTGAGCAGAATTCAGCCTGGAGACGCGGTTCAGCAGTAGAATGCTGGCCTTGCATGCATGAGAGCCTGGTTTTGATTCCCAGTGTGACAGAAAGGGAAAGAGAAGAGACTATGAATTTAAAGATGTCGCAATTTTTCTAGAAGATTATGCAGCGCACTCTCCTCATTTGTACTTGTCCTAGTCTTGAACTCACAATAGGAAAAGACCACCTAAGCATCTTTGTTAGGTAACTTCATGAACAGATGCCTGACGTGTCTCAGATTTAAGCAAGACATACTCTCAGTCATGGTACGAGTCCTAGACTTACAGTAAGACGTAGTTTCCTTGAGAAGCAGAAATGGAGAAGCAGTGTGGATTGATCTGTCTGATGGTTCTCAGAAGATGCTCCCTGGACACTGCACCAGGACCAGTGAGGGGTGCGTGAACCTGCGGGCTGCGGGCCCGGGCTCCCTGCTCTGGACCCCCTGAGGAGCCTACACAGCTACAGTTTTAACAGGCATCGTATTTCTTTCTTTATTTTGCATCGCAGGATACAATACCTGACACCCACAGTGTAGAGGAGGTGAGGTTGAATTTGGCTCCTAGATCAGGGGATTCAGTCCATTGTCAGCTGGCCCCACGACAGAAGTACCAAGAGGGAAGGCCGTGGCAGAGCAAAGGTGCTCACCTCTGGGCAACAGGCAGCAAACAGTGAAGGGAGGAGCCAGGAACAAAGTACAGCCTCCCAGGCCTCGCCCCCAGAACCACATCAGCGCACGCCCACCTCCTGACAGCACATTCACCCAGTACCTGTCCACAGTTAGTGTTACCACAGTCTATCCACCTTCCAAAAGCCCCATCTCTACACACATGAGATTTTGGGACCTTTTAAACCTAACCCATAATATCTATGTGCTTAGTTTCAAGGGCCTTCCCATTTTTAAACAAAGAAATTATAGCTCAGGGTCATCCAAGATGAGAGTCGTGTGGGCCAGGGAGATAGCTCAGTAGAATAGGCGCTTCCCTGGCAACTGCAAGGGACTGAGTTCAATCCCCAGTTCTGAATCAATCAATCAATCAATCAATCACAAAGATTAGAGTGGCAAAGCTGGGCAGAATGCAATCCAATAATCAAAATACCTCTTGTCCACCTCTGCCTCTGAGTGAACACAAAAATTAAAGTTCTACAGGAGCACCTTTTTTTTTTTTTTTTTGCGGAACCAGGGATTGAACTCAGGCCCTTGTGCTCGCCAGGCAAGCGCCTATTCTACTGAGCCATCTCCCTGGCCCTGCAGGAGCACCTTTTGTGCCTTGCTTTTCAGTCATTTCTCTCTCTAATCTTTCCCGAGTAGCTGCACTCCATAAGGCATCATGTGACAGGCTGCAGTGAAGGCTACATGCTTAGGTGAGTAGCAGTGAGGGACCTTCCAAGGGGCACAGTTCAAAGCAGCCAGCGGTGAGCGTGGCAGGAGCTGGCTCACTGCGGGAGCATAACAAGCAGGAGTAGACAGCGCTAAATCACTAGCCCTGATCTGTGGCTCAGATGATGAAGAAAGACTATGTGGAGAGAGGAGGCCCTTGCAGCCTGCCAGGCAGCAGGGCTGGGCCTGCGATATGGGCGAGGGATAAGCCAATGCACCTTCCCACTCTCCACAGCCTTCAGAGGTTCCACTTGGTGCAGAAGTGACTGCTTAACAGGATGGAAAAGGAGAAGAGGAAGGAAACAAGATCCTCCGTCTAAGCACCGCGGCGTCTCTGATTCTGTTTTCCCTCACCCTACCCCTCAGGCTCCCCTCCCTTTTGGGAATCTGCTACCCATTCAGATCCTTCCCTACTCCCCATCACTTGTAGGAAGGAATCCCAGCACTCACCAGCGTTTGGTTCCCAGGTGCGGGACCGAGACTCAGAGAAGACTGGCAACCTCACTGAGGTCAGGAAGCGAGTGAGGGGCAGCTAGCAGGGCTGGCCCTGGGCACCCTGGGGCAAGCCGGGGCTCCCCCACAATGAAGCTCCCCCTTGAGGGAACTGGCCACCTTGGATCTGGGACAGGAAGGAAACCCGAGGCAGCACTTCAGAGGCTGTGGGAAGGGCCCCAGGCTTTGTTCCCTGGCTCCTCCGGCTTCCTACCCAGCATCAGCAAAGGCTCCCGGCCTTGCTTAGGCCAGGACTATGCCAGACTCCAGGGAAGCTGCCAGAAAGCTGTTCTGTTGGAAAGCTTTAAAAAACAAGCAAACAGACAAAAACCCCATAAACAATCAGCTTTTATTTTCTGCCTTACAAAAGTAGGCAAAAGGAAATGGACTTGACCATAAATTTTGCCAACCTTTTATGTTAGCATCCAAGAACATTTGAAAAAGAAGCAATTTAGACAAACTGGACAGTCATTATTTCCATTATGAGAAATCCTTTGAGTAGAATAAGTTCAGATTATGAAAACACGTAATATTTTACCTAGTTTAAAAATCCTTTTCCCTTGGACCACTAAACATGGCATCGGACGGCTCTGTGCACGCTACTCAGAAAGCCCTGCAGGCAAAGTCGTACAAGCACTAGCTCAACCTGAGATGGGAACGAGGCACGGGAAGCGAGGAAAGAGAAAGCAATCGGGGCTTTCAGGACACCACAACAAGCACAAAGTTCCACTTGACAATTTCAAATTTGAAAACCCCTTATCATCTCTAATCCGGGCTGGGGCTGCTCTTTAAACCAGAAGAACAAAACCGGACGAAAGGCCAGTTTAGAACGACTGTGCCCGCTACATAAGTGTGAACATCAACATTGCAGGAAAACCGTGACGGTCAAGATGTGTTGTTTAAGGCACTACAGAATATCTCCGCAAAGCTCGGCATTTTCTTTCAAAGCATGTCACGCCATCATCACCACTGGTCATCAAATGTTTTTATATTAGTTTTACCTTTTAAAAATCATTTTTAAAATTTCCAGGAATTTCCGGCCATGTTAAAAGAAGAGTTACACAAAACAGAACCTAATAATTAACAAGAAGGTCATAAGGCTGGGAATAGAGCTCAGCAGGCAGAAGTGCCTGCCTGGCAAGTGTAAGATCCTCAGTTTGATTTCTGATAACAAAAATAAACATAATAAAAATAATAATAATAATAAGGTAATAAAGTATTCTATTTTTCAGATGATAGGTTTACAGGAAGCAAATGGGAAACCATTAAATTTAATTTAAAAAGTGGGTGAATTTAAGATGCACAAAATCAAAATAGCGAGTATCACAATTATGGAAATATACTGAAATGAGATCAGAATGTAACTATAAGAGAAATAATAACAGGGGACAGGGAGATAGCTCTACGGTTAAGCGCCTGCCCGGTGAACATAAGGAGTCAGGTTCAGTCCCCAGTCCTGCATGCCACGCCAGCCCCACACCAAGCTGGCCATGGAAACCGGCCGTGGTGGCACCTGCCTGTAATCCCAGCACTGGGGAGACTAAGGCAGGAGGATCACTTACGAGCTTGAGCTTCGTAGCAAGACCCTGTACCACATAAATACATAAATAAATTTTAAATATCAAAAAATAATAATAAATACTATGAGAAATATGCATGACTGATTTAAAGAAAGATGGAAAATTTTGTTAGGCGTATAAAAGATAAGAAGCGACTAAACGCACAGATCATGCTGAAGACTTTGTGGTAAATATTACAAATTTTTATATGAACGTTTTTCTCCAAATAACTTGCAAATTTGACAAAATTTCCAAAGTTCATCTGAAAGAGCAAGCAGGCAAAAATAACAAAGAAACTTCACAGAAGAGCATGACACGCTGTGGCACCAGAGGGGAAGGCCGACACCAGGATCCTGGGCCAGAGGGGAAGCCCCCACACCAGAAACGGAGGCCAAATAACCCAGATAAGAAGGGTGGCACCGACTAGGAAGCAATCCCAGTTAAAAAAGGACACAAGAGCCCTCTCTCCCAATTTCCTATGAAATAAATTTCACATGATAAGACTTTAACAACAAAAATTTATGAAATAAAAATACTTGTGATGTGGGGGAAAAAATGACCTTTCTATTTTATGGGAAAAAAAGTAAAACAAAGTTTCATAAGATGATGGACCAATAGCAATGATTATTACATTGCAAATTATTATCTTTAAAGTAGTTATGCAGAGTACAAGATATGGGCTGTTATGGTTTGTGTCTAGTTGTCCCCCTAAAGCCTTATGCAGTCACGGGGCGGGGATTTCTAGAGTTTGAGATTAACTCTTGATCCATGGGGATTATGGGTTTTAGTACTGCTGGGATTATGGGTGTGAGTGCTACACCCAGCCAGGGCAGAGAGGCTGAATGCAATATAAGAGAGACAGACAGCCTCCTCTGCTGCCATTGTTGGCTGCTGCTCCTCCTTTTTGTTCTCTTGCTCTTTGCTGCTGCTGTGAAAGTTGCTCTCTGCTCTGTGCTGCTCTGCCTGGGAGCCAGCCGAGTATGGACTGAAACCTCCAGTAACTGTGAGCTAAATAAACCTTTCCTTCCCTCAATTTGGGTGTCAGGCATTTGTCCCAGCAATGAGAAAAAGGTAACTGAGACATGGGCATAAAAAATTCTCCAATTTTCCAATTCTCCAGCTGTATCTCCACTGGGCTAGGGATACAGCTCAGCGGCCTAAACACCTTCCTGGCAAGTGCAAGGTCCTGAGTTTGATCAGGACCTGAGATTGATCCCTGGTACCGAAGGGGGGGAAAAAATCTCCAGTTGTAGCATTAACCTTCTTTTCCTATGAACTAAGACATACTAATAGTATAACTAACTTTAATTTTTTATCTTTTCCCTTTCCTCCTTCCCCCCTGCCCCCCAAAAAGGCTTTGTAAGCTAAAAAACAATAAAAGAAGCAAAAGGAATTGAGTACCAGAGTCCACCTAGAGATTTTATTTTAACTTTTTTTTGGTCTTTTTGAGACAGGGTTTCACTACACTGTCTAGGATGGCCTCACGGTGGTCCTCCTGCCTCAGCCTCCCAAGTGCTGGGATTATAGGCACACGCCACCAGGCCTGGCTAATTTTAGTTTTAAAAAATAAACAGCTTTATTGAAATATAATTTATATAACATATAATATACTGATCTCAACCTTTCAAATTAAATGTTTCTCAGTAAACATCTCATTCTTGAGTACAGTGGTTCTATTCCCCCCCAAGGCATGTCCATGCCTGTTAGCACCCCTTGTTCTTCTGGCCCTGGAATACCACTGATCTTCCTCCCTCTAGAGATCTCCTTGCATATTCCCCATAAATCCAGATTTTCTCCTTAGATTTGCCTTGATATTTTATATAAGGGAAATCATTACACACACACACACACACACACACACACACACACACACACATATATATGTCTTCAGCATCTCATTTCTTCCACTCAGTTTAAAGTTTCTAAGTCTTCCGATATCATAAAATATAATACCAGTTTGGTCCTTTCTCCTTTTCAACTCTGTTAGTATATTTTGCCATACATAATAAATACAAAATGTTTTGTTATTTGATTATAAAACCAAATTTATATGTAAACACCAAACTAGAAAAATATTCATAGTAAAAATGATCATCGAAAGCTCACGGCTTTCCAATACTCAGCTCCACAGCACTTGAATGAGACCTGCTAGCAGCCCCAGGAAGGAGGACAGCCTCCGGGAAGGAGGACAGCCTCCGGGAAGGAGGACAGCCTCCGGGAAGGAGGACAGCCTCTGGGAAGGAGGACAGCCTCCCGGAAGGAGGACAGCCTCCGGGAAGGAGGACAGCCTTCGGGAAGGAGGACAGCCTCTCGGAAGGAGGACAGCCTCCGGGAAGGAGGACAGCCTCCCGAAGGCAGCGTGGCAATACATGCATTTGGTGCGTTAAATATGCCTGCATCCGTGATCCGGCAATCCCACCTCTGAGATCTCACCCGAGGAAACAATTACCGATGGTAATAAACACTCTGCGTACGAAGATGCTCCACACAGTGAAAACCCAAAACCTACGGCAATCTAAAAGTACATTAAAGAACATTGAAGCAAAGTGCAGAATTTCAAAATGATATTCAGAAAGGATTAAATAATAGTTAAAAGTTTTTAAAATGATAGCAAAGGAAAAAATCAAGATACTAAATTGCATGTTCAATAAGGTGTATGACTTTATTTTTAAAATCTATTTTAAGTACAACTTTATTTTTTATTTAATTAAAAATTAAACATTTTAGGGGCCAAGGAGATGGCTCAGTAGAATAAGTGCTTCCCTGGCAAGCACAAGGGCCAGAGTTCAATCCCTGGTGAAAAAAAAAAAAATTGCTAAAATATTAGACCAGTCATATTCACTTCATCTATGTGTGTGTATTTATTTACATATTTATAGAAACCTATATGTTTGTAATAGCATTAGTATAATTAATACTTTAATTTGCTAAAAAAAACCTTGACACTATTTTGAAGTATTATAATTAATTCGCAGAAAATCCTAAAGTTCCATTTTTACCAAGATAAAAGAAAAGGGATATCCAGTTATAAATTAAATGTGTAGTAAGAGTCCTTTTCAGGGGGCAGGGAGATAGCTCAGTGGCTTAAGTACCTACCTGGTAAGTGCCGGGTATTGAGTTCAATCCTGATACCAAAAAATAAAAGTCCTTTCAAACTTAAAACTACAAAGCAATAATTTAATGAAAATATAATGATTTAGTTTCCTAAAATGGATGGGCAACACACAAACATTCCTGGCTCCCACTTTTACCATTGTACAACCGAAAGTTTCATTTTTTCTCTTTCCCTGAGACTGGCTCAGGCTCATGGCCCCAGAATGTTACAGCCCCTACTGTTTTCAGTCTTGTCATTAGAAGGACAGCAGCATGGGGCCTGGTAGCTGACAGAGGCACGTGGGAAATGTGCCCCACAATGGGATGTTGTCAGGGGACCATGGAATAAGCCACAGCTAGAACAATAGGGGCATCCCGAGCCCTGCAGGCAGCAGAGACAGAGGGGGTCTAACCTGGCTGCAGCCTTAACACACCCAGAAAGCACAGGGCGGGAAGGCCACACACTCCAGCTCCCCTGGACCAGAGGGCAAAGCTCTTCCTGTAAGTCCTGGTGAGTTTCCTGTCCCTGGAACAAAACACCTCACACCCCCAATTTAAAGGAGGAGAGAGACTGAGCCTGGTGGTTCCAGCCTGTAATCCCAGCTCTTGGGAGGCTGTAAACAGGTGGATCAGACCCTGAACACCCTGTAGACCCTTCCCTAGAATACAAAATAAATAAATAAA
>NW_004524578.1:3625206-3639639 GCF_000260255.1 Octodon degus
AGAGATAGATAGATAGATAGATAGATAGATAGATAGATAGATAGATAAATTAACCAGCACACTCCACTGAGCAGCCAACCCCAGGACAATAGGAAGCACAGGCACCAACGTAAATCAAATCCACAGCAGGCATGCATATTGCTGTGTGTTCAGGGCAACACAGCCTTCGAGTGGCTGTCACTGTCATTAAAAGTTTCTGTGATAACCCAGAGAACCTGTCATGCTGGTCTTGTCATCTGGTAGGTGAAAGATATATGAGAAATGTTAAATTTATAACTAATTCTGCTATGTTCAAGATGACTGTGTTACTTTTAAGTTTAACAGATTTTGTTTTGAGGTGTTTTCCTCTGTTAGGATTACAAATTTGCCTCTCAGGCATTCTGAATGCTTAAAAACGAAAACATATTAAGCCAATAAATGTGTTTTAAAATGTTTGAGGGAAATCTAACTAAAAGGAACAGTCTTATTTTGTGCAAAAGCAGTTAGATTCAATATTGGAGGTCTTTTGTGTGTGTGTGTGGTACTGGGGATTGAACTCAGGACCTTGTGCTTGCCAGGCAGGTGTTTATGCCACTGAGCTCTATCAGCTCTATCCCCAGCCACTAGATTCATTATCGGAATAAGTTTTACAAATGAAAAAGAGCAACAAGCTCAACAGTATTTTAAAACACTAATGGGCCAGGGAGATAGCTCAGCGGCATAAAAACCTGCCTGGCAAGCTCAAGGTCCTGAGTTCAACCCACTGTACCAACCAACCAAACAAACAAATACTAATAACCACAATAGTTCTAGGGAAAGCCAGCAGCCCCACTCAGCCCTCACTGTCACCCCTCCCTCCCTGCCTCCTGCAGCCAGGTGCACGGATGCTGGTCAGGCTCCACCGTGCAGCCACACACCCACGGGAAAGCAGCGGGAAAGGCACAAAAGGCACAGCCTCGTCCTCCTCGGCCTTCGCCTCTGCTTATAGGTGGCCTTTAACACTTGTCCCCTCCTGCAGAGGGGACCTGGGGCTCCACTGCATGCCTTGGGTACAGTAACATCACTGAAGATTTCATGGGGACATAAATGGTTCGCAGGTTTGGCACATCCCCCAATCAAAATCATTTTAATTTCTTTCATTAGACATCTCCTCTCTTTGGCTCAGGGCTGGCCAGATAGCTCAGCAGATTAAAGCACCTGCTTAGTCAGTCGCAGGGACCAGGGTTCGATCCCTGGCGTGCTGTGCTGGTCCCGCCCCCGGGGTGTGCTGAGATGGTTATTGAGACTTGGCATGATGGCGTGCTCCTGTAATCCCAGCACTTGGGAGGCTGAAAACAGGACGATCACTACGAGTCTGATCTGTGCAGTGAGACCCTACACACCCTGTATTAAATGCATTAAAAAAAAATAAAAAGTGCTTATTGCAAAACAAACAAATGTGTAAATTAAAGAAAAAGTATAAATAAAATCCTCCCCCCTTTCTTCGGCTCAAAGGTTCTCTTTGCTACCGCTGTCCCTCACGGTCGCTGTCATTCTGTTTTTCTTTCCCCCGCTTCACGTCTAGCTGGGACAGACCCGACCCCAGCTCAGAAAGTGCACAGCAGGTCAAAGCGGCTGCACCCTCTGAGTCTATGGGGCCGAGGATAAAAAAGCCCAACGAACTGAGGGTAGTTTCAGTCACAGCCAAAAATATGAGATTTTTCTCACATCCTTTAATATACACATGATTGTTGTAAGTGATCTGAAGTCGAACAAAAAATAAAGGAACAAAGGTCACTGAAAGAGGACAGAAGTAGAAACACTTCACTATTTTGCTTTAAAACACACACACACACACACACACACACACACACACACACATATATAGTACAGGGCCTAACTACACAGACTAGACTCATAGTGATCCTCCTGTTTTCAGCCTCTCAAGAGCTAAGATTACAGGAACATGCTACCCTGCCACCATCTCAATCGCTGTCTCAGTAAGACCTGGGGGTGAGGCCGGCACAGCACACCAGGGATCGAACCCCCGCCACTGCACTCTGCCTAAGCAGGTGCTTTAGTCCGCTGAGCTATCTGGCCAACCCTTATTTTGCTTACTTCTTCTCACCATCAGGAGTGACTGTGAGGCTGGAGCAGACTGGAAATCAGGAAGCACATTTGAAACGGCTTGCAGGCCCAGCGAGGTCACGCCCAGTGCCATGAAAAGCGACCTCTAACTCTGTTCCCACTGTGTGCTGTTAGTGTGGCTTCCAAGGGGTGGAAAGATGGATGGTGTCAGAAAACAGGGCCAGAGAATGTTTTCTCAGCTTCCAGAAAAGAGCAAGGAATACAGTTTTGAAAACTAGAAACTGCCCAATAGGACATCCATCCCTAATGAGACAGTATGGCACTGACACACGGTAGGTGTTAAAGAAGGCATATGCGTAGCGTGTTCGATACAAAGTGTGTTGGGAAATGGCCCAACATCCCTTAGCTCCTTCACAGAGACCTCAGTTTTCAGCAAATCTCTCGATGACTGCTAGAGGAGGAAAGACAATCAATCCTTTGTCACTCTTCTGTTCTCTTCTATCGGAAAAAGCAGAATCCTTAGAAGGCCAGTGTCGCTTAGAAAGCTACCAATCAGGAGGAACTCTGCCAGGAAATGTAACCTGGCTAGTGATGCTCTGCTGAAGCCTGGGTCCAGAGCAAGGCTTGGTGTGGTCCCTGAGCACCACAGGGGGACCCGGGGTTGGCAGGGATGGCACTCGGTCCAGACTCCACCTCCCCAGCAGGTGCCTTGGCGCATTCCATCCCAGAGGCAGCACCGCTCTTCAAGATGCTTTCAGCAGTACCATGCCTTTGTGAGGCCAAGAGTTCGGATCCCACTTCTTTCACCCGACACTCTGAAACCCTCCTCGCGCTGCATCCTCCTGTGAATGGACGGGAGTTGGCCTTCTGGAGTGATGCTGTGAGCTAAAGACACACGGTCCTCGGCGGCAGCCTCGGGCACTCCCAAGGAGGGGACCAGATTTCTGCAGCCCCCTAACTCAAATTCTGAGATTCTGTGACCAGAGTTTGGGACCAGAAACTCAAATTCTTTTTGGTCATCAATTTTTTCTTTGTAGTAAATATGTAAAATGTGAGTTACTGCAAAAAGGATTGTCAAAACTGTTTCAGCATTTCATCTTCCCCTTCTTCCCATCTTGTGCAGTGTACTATAAAAATCAGTCCCTCAGGAGTGAAAGGTTCATACTCATTCCATGCTGGACAGCTGTAACAGTCATGCCCTTGGCTCCCTCTGCTTGCATTTCCTCTCTTTTATTCAGATTCTAGGAAAAAATTCTTACAGACTAGGTAAACTTTTGAAAAGAACAGAAAATATTTCATCTAACTGTCTTATTTTGGGGGGGTGGCTGGGGAGGTGGCTCCGTGGAATAAGCACCTCCCTGTCAAGCGCAAGAGTCTGAGTTCAAGCCCCGGTTCTGAAAAATAAAATAAAATAACCTACTAGATAGAAGAAATGACGTGTTCATTCCATAATGCAAATATAATCTTAAACTGGAAGCATTGCTGCGATCTCAAATTCTTAAGAAAACAATGAACAGATATTTTTATTAGTGATATGAAAATATGTACATCGCAGATGGCAGAAATGAAGATGTACTGAATTTCTGGCTTATTTCCACTAGGTCTCAGCTAGAACACTTGGTTGAAGTTCAGCGTGAAGAGAAGAAAGCAGGAAGGACAAAGGCAAGTTTTAGGGTTGGTGTACGTGCAGGAATACGGTGGCTTCCTGAGCCTCCCACGGTGGCGGCCAACCGAGGGCACTTGTGCTGCAGGGGGCACGCAGAGCCAGCCCCGTCCTCCTGGGAGCCAAGTCCCCCCAGCCTCACGCCAGCAGGGCCCGGCGCCGCGCCGCGCCGGCACTCCGCGATAAGTGAGTTTGGGGCTGCAGCCTGGGCACTCAGTCCCTCCGAGGAGTGCTGTCCCTGGCCCGACCAGGGATCTCACTACATCTCTGTACATTATTTTGCACACTCTATTAATAGCCCCGAAGGAATAAAATCAGTACTTCATCGTGCAGAAAAGGACCCATAAAGCCACCGTCCTCACAACCCTGAGGGAAAATAAATACACCTCTGTGAGCCTGAGGAAATGACTGTCCCTTCCATTTTTAATTATATATGACAGCAAAGTCCCAAGTCCTATTTTAGGTCTTCTGCTTCAATTATTCCTTTCTTAAAGCAATGTACAGTCCACGGCTGCTCTCCAGAGAAGTCACTGCTTTTCCTTTAATGTCAAGGCCAAGTTGTCTTCTAACTGCCTGCCTTCCCTTCCTCACTCTTCTCTGGGAACTGCTCTCGGAGTTCCTCTCCTGCAGGGTGTAAGGCCAGCTCCAGGGACAGGCAGCAGCTGCAACAGCAAAGGACCCAGGGTGCAGAGGCAGGCTGACAGGGAGCCCTGTGGCCACGGGCCACGTCTGGGAGCCCTCTCCCTCCACCTTGCCACATCACTTTACTTGAATTGCCACCAGAGAGCTTAAGGGTTAAAGCCACTGTGTTAGGAGTTCAATAACCACAACAAAGGCAGTTTTCTTTCTTTCTTCTATATCAAGGTTCTTGTCCTGAAGAAAACTGTCCAGCTAAGAAGAGTCTCCCACCCGTCAAATAGCCATCCAACAACAGCAGGCTGGAATAGCTACTTCATTTCCTCAAGAAGTACTTAATAACTGTCTACTGTGGGTCACACTCTGTTAAAAGTACATCAGGGAATACCAGGCACAGTGGTGCATGCCCGTATTCCAGCCCTCGGGAGGCTGAGGCAGGAGGATCATTGCGAGTTTGAGGCCAGCCTGGGCTACAGAGTGAGCTCAAGGCCAGCCTAAGGTGCACAGGGAGACCCTGTTTCAAAAAGACAAAAAAGCTGGGGATATAGCTCAGTGGTTTCAGCCCTTGCCTGATAAATGTGAGGTCCTAAGTTTGATCCCTGGTACAAAAAAAAAAAAGTACTACAGGTACTGCAGTAAATATGCAAAACTCCCTGCTCTCATGGAGCGTCTACTGTAGTGTGTGTGTGGGGGGGATTAAATACCATCAATACTCTGTTAATTGTAAATACAATGTTAAATGTACATTAAATGGTAGTAAATACTGTGAGAAAAAGGATAGGGAAGGGGGTTGATGCAGAGGGGAAGGTAAACACCATTTTAACAAAGGTCTAGACAAGGTGACATTAGAACAAGCCCTGAGTAGTGACAAGAGCTGGATTTCTAGACAAATGGAGCAGCCTGCACAGATGCTGGGGCAGGAGTGTGCTCCGTGTGTTAGAGTCCCGAAGGTGGGTGGCTGGAACAGAGTGCCAGGGCAAGGGAAGGAGCAGACGCTGAGAAAGGGAAGCCGGGGCCTTTCCAGACCACGAGGAGCGCCTCGGCTTTACCCTAGTGAGGCCGGCCCAGCTCTGAGCGGAGGAGCCACGCGCAGTTTACCTTGTCACAGGATCCTGCAGGATCTCTGAAGTGTGTTCCTGGGAACAGGCTGGGAGGGGGCGAGAGTGAAAGCAGACACCCCTACGGAGCTGCTGCAGCGAGCCAGGCAGGCACTGCAGACCTCGCGTGGAGGCACCTGGAGGTGGTGGACAGCGGTCACCGGAGGGCCTATTCCAAGGCCGTAGCCGAGGGGAGAGCGGCTGGCGGCGGGCTGCACACAGGCACCGCGAGAGCAAAGGGATTCAAGGGTAGCTCAATGGCTTCTGGCCTGAAGGCGTTGCCAGCTGCGTCACCTGCGTGGTGTCACCTCTGACGCGGGAGCATGGCTGAGTAAGGGAAGCGTGCAGGCCTACAGCCCGATGGCGCTCCGGGCCTCCAGGTGTTTCGGTATAAATCCACAAAGCCTAGGGAAAGCCTGCTTCGTGCGTGGCCCTGACTCTGCCTGGTCCAGGAACACAAGCACGAGGAAGAGTCGAGGGGGACTCTCCAAGATCCAGAACGCAGAGAGACGAAACGGGGCTCTGCGGCACAGGGTTCAGCATCAGCCGCCAGAACGGGCAGAAGATTCAGAAGTCAGCAGGCCAGGACCTCACTGACTCCACGGGCCGCCCGGAGGCCGCGCCTGCTCGGGTGCAAACCCCGCAGGAAGGGGCACGGTAGAGAAGGGCAGCGCGTGCCAGTCTCACCAGGCGCTGCGTGACGGCCGTGCGTCGCTGAAGACAGCAGTTCTGTCTGTGTCTCCCTGGGCGCCACGAACCCGAGAGCCGGCAGATCTCCAGGATCCCAGTGTGCACTTGGTTTCTTACAAACGCTCCTCAGAAGCTGTCTGCAATTGATCGAGAGCGCCTGCGTTCCCACGTGTACTTCGGTTCAGCTGGCTGCGGTCAGAGCTCAGCTTCGCAGCACACAGCTCCAAAGCAAAGTTCTGCAAAAGTCTGCTGCTTGCGAGTCCCGGCGTGTGCGCATGCGCAGGTGGGGGCGCACAGGTGGGGGCCATCCACACGCTGCCTTTCTCATCGCACGGATTCCAGGTACCACAGAGCAGGCCCTGGCGACCTCCCCAGGGTCCAGCGCAGGGAACAAGAGGCCCTTGGAATCAGCCTTGCTTGATGACAGGCTTGCTTTGTGGTCAGTCATGACTGAGACTTTCTCATGCAGTTCATTTACACGGTCCGGGCCTTAACTCTACATTTCATTTCATTTTTTGGTAAGATGAAATAAAAGGACTATGAAATTTAAAATAAAAAAGGAAGCCGTGAATTTCCGTGTTAACCCTGCACCATAGTTTGTATCATCAACACTGAAAGCGGCTTTGTTTCCATGTGATGAAAGTTAGGGGAGAAATCCAGATACGAACTGGATCAGAGATCAGCGCCACATTTGGTGGTTTAATTGGACTCACAGAGGCCTGTGAAATTTTACTTTGTGAGAAAGTTGGAAAAAATGAGGAAAAAAGCATGGTCCAT
This sequence comes from Octodon degus, assembly GCF_000260255.1. Classification (NCBI taxonomy): domain Eukaryota; kingdom Metazoa; phylum Chordata; class Mammalia; order Rodentia; family Octodontidae; genus Octodon; species Octodon degus. The sequence goes on from NW_004524578.1 coordinate 3,632,116, forward strand.
AAAAAACACGCCTTCCCCTCCCCTTCCCTCCCTCCTTCTGAGACAGGCTCTCGCCATGTGGCCCGAGCTGCCTCCCACGCCACGCGCTCCACGGCTCCTCCCGCCTCGCTGTCCCACGCAGCTGGGCTACCGGGACTCGCCACTGTGTAATCAGAAACACAACTCTTTCTATTGAGTGAAATCTTTTTTATTGAATGAAATGCAAGTAAAGTTGTTGTTGTTTTTTTTTTTTTTTCCAATGTATGTTCCCTCTTCTTGGTGCTTACTTGAATGTTACACATTCAATTGCTTAAGAAAATGTAAGTGACATTCAGTGTTATTGGTTTTTATTTTGTTCTAATTACAGCATAGGTGGAGAAAAAATCATTAGCAAACTGTCAACTGAGTTAATTATGTGGTTATCAAACAATAGTCAGGCTTTGTTTTAATATTTATTTGGTACAGGAGCGCTCTACGCAGCTCAGACTTGTAACAATCCTCCTGTGTCAGCCTCCCCAGCCCTGGTATTACCGGTGTGTGCCACCATGCCCGGGGTTCTGGGGCTGGCCAACCGGGACCAGGGATTGAATCCAGGTCCTTGCGCTTACCAAGCAGGTGCTTAGACCACCAAGCTACCTCCCCGGCCCTGTCAGGCTTTGTTTTAAAAGTCAACTTCCTATTATTTTACAAAGTTCAGTTTTACAGTTAGACTCTCAACCCAAGTGTAAACATCGCTAGTGAGTAGTCAAGAATAAAAGAATTACTTATCATTACTATTTTATTTTTTGCCATGAAGCAGTTAAGACAGAATTCCTTGCCTTTATAAATCACACTTCTTTATAAACTTGACTTTCACTGAAAGGATTCATCTGACCCAAAGGAAACAGGTAAGAACTGGGCGATGTAGGGACCCAGGATTGCGCAAACCGATCTCAGCTGTTATGGGCCAGCTACTTTACTGAGAAAGGCAAGAGGTTGTCAGCCACATCTAGGAAAAGTTTCTTTCCTATGTAGCAGGCCAGGCTCTGAGCTGGGTGGCTCCAGGTAGGCCTGGCCTCTGTGGACTAAGCAATACTGTTTACAAAGTACATCAGCTCAGCCTCCTCCGCCTCCTCCCCCTCCCCTTGCTCCCCGTCCCGTCCCCCCTCCTCCTCCCTCTTAGATTAGAGGTTGCTGGCCCAGACAAGTGCTAGCCTCAAAGAAGCAAAACTTCCCAAATAGTCCTTGTAGTGTCAAGCTCTAGATGAAAATCAGGATGAGTATTTCTGCAAATACACAAACCGGGTATGCCGCAAATTTGGTATTTAGTTTTCTTATATGACCAAATGTACTTCTAATATAATATAATATTTATCGAAGAGAATCTTTCTGTTTACTTGTTTAAAAAAAAAACTAGATAAAAATTAAAACTCTTAACTCATTGCAAAACTAACATGTGCTCCATACCCCACGTTCAATCTTAGAAGTTTCAAAATCTTTTTAAAAATCAGAAAAATTTCCTTCAGTTTTCAAGATATTTGTTCTTCCTTTTTCAGAAATTAAGGCAGAACTTTGGGTGGAAAGCAGTCATTTAAGTATCAAAGCAATGAGAGATTTCTTTCTAGCAAATTAACTTTGAAAATCCCAAATAAAAGCATGTATTTAAGTAGGAAACCTGAAGACAGAATACCACGCTCACCACACAATGCCCTGCAGAGCTGGGAAGGAGAACAGCCTGGGATGGCCCCATTATCAATTCTCTGACCTCTTGGAACTGGATGTGAGGTCTAAAAATAACCCCAGCTGCTTTCACCAGAATGGAGCCCAGCCAGGCCCCAGCGCCTACCGCACTGATCAGCAGTCCTTTGGATGATGGTGGGAGACCTGAGCAGACCGGAGGGAGAGCAGGCCGAGGCCTGCAGGCCACAAGGAGGACTCTGGGTTTAGTTCTGAATGTTCAGAAGCCACTGGAGGACACTGACAAGAGAGTGAGGGAATCTGATTTGCATCTGAAAGGGCTGCTGGGTGCTGGGCCAGATGAGATCAGCGAGGCAGGGAAGTGGGCTGCCAGCTACTGCAGTGCTCCATGCACCAGCAGCGGCTCTGGCCACACGCAGCGGAGGCAAGCTGGGGTCTCCTGATAGGGGAGGTCAACAGCCACAGGCCCATCAGACACAGGTGAGAGCTAAGAGGAAAAGTCAAACCTCACCAAACTGCAGACTGTTCAGTGTGTTAGAGTGAACCAATCAAATAAAAGGTAGCCAGGTGTGGTGGTGCAGGGGCATGATCCCAGCTCTGGGAAGGCTGAGGCAGGAGGGCCCTTGTGAACTCAAGGCTACCCTGAACCATATAGTGAGATCCTGCCCCAAGAAGACAAAAAAAATTGAGAGATATGAACAATTTATAAAACAACAACAACAAAAATGTGCAAATGAGCACATCCAAGCATTTTAACTTCTAGTAGTGACAGAAATGCAAATTGAAACAAAAACCAGATGCTTTTCCTCCTCGGATTAGAAAAACTTTTAAACATAACTGTAGTGAGTTGAACGGCATCCTGCAAAATTCATGCCCACCCGTAACAATGGAATGTGAATTTGCAGACAGGGTCCTTGTCCTTCCTCTGTGTTTTCACTTTCTTTGGGTTCAATTACCAGCAAAGTGGGCAAAAAGTACTCAATGGGCCAAGTAAGATAGCTCAGTAGATTAAACACCTGCTTTGTCAAGTGAAGGGACCAGGGGTTTGAGTCCCTGGTCCGGCATGCCTGGCCAGGCCCCACTCCCAGGGGGTGCTAAGCTGGTGAATGAGTCCAGGCATGGTGGTGCATGCCTGTAATCCCACCACTGGGGAGGCTGAAAACAGGAGGATCACTATGAGTCCAAGCTGTGGAGTGAGACCCTGTACCAAACACATAAACACATAAATGAAAAAAAAAAAGTACTAAATGGAAAATTTTGGAAATAATTCCTAAGTATTTAGGCTGCACACCATTCTGAGCAGGATGCTGAGACGTTAAGTATTGTGCTCCATCCTTCCCAGAAAGTGAAAACCATCCTTTTGCTCAGCATATCAACACTAGGTTACTGCCTGCTAGTCAGCCGGCAGCTAAAGGAGTCTACGTTATGAGATCAACAATGATTCAAAGTGTTTGGGGTCAAGTAACCCTTATTTTACTTAATAATGGCCCCAAAGTGCACAAGTAGTGACGCCAGCACAGGATATGCCAGAGAGCAGTCCTAAAGTTCTTCCTTTAGATAAAAAGGAGGAAGTTCTTGATTTAATAATTAAAAAAAAATTGTTGGGTGTAGGGGCTCATACCTGTAATCCCAGCACTCAGGAGGCTGATCGTGTGAGTCTGAGGACAGCCTGGGCTACAAAGTAGCCTGAACCGCATAGTAAAATCCTTTTTTTTTTTTTTTGTCAAAAAGACAGAAAAGAAAAAATATATATGTGCTGAGTTTGATAAACTCTCTGCTAAGAGTCAATCTTCTATGCATGAAGTTGTGAAGAAGAAAAAAGAAATTCATGATTTTGCCGCTGCATCTCAAACTGCCAAAGTTCCGGCTACGTTGTGCATAATACGGAGCCCCAGGCACTCACCGGGGGTCTTGGAATGCAGCCCCTGCGGGAAAGGTGACTGCTGTAATTAAGACGGGGTGCTACTAGGTTAGAGTAGCCTTATACCCAAAGGCTAGTGTCTTCATAAGAGGACACAGGCCACTCAGATAGACAAGGGTGAAGCCCACGAGAAGCAAGAGGTAGTGACTGGAGTGACGCAGGCACAAGCCAAGGAATGCAAAGGATTCTGGCAGCCACCAGAAGCTAAGAGGCGCGGAAGCCAGCGTACCTTTGGGGCCCTAGGGCTTTGGAAGGACAGTGACTGCTGACCCCGTGATTTGCCCCCAGAACTGTAAGACAGTAACGTTTGCGGTTCTCTATTACAGCAGCCCTAGAAAATGAATAAAATAACACACAGTGTGACCAGGAGTACGGGAAGCTGCAGCCACCCTCAAGCCTGGTGGCAAAAGCATAAATTAGCAGCACAACCTTTAAAGAAAGCCATCAGGTGACACTCACTCAATTGAAATGACCAGAACTTTTCACTCAACAATTCCACTGAGGGACGTATTCCAAGAAAACGATAAGGAATGTGTACAGAGATTTCTGTTTTTAAAATGAATGAAAGATGTGAAATTAGTCAAGTAAACTTTGGCATAAACTCACAATACAGATATTAAAAGTAAAAATGATGTTGATTATTGGGCAGGTTCTTACAAAACAGAGAAGCCTCTTACCATCTGACCCAGCAATCACACTCACTAGCATTCACTCGAATTGAAAATACACCCACAGAAAGTCTTTGACGTGACTGTTCAGGACAACTTTATTCATAATTATCAACACTTGGGAGCAACCCAGACCTCCTCCAATAGGTGAATGCATACATCAATCGTGGTACATTCATTTCCCACAGTGTAGAATACTATTCAGCAATAAAAAGAAACGCGTTAGTACTCACAAAGAGGCCTAGCATCCAGCGTAAGAGGCATATCTGGTATGATTCCCACCATATGACATTATGGAAAGGCCGAACTATGGAGACAGCTGCTAGCGTTTGCAGGAGGTGAAGTACAAAGAACTTTTAGGGGTACAAAAATACTCTGTGTGATACTGTAATGGTTTTGATACATCATTATATGCTTGTCCAAACCCAGGACAGTGTGACACAGTATCGACATAGGCTCATTAGTTGGAACACATACACCGTACTGGTGGGGAGGTTCGGGGTGCCTACGCAGGCCGAGAGGCATACAGAACTCTCTGTTTTCCACTCGATGCTGGTAGGAACCTGTCCACTCTAAAAAAAAAGTCTACTGATTTAAATTTTAAAATCTCAAGTAAAAAGCATCTTGAAAAATATTTGATGATAAGACTATTCAAGATATATAAGGCATTAACTGGGAAAAGAAGAACACAGAAATACAACCCAAAGTATTGATTATAATTGTTTTTTTACAAAAAGTATAGTGCACAAATATACATCACTAAATAGAGGACAGAAAATATTAAGATGTTAACACAGATTTTCTCCATAAGGAGGGATCAAGCACAATTCTTATGTTCTCCTTTGCAATTCTTTGTGTTCTCCATACTTTCTAAAATAATGTGTAATGTATTTACAGTGGGAACACCAGGGATTTCATTTAAAATAAAAATGCAAGCATTTGAGAAGCTGGAGAATGTTCATGGAAGAGGTAGCAACATTCATTTCCCACAGTGTAGAATACTATTCAGCAATAAAAAGAAACGCGCTAGTACTCCTCCCCCCACCCCCCACGAAGCTTGCAAACCTCCCGATGATCTCCGCATTATTGATCTCCGCATTATTGTAACTCATCGTCACCTTTGCATTCCTGGCCTCTGTGACCTCTGTTCCACCCAAGCTTACCTGGGCTTCCTTAGCCCCATCTTCCTTTACCAATCCCTGCCTGCCTTGTAGGGATGCGGACGCCCATCCCCTGGCACCCTTGCTCATATTACAAAGCTCCCCAGAGGGCCGGGGAGATGGCTCAGTAGAATAAGCACTTGCCTGACAAGTTCAGGATCCTGAGTTCAATTCCCAGTACTGCAAAAATTTTTTAGAAAGCTCCCTACAGCTTCTGCCCTCCCACTCTTCTATTCCTCTTGCTGTTTGCTGTACTTCAGGGGGGAAAAGAAAAGCTGGAAAAGAAAAAGTACTCTTGAAAACCAGAAAATATGAGAGCAGAAAGGAGAAAATCAATGAAAATTTGGAAGATAAAGTTGAGAAATCACCTCATCAAGCAGAAACAAAGAGGACAACAGAAGAAATGTGACATTAAATGGGAGAGACATCAGATCAGTCCAAAGGGACCGACAAGCAAGGAAGAAAATGTCACTGAATAATTCTCCATGTCGAGGGCCATTTTTTCATCTCAAAAGGCCTTACTCACCAAGAACTGATCCCCTTGAATGAAAAAGACCTACTTTACGATGACGCATCAGAAACCTGGGAAACAGGGAAGGTCCGAACAGCTTCCTACAAGAGAGCGAACAAACACATCTGTGGGGCATTAGAAAGGCACTGCGTGAAGTGCCAGCATGGAAAACTAGAAGGCAGGAACGTTGGGTGCAAAACAAGGAGAAGCAATTTCACACTACACGGCTAAGCCCCGAGGGGCGTAAAGATACTCTCAGACAGATCTGTGCCTTCCTGGCCCCGCACAGCTCCTGCAGATGCTCAGCATCAGCCAGCCCATTCGGCCCTCACAACCAGCTGAGAAGGCTTCAATATTAAGCGGCCAGCGCTTTGAAGGAGGGCAAGAGCTCCAGGGGCGAACTCTTGTTAGCAGAAGCCAGTGACTACAATTCCACTTCCTCCACCGCCATGTGGGATGTGAAGTGAAGCCAGCTAAGAGGTTTGCAGAAAATGATCCCCCGGCTTTTAAAGAGAGGATGACGGGAGCAAAGGGTCCGCTCATTTCACTTCGAGACAGCACTGTCTCTCCACAGGACACCTGCGTCATGATGGCCCTCTTGTAGCTATCCCACAAGGCCATAGCCTTACACTAAGTCTCAAAGAGCTGAAAAGCTGGAAAAGCTGGAAAGAACCCAAATCCTTGAAAATAGCACAAAGCCCAGAGGGAAACGCAGCCATCCTAGCTCCAGGTTCACCTGCTTTAACCAACATCCTTTCTGTGCACTTTACCTGCAGCTGCAAGCAACATAACCTGATACATACCTTTTCGCAGCTAGCGGCCCCAAGAAACAGCACAGGTGCATTCACCCTGGAGTTGAGCTATGGCAAGAGAGACGCTGCCTCACCTTATGTAAGATGGAACTGATGATTCCTGCGGCAGACAACCCAAGGGACAGCAGACGATGAGTGTGTTATGCAGCACTATGGAATAAATTCCAAAGAGAAGGCTGAAAGTTGAAGCTATTTCTACTTGCAGCCCTATCTAGCCTATTATGTGACTGCATTACGGGTGTACTGAAGCATTTGTCTGGACTCTGGCTCACGTTCCTGGCATGAAACTTCTCAAACCCGTGTTGCTTCCTGAGAGATAACAGCATCTTTGTTTTGTCAATGCAGTGACTGGTGGTGAGCGCCCACGCAATGCTAGGGTGGACCTGGTCCCCAGGAAGCCAACCACACGATCAGAGGGTTAGGACGTGCGGCCACTTGCCCTTCAGGGGCATCGTGGACCATCACACAACCAGTGATGCGATCAGCCACATCTCTTATAGTGAAATCGTGATGTAAACTCTGGACACAAAAGCGCAATGGGATGCTGTGTTGGTGAATACACGGAGGGCCAGGGTTCGGCAGCAGCGAAGGTGGGTAGCACGGATGGATAGCACAGAGCGCCCCTGGGGTGGCACCGAAAGCCAGGGTCTGCCTGAGGGTGCAGAAAGAAATCTTCTTGAGGTTTTCCTATCAAAATGTTACCCAGGCCGGCCGGGGAGATAGCTCAGCAGCATAAGCGCCTGCCTGGCGAGCACAAGGTCCTGGGTTTGATCCCCGGTACCTTACTCCCCCCCCC